>NC_143580.1:85706342-86016634 GCF_048544385.1 Mastigoproctus giganteus | reverse complement strand
AACTTATGTGTATACAGACTATCTTACCATTTCCTGTCAGTCTCAAATATCAATACCATTAAATGCCAACTCCAACTTGCCCTAACTAAAATAGAATCTTGGACTTTAAGGAATGGTTATCAACTATCAGAAAAAGAAATGCACTGCCACTCACTTTTGCAAGCTTTGGGCTCTCCATCCTGATCCTGAATTACAAATCAACAATACTCCAATCTCACTTGCTACTAATGTCAGATTTCTTGGTCTGATATTAGACAGCAAGCTTAATTTCCAAGCTCACATCACTCATTTAAGAAATGCTTGTCTAAAGCATGTGAACATACTTTGAGCAGTCTTGTCCATGTCTTGGGTTGCTGATCGATATACTTTACTTCACCTTTACAGAACTTTAATCTATTCACACTTAGATTATGGTTATCTAGTGTATGACAATACGGAGGATGTAGAAAGGTCAGGGAATGACCACCGCATATCCCTGGAGCAATATGGTCTTAGTTGCTAATGCTCCCAAAAAACAAACAAACAATTCAAAAAATAGTGTGACTCTGCCAGAAGCACTACTTTACAATGTCTAAATATCATCCAGTACAATGCTCTGAGGGATGTGTTGGGCATTTTCAGGACTTCTCCAATCCAAAGTCTCTATATTGCAGCGCATGCCCCTCCGTTACATCTTTGTAGGAAAACACTACTGCTCCAATACGCTGCTAAAATCCAAAGTCTTCCATCACACCCCGGTTGGGAGTATCTTTATAATGTTCAGTGGGATTTGTTCTACAAGAGCAAACCAAATGAAAATAGACCTGCTTCACTCAGGATTAAAGATCTTGTTCAGAGTTGGAATAATGATTTGAATGATATTTTTCAAGACACAACTGCTCCTGTTCCACCCTGGACGTATGTTTCTGCCTCTTACAATGTACAGTTTCTTCTTTAGTGGGGGAAAAATGTCATACCTCCTGGCAATATCAGGCAGTTGCACTCAGCTCACGCTACTCTGAACTTCTGTGCCTGTAAAATCTATACTGACAGATTGAAAACTGCCAGTAAAGTAGGTGCTGCTGCAGTTTTTCCTTCATTTACTGCTACGGCCTCACTGTCATTAGCCTGCAGTGTCTTCACTGCTGAATTATATGCCATCAGGTTAGCACTTAGTAAAATTATTAATCTTTCCATCTCACCTGCCATAATTTACACAGACTCCCTCAGTGCTGCCATAAGAAAGAATTTCTCATCTTCCCATCCTATCTTGAAATACATTCATTATCAGTTAATCTCTTGCAGCATGTCCAATCAGTCAATCAGTTTTTGTTAAATCCCTGGTCATTCTGGCATTTCAGGAAATGGAATTGCTGACATTGCCGCTAAACATCCTCAACCCACTTTCTCACAACATCCTCAGGTTCCTTACAGCGATTATAAGCCTATCATTCGCAAAGCGTGCTTCGACAACTGGTCACAGATCTAGAAGAGTAACACCAACAATAAACTTTACCAGGTAAAACAAAATCCAAAACTGTGGCTCTCTAGCTTCCGATGAAACAGAAGAGAGGAAATGGTATTGGCAAGACTCAGAATTGGACACACTCATCATACTTGTCTCTTCCTACTATTGGGAGAAAACCCACCTCAATGTTCATCCTGTCAGATGCAACTTATGGTCTGTCATTTTCTGGTTGATTGTCCCTTACATTCAACCATCCACTCTAACACTTTTTAGTCTCTCTCCACATTGAACATCTCATGATTTATCTCACTTCATAGGAAATGAAGTAAATATAGAACTTTTGATGTACCTAAAATATATTGACCTTTACAGGAGCATATAATTTAACATCTATAGCTATGTTGCCTGTAATAAACAATAAACAGACACAATTTGGCCTCAGTAGCCCTTGTGTCGTTAAGCCCAATACCAACGACAACAGCAACTGCTATCCATATGCAGTATTTTAACGTTTATCAATTTTAAACTTCAACTGCTATTTCTCAGCCCATCTCCCTAACTTTTCTAGGTCTGTGTTTTTTTTTTTTTTTTTTTTTTTATGAAAACCCCAAACACGAAAGGTATCAAAACCTATAGTACTTAGTACCGTGCATGGGTTGAAGGAGAAGTATGGGGGGAGGGGGATGCCGGAAACTTTGCTCTAGAAACTAAACATGGGTTTCACCACTTCAAGCCTCCAATAAGCAAAGTGGTGGTATTTCACCGGTTGATGAAAGTCATCTACCACCTAGTATACTGTCATTAACCACTCTGCCAACCATTGTATCCTCTGCAAACTTGGACATTAAGCCTGATATATATGCCTTCATCAATACCTTTGATAAATATACAGGGTGTCTCAAAAATATTGGTACAAATATTTAGGGGAGGTAGGTAACATCTAAAGGAATGTGAATCGCATAGGAACCCATAACCGGAAACGTCACCGTAAGTCGGTACATGACACTGTTCATCAGTTCGCGAGAGGGAAAATTTCTGGTTTACTCATTCAAGCAGTAGTCGCTGCACGAAGAGCATGCATTGATATACGAACTGTGAGTTGGCAGACATACACCTAGTGTGTGGATTAGCAGAGGGCAATGGACGAGCCGCTCGATGAATTTATGGAGGATGCTTCCCAGACAGACATATACCGGACCACCGTTTGTTTGCTTTTGTGCGATTATGGGTCATTTAGAGGTAACAGGAGTAGTGCGGGCAGACCATGTTCGACATGAACTCCTGCCATGGAAGAAAGTGTGTTGAATGTCATCCAGAATAATCCTACTACCAGCACACGTGTCATTGCCTCTGCCTTAGGAGTGTCTCGTTGCAGTGTACAGCATGTGTGGCACGACGATTCCTTACACCCCTTTAATCTCCAAAGGGTTCAGTTACTGCTCCCCCAAGATCATCCTGCACGTGTGGCTTTTGCGCAGTGGTTTCTCCAAGAAAGTGTTCAAGACTTGTTTTCCAGCCTATGTTTTGTTCACAGATGAGGCTTATTTCACTTGGAAAGGCTTATTCAATCAGCACAGTGCTCATGTGTGGGCTTACGACGACCCACATGGTGTGCGCCCCCATGCGGAACAACATCGCTTCGCAATAAATGTGTGGGCAGGTATGGTCGGTGATTGCTTAGTCGGCCCATACCTGTTACCATCTCACATGAAATCCGCTAAATATCAGATCTTTTTTGAACAAGTTCTACCAGGGTTACTTGATGATGTTCCAGCAAATGTGAGACGCAACACTTGGTTTCAACATGACAGGGCGCCTGCCCATTATGGAAGGTGTATTCGTGACCATTTGAACAGGCATTTTGGGCGTCGATGGATTGGCCGTGGCGGACCCGTTGCCTGACCCCCACGCTCACCTGATTTATCGAGCCTTGATTTCTTTCTGTGGGGGGGGGGGCCCTCAAATCTATTGTGTATGAATTGCCTGTTGAGACGGAAATGGATCTCGTGGCGAGACTCATCTGCGCTGCTGCTGCTGGTAAAGAAACTCCAGGTGTGTTCAACCGTGTCCACCAATCAATGCTGCGTCAGTGTGACGCATGCATCGCATCTCATGGTGGAACCTTCGAGCATCTGTTGTAACATCATGAAATGCATCCATCTCGTACTCCATTGTTAATATTATGTCAAATGTTTGCCACTAATTACTGTCTTGTGTCATTTCTGCTTGTTGTGCCTCTGCTACTACTTTCCCATGACGTTTCCGGTTATGGGTTCCTATGCAATTCACATTCCTTTAGATGTTACCTACCTCCCCTAAACTTTTGTACCAATATTTTTGAGACACCCTGTAGAAAACAATAATGGGCCCAGCACTGAATCATGGTGGATTCCACTAATAACATTAGTACACAAAGAGCAATGACCATTGATTTTTCACTCTGTCTTCTCCCACTCAACCATCTCTTTATTCATAGCAGCAACTTACCCTTAATGCCACAGAGCTGCAGTTGTGCAGCAATCTTTTATGTGTGGCAGTATCAAAAGCTTTCCCAAAATCCAAGTATATGATATCAAATAAGTTTTTTTAATCCGGTTCCTTTGTGACCACATCATAGTATCCAATCAAATTGGTCAAACAAGATTTCCCCTTAACAAACCCATGCTGTTTCTGAAGTATAATTGCAGCCTTGTCAGCCTGCATTACTTCTTTTACCACTGACTGCATTATTTTCCATTGGACAAAATTTAAATTAACAAGTCTGTAATTGTTCGTGTCACCCTTTGTGATACATTCGCACGTCTCCAGTCACCTCCCCTGAATCCAAGGATACTCTCATAATTATGGCTAAGGGTGTTTTACTCCTTTTGCTGCACCCCTTAATAAAACAGTGTATCCCATCCACCCCAGGTGCCTTTCATATCTTTAACTTCAATAATTTCTCTTCCATTTCCTTCTCATTTATTACAAGAACATTTAACCCCTGTTAGAGTTTGATAAACCTGTATCAAACTCTTGTATATTAGTTGGTATGAAGAGCCTATTAGCTGCTATGATTAATTCCTTGATTGCTTCCCATTTAGAATTTGCTGATAGCATTATCATTAATTGGTCCCACTCTACAGAATTTAAAAACTCTCTGAGACCACTGTAGTCACAGTTATGAAAGCAAAAACCCTTCAATTTTCCCTTGATAATAGTAATGTCTCTAATCAAATCCCAAATCAGTACACTGCGATCACTGCCACCTAATGTATCTTTTATTTGCAGATTCTTAATGTATGAATAATCATTGCTGATAATCAAGATAAAGAGTATTACTTCCCCTTGTTTCTTCTCCAACATGCTGCTGTAGAAAACAGTCATCCAGTAAATCCAGAAAAGTCTTGCTAGTGACCAACGCACAAGTTCCACTCAATATCAGAAAAGTTAAAACCCTACATATAAGACATTCTGATTTACTGGCCCACTCTATTTCTCTGTACAGCTGTTCATTGAAATCATCAGAATCATTAGGCACATAATGCATTTCTACTCTCATTTTTGCTTTTCCAGTGCTTATGTCATACCAATGTAGATGCAAAATGCTCATTACCAAACTGACTCAACATTTCATCACCTTCGATTTTATGTTCTTCTTAACTAAGAGATAATCCTCCCTCCCACTACTATACTGTATTTCCTTTCTGTGGAAATACTCCCTGGGAAACTCAGGTGATCCCAGGGTTTGCCTCGCCAGAGTATTTCTTCCTTCTGACCCAACCCATCTCCCCATGGCGAAGTACCAATCGCTGAGTTGAGGGAACTCTGGTGCTGCTAGTAAAACTACACTATGTTCTTTCTGTATACATTGTACTTCACATATTCAAATTCTGCACCCCTTATAACTGAGTGATACCATGTATCTGAAATCCCAGCAATGTCTGCATTTGATGACTTGACCAGCACTTCAAATTCATCAAATTGATTTACTATACTCTTAGCATCGATAAGTATACATGCACCTGTTCGTACTCTCTTTACCCTAATACACAGCCCACATATATACATATATATATATATATATATATACATGTTTAATTGTAGATTGCCATCGATTAATGGCACTTCACATATAAGTATCATTGTTCATACAACCCTGCAATCAAGCCAGCCTAGACCAGGCTATCTTCATTTCATGTGGCCTATACATTTTAAATATAACGCTAAACGATAGTGATTTTTCATAGCATTTTGCTGATGAAAACATTTTTATCTGTAGCAAAATAAATCCTAAATACTACATAACAATAATACTACATCTTAAAGACTGTACAAATATATAAAATGATATAACGTATTGCGATTACATCACGTGGCCGTCAGTCCCATACTTCATCGGGGGCTTTGAGTGGAATGACAGCCCTTTTCGATGTAATGCTTCATACTTACTTGTTTCTGTCTGTACCTATACCAGTTTTGCTATTATAGTTTATATATTCAGGTTCATTTTCTTAAAATTATTTTATACTTGATTTTTATTTATTTAAATATTACTAATTTATTTTTTATCAATTTCTTCAGCAAACTGTGATAGGGTACACAAAGCCCAACGAGTAAGTATTCTATATTGTAATGCTACTACTACTATTTACTTAGTGTTGTACTTCAGTGGAAGGCCGTTGAGTAAAAATGGGGTTTCCCACCTTCTATTTTGCTTTTATGGGTGGTTATTTTTACAGCGCAGTCGCACTACTTAGTTAATTACTGTATGCTGATGGCGCATTGGTTTAGATCCCCGATTTTCTTGCCAATGCATTCTATGGAGTTTTGTTGTTGGATGGATTATATAGGTTGTGTTGACTTCTAGACTGAATCTTATTTAAATGTGTATATACATTATTTTTACATGTGTTTTTATATATATATTGTGGTGACTCTCTGCAGTTCTTGAAATGCTTGGCACCTTGCTTTTAAGTCTTCTGCTCATTTCGATAGAAGGCATTGTTTTTATATTTAGTTAAGCAGTTTCTCTTCCACTTTCCTCTCAGTTATTACAAAATCATTTAGCTCCCTGTTAGAGTGTGATAAACTTCTGGTCTCCCATTTGCTAAAGAATTCTTCAAGTGTGGATGTAGATGCAAAATAGATATTCAGTTTGTCAGAAACCTGAGCAGGATCATGAACAGTTGACAATGAGTGGACCAATATGATTCATCCCCTTCTAGTGTTTACAAAAGTACAGAATCTTTCACTCTGACTGAAGTTTAACTGCACTCTTGTCTTGATGGTTCTCCTCTGTTTTCTGTTGTTGTGGAAGTGGATGGTTTGAATAAATTCAAGGAAGAACTAACTAGACAGACTATTGGAGGGGTTAGACAGGTGATGTGGGATTTTTTTTTTTTTTTCACTGATACTGTATAACCTTGTTTTCTTATGTCATTTGTCAATTCTGATACTAATCAGGCAGAACACTTATGAAAAACTACAGACTGACTATCTTTTTCACCCCTCCTCTTTTTCTTATATTTAGATTTCACCTTAACTAAATTTAATATGTTTTTATAATAAGTGTGGAGTAGTTTATACTGCTATATTTTAGTCTTATGCCATTCAAATTGCAGCATCTTGCACCCTTCACCTTTTCCCTGAATATTCTCTACTCTAATATAACAGTCTTTCCAATCTACTCTGCTGTATAAATTACTTTGCTGCCTTTATTTTACTCATTATTTTCAACAAATTTTAAATTATATATCCTTCAATTCCTCCTTCTCCTAAATTAATTCCATTTTTAAGTATATTCATACTTTGTAATTATGGAGTAACTCTTCTTATTCTAAGAGTTCGAAATTTCAAATATTCTCACTAGACATACCTTTGAATAATATATATATTCTGTTTGGATACTTTCTATTTTATTTTTTCACCGTATTGAGTGCTTTGCTAGTCAGGATGGTGCTTATTAGCATTAGTACAGGCATATGATGCAAGAAAGCAAGCTTTCTTGCTATTTCTCAGAGTGGGTTAGTGTAAGAAGTGGGGTTCCCCAAGGATCAGTATTAGGGCCAGGTGGGAAGGAGCAGCAGTGCGTAGCACACGCTTCTTGATTAGACTGGGGTTCGAGCCCGTCACCACCAAATACGGAGGATGCGGAAAGGTCAGTGAATGACCACCGCATATCCCGGAGCAATATGGCCTTAGTTGCTAATGCTCTTAAAAACCAAATAACAAACAACAAACAAACCTGGGAAACAGTAATCCCAAAATAACTTATTCACTTGGTGGAGTTCAACTAAACCCAGTACTGGAGGAAGGGACTTGGGTGTTTGATACGGTCAGACATGAAATTCTCTTATCATTGTAAACAGGTTACAAGGAAGGCCCATGGTGTCCTATCGATGATCTATCGAACTTTTGCAAGTAGAGATAGGGACATGATAATCCCATCATATAAGGCTTTTGTTAGACCACACTTGGAATACTGTGTTCAAGTATGGAGACCGCACCTAAAGAAAGACATCGAGCTTCTTGAAAGGGTGCAAAGATGGGTAACTCGCCTGGTGTGATTGGCAAAAGGGCGTCCTTATGAAGAAAGACTTCGAATATATGGGTTGCAGAGTTTGGAAACTAGACACCTTAGAGAAGAGTTGATTGAGGTGTTTAAGGCTCTGAGAGGCATCAGTAAAATGAATGAGGATGAAATTTTCAAGATTATAAATGATGCTAAAACTAGGGGACATAAATTCAAGTTACGGGGGGGGGGGGGGGAAATGTTTAGATAGGACTGCAGGAAGTTTTATTTTAGCCAGCGAGTTATAAATTACTGGAATAAGTTGCCTACATGGGTGGTAGTGGCTGACAGTTTGGGGAAATTCAAAGGTCATCTGAATAGTTCCTTCGGATGATAGGTTTAATTTCCTTTTCTTTTATTAATTATTATTATTTATTTATTTATTATTATTTTTTTTTTATCATTGTTTTATTTATTGATTTATTTTTTTTTTTTGGCTGGTGTAGCATAAGCCGTGAGCTTTCTTGCACCATGCGGCCATTACTAATACTAATATTAATCCACCACCACACTACTATAGGCAAGCCACTGATTTGTGAAACTCTTGCAAGTGAACCAATTGAAATTACACAATTTCGTAATTAAATATTAACTTTTGTTATTTGTTAATATCGTAGACTTGACTCCTCATTAGGACCTTTCAAATGATGTATATTTTAAATCTTTTTAGATGAAAAACTCATGGACAAACGTGAATTCAATAATGGGTTTGAATAATGTATAAGAGATTGTAAAACAATTCATTGGTAAATGGAAATTTTTATAAATATTTAATCTTTTAGTGAAGAACTGATTTAATTTTATTTTTTAGGTACTAACTGTGAAGAACCTGTAAATTGCAGTGAAAGTACTTTGTCCTGCAGAGACATTACATCCATTTCAACTAGAACTACTTGGATGATCTCTTATAAGGATGAATCTTCTCTTACTGCTTTTAGTGTTGTCAGCAGTCAATTTAGTATTGTGGTTAAGAACATTTCTCTTACTGATTCTTTTTATACATCACCTACAGATATAGGTTCATCCTATGCATATCAACAAAGTGAAAGATACTGGACAAAAATTTCTTTTTCTGATACGCGTCTTTATCCTACTGTAACACAGTACATCAGTCCACTTTCTGTTTATTTAACTTCCAGTGATCTTTGGACCTTGTTTACAGAAGGTTCATATCAACTTAGTGCTAGCATTCCAGCCTTCATAACCACTACAACAAATATATATCCACATACCCACAAATTATCCATTTCTTATGTTTCATATAGTCATCCCTTCTTAGATCATGGTTCTTCCATAGCTAGAACATATTCTTCCTTGGACTCTCAAATCAGCACAGTAACTGATCTTTTAGATCTATCGTTAATCACAGAGATTATAGAGGAAGAAGAAAGTAGTTTTCTACAGAGCTCGTTAAAGGTGTTTGTGAGCATTAGTAGTACTTGGGCATATACATATATCAGAAGTACACCATCGACATTTTTTACAGAAAGAAGTGATTATTTTTACACCAGAAGTGTATCAACCATGGATGGTGCAAGTCAGATTGTTGTACCATGTATTGCTTTAACTGCCACTAGTGAATACCGAATTAGTCTAGAGAGTTCATTTTCTTTTTCTTTTTATGCCACACCATCACCAGCAGAAGGAACTGATGTTGAATTTACTACTTTACCACGTGAAATTTCCTTTTCATTAATAGACACTGAATTCTTACATACCTCATTAACTACTAGCGAAACTGACATGTTATATCTGTCATCTGATATGTTTCTAGAATCTTCTTCAACTGTCAGTTTTATCAACCAAGAGACAGAGTTGTCCACATCTTTTACTTGGGACCAAACTGTAGGTATACCATTTGGTAGTAAAGCATCTGACTGGTTAGAAAGTACATTATATGCATCAGCTGATTTATCATTCTTGGATACTGTTCAGGCTAGTTTCCCATCCTTCATATTTGAACAAAGCAGTTATTTCTCATCTCTGCATACATCAGCAATGGAGGAAATACCAAGTTTAGATTCAACCCAAAAAGTAACTTCAGATATAATTTCACTTTCTGATTTTGTGCCAAATTGGAACTTAACCTTACCAGATGTTATGAAGACCACTATAGATACTATCCTAGTTGCAACCACTACGCAGATTCTTCGTCCGGATAATGCAACAGAACCAAGTCCAGATTTGTGCAATATGTTAACCTGTGAAAATGGTGGAACTCCACTGTTGAGCATGAAAGCTGATGGAGAAGAGTTCAGATTGTGCAAGGTAATTTCAACCATGTATATTTTAATGTATTCATTGTATGTGGACATAAACAAATTCTCTCCTGTCCACAGTTTTTTGTTATAATTATTAATAACATCAGTGACTAACCTCTAGTATGACTAAATAGGATATTTCCTGATTTTTGCCTAGACAGTTTATGCCTAGACAAGTAAGATTTTAAATTTTTTTTACCAATAGAACTTTGGAATGAGAAAGTCATAGTTGGGACACCCTACGTGGTATTCTATATTGGCAGAACAGCAAATAAAGATTTGGTGTTCTGCCAATACAAAAAAAGTGAATGAAATTATAAATTTTATTTCTCTCACTTTGTTTAATGGAATTTAATAAAGAAAAAATTTGTTATGACAAGAAATAAATCATCATCATCATCATCATCAGCCATTTTCAATCCACTGCAGGATGAAGGCCCCTCCAGCAACTTTCCAGTTTCTTCTGTTTTGTGCAGTGGCCATCCACTTACTACCCACAACCTCATGAATTTCATCTGTCCATCTCCGTCATTGTCTTCTAGGTTTTCTTCTAGCTCCTCTTGGGTACCATTCTGTTATTTTCTTAGTCCATCTGTCATCATGTCTTCGAGCTATGTGTCCTGCCCAAGACCATTTTAGTTCTTTAGTTTTGATAAGAATATCCTTTACTTGAGTTTGCTGCCTAATCCATGTGTTTCTCTTCTTATCTAACAATCTGATTCCCATATAATTCGTTCCATTCTTTGCCGTGCAGTTCAAAGACCTTCATATTATTTACTCCAGTCAGTTTTTTCCTTTCTTTTCTTACATCTATATCAAGTGTGCATCTTACCATTCTGTGATCACTTCCAACATTTATCTTGTTCAGGACAGTAACATCATTCACGATATATCTTCTGTTAGTGAGAATGAAATTGATTTCATTAGTTATTAAACCATTTGGGCTCTTCCATGTCTGTTCACCCACTTTCTGTTCACCCTTTTCTTGAAAAAAGTGTTAATTACTGACAATCCTCGAGAATCTGCAAATTCCACAAGTCTTTCATTTCTTTCACCAATTCCTCTTTCTGCACTGTTTTTCTCTCTTTCAAACCTTAGCATTGAAGTCTCCCATAATGATAGTGTAGTGGATTTTCTGCTTATCTAGAAGACTCAATTTCTGTGTACATTTCTTCAACCTCTTCATCATCATGGCTTGATGTTGGTGTATAAATCATTAATGGAATCATTAAAAGAAATAAATAATACTAGATAATTTATTCATGAGAATTTGTTTCTACTATTGTTTATTAAGTATATATTTTTTTTTTATCATGGAAGTATTATGAAAATATCTAAATATAGATAAGTGCCAATTTTTGATGGAATTGCAGAATTCTTGAGTACTTGCTGAACACTGGTCGAAAAGAAAGCACACTGGTGTAGGACAGCAACAACCTCTGGTCCAAGTTTATTGAAATAATTTATGTTCTTAATGTGGAAATGATTACCAAACTCATGTAAATTATGTTTAGCTAATTAGTTTAATGAAATTTAAAGGATACAACAAGACAAATTCTTCAAAATGAATTAATTCAAGCACATAGTAGTCAGTATTTTGAAACCTCTTTGGGCTCTGTTTCCAAAAAGGCAAATTGTTTCCAACTAGACAAAGAAAAAGAACAAAATTTGATCAAAATTCTAGCATCATAAATTAGAGGTGATTACAGCAAAGCTTTAAGAATCTAAGAAATTTAAAAAAAAATTCAAATGAGCTAGTTACAAATGATTATGAAAGGTGATAACTGGCATAAAAAGTTAACCATGGACCAGATTAAAAGCTTGGATTGGCAAGCTTTTAATTTGGTCCATGAGGTCTAGGTGGGTCGATGATGCTTGGTGTTAGTATTCTAGGAAACTAGGATGCCTGGTGCTAAGTAACTGAAGGGATGAAAAGAGGAGAGGAATAGGTTAGAGTGAAATGATATATGGCTTCATTTTCATATTAAACTGGCACTGGGGAGTGGATCAATTGACAGGTGACCCTCAAAATTGATGATCAGATGTTAAACTTTAATTAGTGATTAAAAATCTGAACTTTTTCTAACCTTCTAAATATAGACAAAATTTTTTTTCCAGTAGGTTTTGAGGTGATTTTTGTTAACAGTTTATAAACCATTTAAAATTGCAAGAACCTGGCACATCACCGCCATGCTGAATAGCTCTTTACATAGCAGATCACCTGATAGTATCTATCAGCAGTATAATATTGGATAGGCACTGACATGGTTTCAGATTTTGTAGTTGAAATTCACTTGCTTTTCCTCCCCTACAAGTTATATAAATACCTGCAGTCTGATACAAGTTGTTTTGAAAGATTTGTTATTGTTTTTTAAAAAATAAAGTTGAGAACATGAAACATGACGTTGATTAAAGATATTTACTACTCTATGGGAAGCAACATGCATTTCAAATTTTGTGTTTTACAGCATGCAAAATTTGAAAATGAAAGTGAATAATAGTGTTCTAATATATATATATATATATATATATATATATATATATATATCTGATAATTAAAATAAATATGATATTTAAAATAAAAACATCAGCCAGTAGTACGGCAATTATGCAGAATGAAACGTAAAATAATATAAAATAAACAAACAGGGAAGGGAAAGTAGCGGTAGTAGGACAAAAGGTAGTCGATAATCCCCTATATAATTTAGTCAATTAAGTCATTAAACCCAATTAATAAAACATGATGTAAATTTAAAATAATGCCAATTATACATAATTTAGCGGAACCCCCTCGAAGGTACCATTTCCAAAAGACGTGAAATAGGCGTCTCCGTGGCCAGGTGGGAAGGAGCAACAGTGCGTAGCACACGCTTCTTGATTAGACCGGGGTTCGAGCCCGTCACCACCAAATACGGAGGATGCGGGAAGGTCAGGGAATGACCACCGCATGTCCCGGAGCAATATGGCCTTAGTTGCTAATGCTCCTAAAAACCAAATAACAAACAAACAAACAAACAGACGTGAAATATCACCAAAAAAGGGTTAAAGAAACTACCAAAAAACTAAAATATCAAAATAATAGACTGACCATCATGCCCCATATCGACAGAGGACCACGAGGCCAATAATGGTCATGGAATCGCTGCATTTCAATCGTCATACAAATCATCGCAAAGGCGGAAATATCGAAGAACCAAACCACACCTCCATTCTCCGATAGATCAACCAATGCAAAGGATTTGCATGGCGGTGGTCCTTATGCAGCGAAAAATAATCTATAGAACAGACAGCACTCTAGATCAGAGCCACACCACTGACATAATGCAAGCTTAACCAGCTTATATAATAGAAAAGAAAGAAATAGATGGCAGCACAGGCGCTGCTTATTTAGCATATCAACCCACTACTACCATTAATTTATATTATGTGAGGTAAAAGTTAGGCAAAAGTGACAAAAATAAATAAATATGGCTATGATGATTGAAATGCAGTGATTCCATGACCATTATTGGCCTCGTGGTCCTCTGTCGATATGGGGCATGATGGTCAGTCTATTATTTTGATATTTTAGTTTTTTGGTAGTTTCTTTAACCCTTTTTTGGTGATATTTCACGTCTTTTGGAAATGGTACCTTCGAGGGGGTTCCGCTAAATTATGTATAATTGGCATTATTTTAAATTTACATCATGTTTTATTAATTGGGTTTAATGACTTAATTGACTAAATTATATAGGGGATTATCGACTACCTTTTGTCCTACTACCGCTACTTTCCCTTCCCTGTTTGTTTATTTTATATTATTTTACGTTTCGTTTCGCTCTGCATAATTGCCGTACTACTGGCTGATGTTTTTATTTTAAATATCATATTTATTTTAATTATCAGATATAATTGGGCATCATGTGGAGGATGTGCATTTGCTGCCTCTAATGATAGCTACATAGCCATATTTATTTATTTTTGTCACTTTTGCCTAACTTTTACCTCACATAATATATATATATATATATATATATATATATATTTTTTTTTTTACGTACAGGATGTATCATAACATGTGGGACTCACTCACTTCAGGGATGGATTTAGGACCTAAAATAAATTAAAAAAAAAAAAAAAAAAAAGTTCATGTAGACATAAGTCTGATTTCACCTTGTTTCCAAGGGTGAAATTAGAAAATGTTCAAAATGACCACTGTGTGCCTGAATTAAGCTGCAAATGCCTTGTCACCTGCTCAAAAGTTCCAGGTGTCTGTCAGATTTGCTGGAAAGCTTTTATAACACATTGGTGGAACATTTCAATGTTATCAATTGGTATAGAATAAACAATCGCTTTCAGGTGGCTCCACAAGTAAAAATCAAGTGGATTCAAGTCAAAGGAGCATTCGGGCCAGATAATGGATCCTATAAAACCTATCCATTTATTAGGAAATTGCTCATCTAAAAAGTTTCTAGCAACACAGCTAAAGAAGCAGAGCACTGTCATGCATAAACTACATGCAGTGAATGACCTCAGGCACCTCCGTAGTCAGGTGGGCAGGAGCAGCAGTGCATAGCACACACTTCTTGATTAGACCGGGGTTCGAGCCCATGACCACCAAATACGAAGGATGCGGAAAGGTCAGGGAATGACCACCGCATATCCCCGGAGCAATATGGCCTTAGTTGCTAATGCTCCTAAAAAACCAAATAACAAATAAACAAACAAACAATGACCTCAAGTGTAATTTCTTTCAACAACTCATTTAAATCATCTCTTAGAAAATTTCAGAAGGATGTTCCTGTTAATCTCCTAGGCAGAACAGTAGGCCCAGTTAAATTGTCACCAATTATTCCTGCCCATACATTCATGCTGAATGCCCATTTTTGGCCATACATTCATTTTTGCCCATACATTCATGCTGAATGCCCATTTTTGGCCATACATTCATTTTTGCCCATACATTCATGCTGAATGTATGGGCAAAAATGACAGAAGCTGGTGTCTTGATTGAGAATTGGCATGGGAATTTTCTTTAACCCGTCCATGAGCATTGTGAAAATTGACTACACATCTCTAGTAAATTCAGCTTCATCAGTAAACAATGCAGTGGATAGAAAATGCTGATCATGAGCACACATCTGTAGGAACCAAGTACAAAAAATGTCTCATTCCGACAAGTCACCTTCACTAAGTTCTTGAACTCTCTGATGACGATATGGATAAAGCTGTTGGTCCCATAAAATTCTCCACACAGTCATGTGTCCCATGTTCTCTGCTGTTGTTAACCTTTGGGTGCTGTCACCATAATTTTTTTCCACATGATTGAGGATCCATTCTTCCAAATCAACACTTCTGGTGCTGATGTGTCAGTCACCATCTGAAACTCATTTTCTAAATGAAACAGTTTCCGCAAGGTGTTCATACATTCTCTGAAAGGTCTTGTTATTTGGCACATGGCAATTAGGGAAGTTTTCTGCATACAGACATCCTGCCTCAGCGGCATTGCATTTAGCAAGGCCCTCTATGAGATATCAAGCACTGTTTGTAAACAGTGGAATGGAGTCAGCTATGCTAATTCAGTTTGTTGAAAGAATTACTGGAACACAAAAATGGCTATAACTTCAAAACAATGCAAAATCAGACCTACGTTGACGTGAACTTTTTTTTTATTGGTTTTAGGTCATAAATCTATCCCTGAAGTGGGTCCCACATGTTATGATACACTCTGCATAGTAAGCTGAAATATATGTATGTATGTACATGTTTAAAATTTTATGTGCTTAATGGTTTCATAAACCAGAAAATGGAAGCATCTAACTGTGAGCTCGTCAGGGACCAAGTATCTACTGACAGTGATGCACCCATGATTTGGGTCCCAGAAAAGATTCATCAAGTGCAGACTGCTCTCATTGAAGGTGATCTAGTTTTATTGGGAGACTATTGTCAGGGAAATGGATAACATTTTTTTGTAATAGAGATAGGGAATCTAGAACCACAGTTTTTGCCAGGAGCAACAATTGATGATTTTACCAACAGATTGCTAGATTTTAAGGGAGAATTATTATTCATGTGGAGACTAATGTTATTAAATGTACATGACGTGACCATATGTTGGACAAATATTGGACTATGCTAAAATAATGCTGTGAGTTAGATCGGAATGTCTATGTGTCTGCAATTTTGCCCAGACACAATAGGAGGGATTATATACCGAAAGCCTTGTGGATTAAATCTAGACTTCAGGGAATCTGCAATGCCCTGTAGGGGAAATTTTATTTCAGTTTGGCCCACATTTGTAGGTAGAAGAAGTCAATTTTGTAGACATGGTATTCATTTGAACAAAGGTGGTGCAAGAAGGATTTTTTTCCAGTATCATCATTGAGGATACCCTAAGGGTTCAGGGAAACTGCTAGTTAGGATGGAAGAAGGGTAATTTAGATCTACGTTTATATGATAATATGGATCAAAGTAATGCTTGCATTCACCTCATGAATTTTTGTTTGTTGCCACAATATTCGATGTTGATAAGATGTTCTGAGGGTAGCAATGTTTCAAATGAGGGGGAAGATAAAGCTTGGGATACAAACCTAAATAACTTCAAGGGGTGTGTCAAGGTAGTAAACTATAGAAGACCAATTAGTCTCAACTGTGTCTACAGTAATGTCAGGAGTGTTGTCAATAAAATGACTGAATTTGAACTCCTGGTTAGGACAACTAATGCTGATATAACAGGGCTAACAGAAATATGGTGCCACCCAGAAATTGGATGACAAATTCAACTATGGTATGTATAATGTATTTAGGAAAGATAGATGGGGGAGGAGGGGTTTATGCTTCTTATCAAAAGCAGCCTGAGTGTGAAAAGAGCTTTTGCTGAGTTTGAAGTTACATCTGCCAGCATAGAATCTGAGTGGTGTGGGTTAATTGGAAGCAAAGGAACAACGAGAGTAGGAATAATCTATAGATTAGAAGATTGTGAAGAATATGACAAGAGTCTTTACATGCATATGGAATGGGCAAACAAGTGTGATTTTAATGTGCCTCAGATTGATTGGAATAAGTGGGAGGAAAACTCACCATGCGGAAAAACTTTTTAAAATAAACTAGATGATTATTATTTGTACCAGAATGTTAGAGAAAGTACTAGGGGTGAGAACATTCTTGACCTCATCATTACTAATGAATAAGATGACATCACAGGGTTTAAAGTACAGGAACCATTGTTAGGAAGTGATCATGCAATCGTCAATTGGAAGATGAAGAAAGATATTGCAGTAGAAAAAGGTAAAGGTAATGGGGTTTAACTTCAGAAGAGGGGAAATTGACAGTTTAAGGTGCTATATGGCATCTGTGAATTGGGCAGATTGCTAAGGGATGGCAAATACATTCTAATTTTAGAATACTGATTGAGGGGCCCATCAGGTTCTCAGCTGCCCACATCAATGCCAGAGCTTGCACTTGGTCATCACGCAACACAGCGGCAACCCCCAAGGCAGATTGCACTGGTCCCAAAGGAATTAGTAGTTGTTGGTGACTCTATTGTCAGGGAAATGGGAAACATCCTTTGTAGAAAGGATAGATGGAACAGGACCAGGGTATGTCTGCCAGGGGCAAAGGTTGATGATGTTGTAGAGCAGATATCATCTTTTAAGGGCACAAAAGGTGATATAGTTGTACACGTTGGCACTAATGATATTAAGAGTAGGAGACCGGCAGAATTACTTAACAAGTACAGGTCACTGATGAAAAAAAGCCGTGAATTAGGGTTGAATTTGAAAGTGTCTGCAATTCTGCCCAGACACGATAGGAGGGAGTATATGATGAGAGCCTTGTCGATCAATTCGGCCCTGGAAAGATTGTGCAAGGCTCAAGGGGTAGAATTTTTTTCAGCCTGGACTGTACTTGTTAACAGGACAGACTGCTTCTACAGGGATGGGATACACTTAAATAGAAAGGGTGCAAGAATATTTGCTGATGCTATCGAGGCAGTGTTAGGTGGGTCAGAAAACTGATAGCTTGGGGGGGATACAAGGACTAATAGTTTAACAGTAGCCGTAGGCAGAGGTGAAGGTGATTCTTGCACAACTTCTATTAGAATAAGTAGCGACCTGGAGCGAGGGGTGTTGGGGGTTTCAGGGACGGATGTCAGTCATCGTGAAACAGGTGGGTATATGGGATGTGTTAGAGTGGCTGGGAATAGGAATAGGTGCATGTATACTTGCATGTATACCAATGCTAGAAGTATAGTAAATAAATTTGATGAATTTGAAGTGTTGGTCAAGACATCAAAGGCGGATATTGTTGGGATATCAGAGACGTGGTGTCACACAGATATGAGGAATGCCGAACTGGAATTTGGGGAGTACAATGTGTACAGAAAGGATAGACAGGATCGGAAGGGAGGAGGTGTTATGCTGTTAATAAAGAAAAACATAAAATCAAAAGAAGTGCATCCAGTTGATATAGATGAACAGTGCACTGTTGAGTCAGTTTGGTGTGACATAAGCACTGCGAAAGCAAAAATAAGAGTAGGAGTGTGTTATAGGCTGAATGACTCGAATGAGTACAATGACCAATTCCATAGAGAAATAGAGTGGGCTAGTAAATCGGAATGTCTTATAATGGGGGATTTTAACTTCCCAGATATCGACTGGAACTTGTGGGTTGGGCACTCGCACACTATTCAGACTTTTGTGGATTTATTGGATGATTGTTTTCTGCAGCAGCATGTTCGAGAGGCAACCAGAGAAAGTAATACTCTTGATCTGGTTATCAGCAGTGATCATTCATGTATTAGGAATTTGCAGATAAAAGAACCACTAGGTGGCAGTGATCACAGTGTACTGACGTGGGAGTTACTTAAAGATTTAATTACCATCAGGGGTAAAGGAAAGGGTTTTTGCTTCCATAAAGGCGAGTACAGTGGTCTCCGACAGTTTTTAAATTCCGTACAGTGGGATCAACTGATGATGTTACCAACAGTAAATTCTAAGTGGGAAGCATTGAAGGAATTAATCGTGGAAGCTACTAAAAGTTTCATACCTATTAAGAAATATTGTTCAAGGTTTAGGCCTAAATGGTTGTCAAATGAACTAATGAGACTCATAACAGAGAAGAAAAATGCATGGGATGCATATAAATTATCAAGCGACTCAGAAGGTTATGGCAGATATAAGTTAATCTGTAATCAGGTGACAAAGGAGGTTCGGCAGACGAAGGCAGATTACGAGAAATCGTTGGCAAAAGATGCTAAGAAAAACAGCAAGGATTTCTTTACTTATATAAACTCTAAAAGGAAGGGAATGAATCTGATTGGTCTACTTGACATTGATGGTTCGACTGTTGATGATCCTGCTCAGATAGCAAACAAACTGAATGAGTATTTTGCATCTACATTCACAGTTGAGGAATTATTAAGGTTTGAAAATGGCAGAAGGTTATCAAATTGTAGCAGGGTGCTTAATGATCTTGTAATAACTGAGAGCAAAGTGGAAGAGAAATTGTTGAAGTTAAACGTAAGAAAAGCACCTGGGGGTGGATGGGATCTATCCAGTTATATTAAAGGAGGCAGCAAAGCAACTAAGCAAACTCTTAGCCATAATTATGAGAGCATCCTTGGACTCAGGAGAGGTTCCCACGGACTGGAGATGTGCAAATGTATCCCCAATTCACAAAGGGGGATCAAAGGGTGACACGAGTAATTACAGACCAGTTAGTTTAACTTCTGTTCCGGGTAAAATAATGGAGTCACTGGTTAAAGATGCATTGCAGGATCATCTAGACAAGACTGCAGCAATAATTCAGACACAGCATGGGTTTGTTAAGGGAAAGTCTTGTCTGACAAATTTGATAGGATATTATGATGTGGTTACAAAGGAACTGGATGCAAAAAATAATTTTGATATCATATATTGGGATTTCAGGAAAGCTTTTGACACTGTTGCGCATGGAAGACTATTGTACAAATTGGAGCAGAATGGTATTAAGGGTAAGTTGCAACAATGGATAACAGGATGGTTAAGTGCGAGGAGACAGAGGGTGGTAATCAATGGGTGCTGCTCTTCTTGGACTAATGTTATTAGTGGAGTCCCACAGGGTTCGGTGTTAGGTCCACTGTTGTTTTGTATATTTATCAATGATATTGATGAAGGTATATCAGGCTTAATGTCAAAGTTTGCAGATGATACAAAGGTTGGCAGGGTTGTTAATGACAGTAATGGCAGTGTGCTACTGCAACAGGATCTAGATAATTTGGGCAGATGGGCTAAGAAGTGGCAACTGAAGTTTAACCTTGACAAATGCAAAGTACTGCATATGGGTAGAAGTACCCCCAGAGAAACGTACCAACTGTGTGGTACTACACTTAAGGTGGTAGAAAATGAAAAAGACCTGGGAGTAATTGTGCAGTCAGATATGAAGTTCTCTGAGCAATGCAGACAGGCTGCCAGGGCAGGTCATGGGGTTTTGTCAATGATATATAGGAATTTTGCTAGCAGGGAAAAGGAAGTGATTATCCCTCTGTATAAGGCAATGGTCATGTCACGCCTTGAGTACTGCATACAGGTCTGGAGGCCTCATTTCAGGAAGGATGTAGATTTACTTGAGCATGTACAGAGAAGGGCAACAAGATTGGTGAGGGGAATGAAGGGATCCTCTTACCAAGAGAGGCTTAAGTTCTGCAAATTGCAGTGGCTGGAGCCTAGGCATCTGCGCGGTGATCTGATTGAGGTATATAAGGCCTTGAATGGGTTGAGCACGCTGAATTCTGATGGGATCCTTCCACTTGTTCAGATTACGAACCTAAGGGGGCATAAATTCAAATTAAGAAAAGACAGATGTAGAATAGATGTGCGGAAATTTGCCTTTAGCCAGCGGGTGGTTAATTGCTGGAACAAACTTCCATCTGTCGTTGTGGAAGTTGATTGGTTGAATAAATTTAAGGAGGAACTGGACAGGCATTTGGAGGGAATGGTGTGTTTTTTTTTTTTTTTTTTTTGGCTGATGCTGCATAAGCTCATACATTTGCTTTCTTGCATCACATGCCACTACTACTACTACTACTTTTAAAGCAAAAATGACAGAAGGAACAGCTGCATACATACCATTAAGAAAATACTGCAAGAGGAGGATGCTGAAATGTGGATGATTGGCAGAGCTGGCGGTTCAAATAGAGCAGAAAAAAGACAGATTGGGACAATTACAGAGTGATGAAAAGTAACTGAAGCCTATAACAGGTACAGGTTTATCTGTAATAGTACCACAAATAAGGTCAAGGAGGACAAGGCTGCATATGAGAAAGCATTGGCTAAGAGAG
The DNA here is from genome assembly GCF_048544385.1 of Mastigoproctus giganteus. Taxonomy (NCBI): domain Eukaryota; kingdom Metazoa; phylum Arthropoda; class Arachnida; order Uropygi; family Thelyphonidae; genus Mastigoproctus; species Mastigoproctus giganteus. Next base: position 85,995,077 of record NC_143580.1, on the reverse strand, counting down.
AAAAGAATGGGGAAAAGGAATTTTTCATATATGTGAATACAACAAATAATAAACCTAATGAGATTGGAACCCTTTGCTAGGAAAGTATTAGATAACCCAGCTGATGTTGCGGATGAATTGAATAGGTACTTTGCATCAATCTTTACTGATGAAAGGCCTTTCATGCTGAGAAGATACTGTGTAAGTGAGGCTGAGCCATATGAAATTAGTGATTTAATTATGGTTTATTGTTTATTAGAAAAGCTTTTGAGCATAAAGGCAAGTAAGGCTCCTGGAGTTATTATTATTACCGTTAGCCATATGGTGCAAGGAAGCCTGAGGCTTTTGCTGCACCAGCCAAAAAAAAAAAATATTGTTACCCTGAGAGAGAGAAAAAGAAACAGTCAGAAGTAGAAGGGAATCACCAAGAAAGAGAAGAACAATGATATCCAGATCAGGACCCTGAGTGTGCTAAGCCCATACTCACCAGTTGTGAGCCCTTCAGTTGATGGCATATAACCTGTAGTTTTGAGCAAGAGTGGGAAAGAGTGTATTGAACCATTGAGATTAATATTGAGTACATCTTTGGACTCAGAGGAGATTCCTTTGGATTGGAGAAGTGCCAATGTATCACCAATACATAAAAACAGTTCATACGTTGGCATTCGAGGTGAGCGGATGCGCTTAGACAGGGCTCCTCATTAAGTGGTTTACTTTTGGATAGTGCTTTTAAATATTTGATTTATTTAGATATTGTTGGATTATTTTGTTATAGGTTTTCCTGTAACAGTTTGATTTTAATAATATTATAGATATAATTTTTTAAAGTTAACTTTCATTGATATTTATTTAATTTTATAATGGTAGTTATGAGATCTGCTTTAAACACATCACAGGGTATCGTGACTCACACGGAAATAGCAGATGGCGATTTATGGGTGAGTCATGATTTAATCCATTGTGGAATTTGTGGAATGTTTTCCAAGGTCGACCTGGTGACTAATCCTACCTCACCTGGGGATTCTTTTCTTTGTGATCGATGTAAGGAGTGCACCGATCTTAAATTACAATTTGGTGCACTGGGTTGATGATTGGGTTGATGTAAGAAGTGGGGTTCCCCAAGGATCAGTATTAGGACCACTGTTGTTTTTAATTTTCATAAACGACATTGATGAAGGGATAGAGGGCGTGATGTCTAAATTTGCAGATGATGTTAAAATTGGTAGAGTAGTTAATGATCACTGTCAAGCTGAGCTTCTTCAGAGAGACCTAGATAGACTTCAGGAATGGTCAGGAAAATGGCAGCTGTGCTTTAATCCAACAAAGTGTAAGGTATTACACCTGGGAAACAGTAATCCCAAAAAAACTTATTCACTTGGTGGAGTTCAACTAAACCCAGTACTGGAGGAAAGGGACTTGGGTGTTACGATACGGTCAGACATGAAATTCTCTGAGCATTGTAAACAGGTTGCAAGGAAGGCCCATGGTGTCCTATCGATGATATATCGAACTTTTGCAAGTAGAGATAGGGATGTGATAATCCCATTATATAAGGCTTATGTTAGACCACACTTGGAATACTGTGTTCAAGTATGGAGACCGCACCTAAAGAAAGACATCGAGCTTCTTGAAAGGGTGCAAAGAAGGGTAACTCGCCTGGTGAGATCAGCAAAAGGGCGTCCTTATGAAGAAAGACTTCGAATATGTGGGTTGCAGAGTTTGGAAACTAGACACCTTAGAGGAGATTTGATTGAGGTGTTTAAGGCTCTGAGAGGCATCAGTAAAATGAATGAGAACAAAATTTTCAAGATTATAAATGATGCTAGAACTAGGGGACATAAATTCAAGTTACGGGGGGAAATGTTTAGATTGGACTGCAGGAAGTTTTATTTTAGCCAGCGAGTTATAAATTACTGGAATAAGTTGCCTTCATGGGTGGTAGAGGCCGACAGTTTGGGGAAATTCAAAGGTCATCTGGATAGTACTTTCGGGTAAGGGAAGCGCATAGGATGATAGGTTTAATTTCCTTTTTATTTATTTTTTATTTTATTTTTTTTTATTTATTAATTATTATTATTTAGTTATTTATTTTATTTCTTTATTTATTTATTTATTTTTTTTTTTTTGTTTTTATCGTTTTGTTAGGATTCTTTTTTTTTTTTTTTTTTGGCTGGTGCAGCATAAGCCATAGGCTTTCTTGCACCATGCGGCTGTTACTAATACTAATACTAAAGAGTGACGTTAGTAACTACAGTCCGTGTAGTCTGACTTTAGTGGTAGGAAAAACTTTAGAGGCAGTGGTTAAGAGTGCAATCCAGGGACATTTAGTTAGATATGGCACTCTGAAGGATACACAACATGTCTTTGTTAAGGGTAAATCATGCCTAATATACCCCCAGGGGCTCACATCACGGTGAGTATCGGCTTAGCACACGCATGGTCCTGAGCTGGATATCATCATTCTTTTTCTTGGTGATTCCCTTCTACTTCTCTCTCTCTGGGTAATTCAGATTTTTTTTTTTTTTCACCTAGTGCAGAATAACCCTCAGGCTTCCTTGCACCATATGGCCAATAATAATAACTAGCTTATTAGGCTATTTTGACATAGTTACTCATGAGCTGGATTTAGGGAACAATTTTGACATAGATTATTTGGATTTTAGCAAAGCATTTGACTCTGTCCATCATGAGAGCATATTGTATAAGCTTGAACAGATTGGGGTTACTGGTAGGATTCTAAGATGGATTGCTGGGTGGCTGCAGTGCCAGAGGCAGATTTATTATGAAGCTTAAGCTTCAGGATTCCCTCACTTGCACAGGACCCTTCCAAGGCCCTGGGAGGGGCCCTAGCAATGTATTCACATTGCATTGGTCATATGTAAAAAACGTTGACCAATTTGCAAAAATACGTCATAGGTCATATGTTTTTGTAAAAAACATGTGACCAGTTTGCAAAATTACGGCATTTTAACAACAATCAGTTAGACTACTGTCTATTTCCACTCCGACATCCCCTCGTGTCAGGTGGCATTGGAGTGGCCGTGGTTATTTTTGGAATCTGGCTAAGGGGCAGTTGAGTTGATGATACATTTATTTTGGGTTTGGTGGGATATATTTTTGCGATTCGCAGTCACTTCCGTGTATAGTTGAGTTATTGCTAGCCATCCCTGTGTAGGAATGGCTTACAATAATACTCCTGCCGCCCACTGTGCTGACTCATTCGGCATCATGACATGAAGGTGCAGGGCTAGAGGTTATATTATGAAATGAATGTATCCTAATGTACTCGACACGGGAAGAATGTGGGTAGTGGAGGAGAAACAAGGTTTGAACTGTACGGATCCAGAAACTAGTCTGTGGAAAATTCTTCCAATCATCAGATGTCTAAATCTGTAAGTGGAGGGTTTGGTTCTCATCGATGCCTAGTCAAAATGGAGGTCCTCCCCTGTCAGGAGTATACTCAATAATGCAGTGTATACAATTATAAACACACCATACATTTTTTTTTCCTTTTTTGATGAGAATAGCACAAAATAGTATTTTTCAGAATTCCTGTGTTTGTAGGGCACAAACCTCTGTAGCAGTACTACAAACCATAAGTACGTCTATGTGTGAAGTTACATGTTTTATGCATCCCAATGTATCGTATCATGTCATAGCTTATCTGACACTTCTTGTCTTGACGAAGTCTGCTGGGCATAGATGAAACAGCACTCAAAAATTGTCACCGACTCGGTGAACAGCCCGAAGAAACAAGCGTTCCAGTGACAAAACTCCTACACATATTCGTTAATAAGCCAATGTGTGTAGCTTAAGAGTAATTTGATTACACAATTATTAACTTAAATTTGCCTCAAAATGTTCATTATACTCTAAGTGAATAATGGTAAAAAATCTGCCTGAAAAGTTTTCACATTAGAAATGAAATTGAATATTATAAAAATTATTACATTTGGGAAAGCAGCAAATTTATCTATGATAAATACAGTGGACCCCCGTTTCACGATATTAATCCATTCCAGAGATGCCATCATATCGTGAAAATATCATAATGTGAACCCAAAACACATTTTTTTTTGGTAATTCGTTCCAAGACCTCAGAAATTGAAAATTTTCACTATGTAACTAATCTATTTATCTCTCTAAAAGGTAATTTTTATAATGGAAACTGTACATATTTATTAAAAAATCGATTAAAACACAACACAAAAAATTTACTTCAATTAAAGGATGCAAAAATAAAACACGCGGCCAGCACGTTTACAAAAGTTGCTATTGGCTGAGAGGAAGGACCACGTGGTCTGGTCGGAGACGATCATAAGCCCATCTTAAAGTGAAATAAGTAGGTGCCAGTTAACATGATCACTGGTTAGTAGAATCAGCCCTTTATAGAATCAAATTTCAAAAAACCAATTCAAATCATTAAAATGCACTTCGCTTTCATCGCTATCATATGTTCATTTATAAGAATCAATTTTGAACACCTTTGTGATATTTTTCTAAAGCACATTTCTGGAGGTCACTATCATAAAACAATAAAAACAATTTATTGTTTTATTTCTGGTTTATTGGGATTTTCTGTTAGTGCAATATATTATAAACAGGTAGTAAACTCAATCTTATTGCATTTGCAATAATTCCAATACCTGGAATTTTGTGGGTTTTTACGTTATTATGGTGAAATGTGTTTCCCGTTTCATGAAATCTTCAGTCATATAAAAAATATAAATAAATTTTCAGAATCTTTTCTTTATTCCTATTTTTATGCTTTGTAAGCTTGTTACTCCATATCTCACTTGCACATATGCTGTTAGTCGCAATTCATGCATGTCATGTTCTTTGTTATTGATTGCTTATCTTTTTTGCTGTTTTAAATTTTACAACCCAAAAAAAATCAGTGAAGAGAAATATCAATGTATTACAGTATTAATTAAGCTATGTACATAAGCATAAATTTGTTTTTATTCTATACTAACCTGTGGAAAATATTCTTCCAATTTTAACATACCATTTAATTTTGTTAATTGGTAAGGTAATAAAATGTAAATTTGTGCTTTACATATTTACTTCTATAGCCTGTGGATGATATTCCTCCTATTTTTGCTTATTAGAACTGCTGTTTAACAGAATTAAAATTCAATTTGCAAACATAATCACAATGACTGGCGCTTAGCACATATCATACAATGAATGGTATTTTGTCATGGAGGGTCCATCGTAAAGTGATTTGATTGTACAGTGAACCAGTCATAAAGCAGGGGTCCACCATACTGTACTTAATGCAGCAGAATTTGCCATTAGAAAGATGAGTTAAAAAAAAAACATAGTTAGGAATGTTACCTTCTCATATCCAGAGGATGTGAGAAGGTAACAGTTCCTATCCATAAGTGGGCATGCTTTTATGTAAAGTGATAAAAAAAAATATATATATAGGTACTGTACTAGAATGAGGTCAATCTAGATATCAGTATTCAGACAATACTGTCTTTACACAAATGTAAAAAAAAGAAAAAAGGTTAGAAATTAAGAAATAGAAAATTAAATGACAACAGGCTACCCTACCATTATTGGCCCACTCACACCAGTGTCTGTCTGGCATTTCTGCTTTTTGACTCCTGCTGGTATAATGTGTTTTCATTGTACCTCGCATAAAGATTGTGTGCTCTATAATCGAAATGTAAGTGACAATTTCATTTTTTAAATTTTATTTAAAAGTACAGGATGTCTATAAATTATTCACTTGATTTATGAAGCTTGATTAAAATTTTATTGTAATAGGTATTGTAAAACTGTTTGCTGTACTTAATAAAGCTACTCAACGAATTTTTTATCACACAACTGCACTTCAGTTGTGTGATAAACCTACACATGGGCACCTTTTAGTAGCATGTAGAATGCTCTTGAGAAATGAAAGCACTGTCTGTTCAATCCGTTCTTTTAATTCTGTGATGTTGTTAACTTTCTTTGCATACAGATGGAAGTTTGTTCCAGCAATCAACCATCTGCTGGCTAAAGGCAAACTTCCGCACATCTATCCTACAACTGACTTTCCTCAATTTGAATTGATGCCCTTTTGGGTGATTATTCTGAGCAAGAGGAAGAATCCCATCAGCATTGAGCATGCTCAAACCATTCAAGGTTTGAGCATGCTCAATGCTGATGGGATTCTTCCTCTTGCTCAGAATAATCTCAGATGACTTGCTCAGATGACTTTCTTCGTAAGAGCAACATTTTGTTCCCTTTATTAATTTGTTGCACTTCTATGTACTCATTCCAACAGCTCTACATCCTTGCTAAAATGAGGCCTCCAGACCTGTATACAGTACTCAAGGTGTGGCTTGACAATTGCCTTATACAAGGGGATAATCATCTCCTTATCCCTGCTAGAAAAATTCCTGTATATCATTGACAAGACACCATGAACTACTCTTGCGAACCATCTACACTGCTTTGAAAACTTCATATCTGCCTGCACAATTACTCTCAGGTCATTTTCACTCTCTGTCACTGTCAGTGTAGTACCACACAGTTGATACGTTCCTCTGGAGTTACTGCTTCCCATATGCACTACTTTACATTTGTCAATGTTAAACTTCAGTTGCCTCTCAGACCATCTGCTCAACTTTTCTAGATACTGTTCCAGCAGCGTACTGTCATTAGTATCATTAACAACCCTGCCGACTTTCCTATTGTCCGCATACTTGGACATTAAGCCTGATATACCATCATCAATATCATTAATGAATACTGAAAACAACAATGTACCCAACACTGAACCCTTTGGGACATCACTAATAACATTATTTCACGAAGAGCAGTGTCCATTGATTATCACTCTCTGTCTTCTCCCGCTCAACAGCCCTTATCCATAGCAGCAATTTCCTCCAATGCCACACTGCTCCAATTTGTGCAACAGTCTTACATGTGCGACAGTACCAAAAGCCTTTCTAGGATCTAAATATATGATATCAAAATTATTCTTTGCATCCAGTGCCTTTGTGACTACATCATAGCATCCAATCAAACTGGTCAGACAAGACCACTTTAACAAACCCATGCTGTGTCTGAACGATAACTGATGTCTTGTCTAGATGATCCTGCAATGCTCCTTTAACCAGTGCCTCCATTAATATTCCTGGAACAGAAGTTAAACTAACATGTCTGTAATTACCTGTGTCTGCCTTTGATCCTCCTTTGGATTGGGGTAACATTTGCACATCTCCAGTTCATGGGTACCTCACCTCAGTCAATGAAGCTCTCAAAATTATGGCTAAGGGTTTGCTTATTTACTTTGCTGCCTCCCTTAATATAACTGGATAGATTCCATCCACCACAGGTGCATTTCTTATGTTTATCTTCAACAATTTCTCCTTTACTTTACTCTCAGTTATTACAAGATTATCTAGCTTACTTCAGGAGTTTAATACACATCTGGCATTCCCCTCGCTGAATAACTTCTCATGTGTGAATGTAGATGCAAAATATTCATTTAGTTTGTTAGCTACCTGAGCAGGATCATCAGCAGTTGAACCATCGATATCAAGTGGACCAATCTGATTCATCCCCTTCCTTCTAGAGTTTACATAAGTAAAGAACTCTTTGCTGTTTTTCTTTGCATCCTTTGCCAAAGATTTTTCGTAATCTGCTTTCGCCTGCCTAATCTCCTTTGTAACTTGGTTACAGACCAGCTTATATATATCATAGGCTTCTGTGTCCCCTGTTAATTTATATGTATCCCATGCATTTTTCTTCTTTGCCACATGTCTAATTAGTTTGTCTGACATCCATTTAGGCCTAAATTTTGCACAATATTTCTTAGTATGAAAAGCCTAGTAGCTTCCAAGATTATTTCTTTGAATGCTTCGCATTTTGAATTTGCTGTTGGTAATATCAGTTGGTCCCACAGTATAGAATTTAAATACTGTCTCAGACAGCCATGGTCGCCTTTACGAAAGCAAAAACCCTTCACTTTACCCCTGATGGCAGTTACCTCTTTGAGTAAATCCCTCTTCAGCACACTGTGATCACTGCTGCCTAGTGGTTCCTTTATCTGCAAATTCTTAATGCATGAAGAATCACTACTGATAATCCGATCAAGCGTATTACTCCCTCTAGTTGCCTCCCATACATGCTGCTGTAGAAAACAATCATCCAATAAATCCAACAGCTTTGCTAGTGTGTGAGTGACCAACCCACAAATTACGGTCAATATCTGGGAAATTGAAATCCCCTGTTATAAGACACTGATTTACTGGCCGACTCTTTCTCTGTACAGTTGTTTTTTATACTCATTAAAGTCATTAGGCCTATAACACACTCCTACTCTCAATTTTGCTTTCCCAATGCTTATGTCACACCAAACTCACTTGCCACTGCACTGTCCAGCCATGTTGACTGGCTATACTTCCTTGAATTTTGTGTTTCTTAACCAATAGCATAACCCCTCCGCCCTTCTTATCCTGTCTATCCTTTCTGTACATATTGTACTCCCCAAATTCCATTTCTGCATTCCTTATATTTGTGTGACACCACATCTCTGTTATCCCATCAATATCTGCCATTGAAGTTTTGACCAACACTTCAAATTCATCAAATTTATTCACCAATCCTGTTCCTATTCTTAGCTATCCTAACATAGCCCATTGTATTTACTTCCGCAATGACTCCCAGCAGTCTCTGGAATCCCCTGCACCTTGTTTTCCAGGATGCTGCTCATTTCAATAGAAGCAGTGCAATAATCGCTTTCACCTCTGCCAGCAGCTACTGTTAATTATTAGTCCATGTATCCACCCAAGCTAGCAGTCTTCCACCCCCACCTAACTCTTCCTCAATTGCATCATCAAATATTCTTGCATCCTTTCTATTTAAGCGTATCCCATCCCTGTAGAAGCAATCTCTCCTGTTAACATGCCCAGACCAGGCTGAGAAAAATTCTACCCCCGTGAGCCTTGCATAATCTCTCCCGGGCCGAATTGATTGACAAGGCTTTCATCATATACCCCATCCTATCGTGTCTGGGAAGAATTGAAGTCACTTTCAAACTGAACCCTAACTAATGGCTTTTTTTTCAACATTGACCTGTACTTGTTAAGTAATTCTGCCCATCTCCTACTCCTAATATCATTGGTGCCAACGTGTACAACAATATTACCCTTTGTGCCCTTAAAAGACAATATCTGCTCTACAACATCATCAACCTTTGCCCCTGGCAGACATACCCTGGTCCTGTTCCATGTATCCTTTTTGCACAATATGTTCCCCGTTTCCCTGACAATAGAGTCACTGACAACTAGTTCCTTGGGGGGTTACCGACTGTAACCCCTTTGGGGTTGCCCTCTGTGTTGTGTGATGTTCAAGCACAAGCTCTGGAATTGATGTGGGCAGCTGAGAGCTTAATGGGTCCCTCAATTTAAATCCTTTGAGGGCATACACCCTGTGATTCAAGCTCTCATATAGGCCCATAACAACGCTGAATTGGCACCTGATTTCCTCACACTCCTTACATTGCACACACAAAGACATTCCCCTTGGCAATATCATGTCCCATTCCTGATTGCTCCACAACATTAAACATGCAGTGCATTTCAAAAGGCTGTGGTTCAGAGGAGAACTGCTCCCCCCCCCTCAGTTCTCTCCTGAGTCACAGCACACCCATTAGTTTGAGCCTTTTGATTTGCTGGTCTGGTCTGAGTCATGATTTCTATTCAATTTCAAATAAAATTCCAATACAAAATATAACCCTAAACTTATATCCCAATGCAGTTATAACACTATATATATGTATTTCAGTACCAAATATTATCTCTGTGTTACATTATATGACTTTCTTATCTCCTGTCAAGTTATATGTATTAATTTATTATGTTACATTTGTAAAAACTAGGTCGTTATGTCTTTAGTTAAAAAAGTACAATTTAATTGACAATGAAATTTAATAAGATTAGTAAATTTTACTGATTAATTGATACTACTATACTCGCTATCTAGTTTTAAGTTAAATCTTACGCTATCTAGTTCGGGGTATACATTGTATTGTATAACAATGGCGGCAAGTTATGAACAGTAAATCCACAGACACGAGGTATTAATTACTTTCAGAATCGTGCTATCTAAATTCAAATGAGCTTGACTAGGTCTATTAGCTTATAGAAAATATTTAATATAGCAATTAAGTTAATAAAACGGCTAAATATAATTAAAAACTTAGCATTCGTGGGAGCTCCAAAACTTGTCCAACATGTGGATTAGATACTTTTACTAATACTAAGTAATAACCTACAAAATTGGCCTACATTCAAATTAAACTAAAGTATTGTTACTATACTTTGCATATTTATATTAATATATTAAATTATATTTAACTTAATATATTAAATTATATTTATATAAATATAAGAATATAAAGCACTTTTAAAAAATAAATTAATATGCCAATAAAAAAGCAAAAATTTAAGAAAACTTCTCTATTAGCTGGAGCCGTAAAAATTTCGCCTGTTCATGTGTACTCTCGTACATTGGTATCCCACAGCAACGACATGCCCATTGCTTTCTCCTGCACTGTCACCATATTAATGTTGTACTGTCACAATGCTTGCTGAGATCAAGGCTGCCAACCACATGAGAAAAAACTCATAGAATTCCTTTGAAAACTACAGAAAACCATTTTAAGATATCTATCGCAATAAAATTTTACTCAACCTTCATAATCAGTCGAATAATTTATAGATGCCCTATATAGTTAGTAGGAGCAATATGTTTAAAATTAAAAATGGTATTTAGTTACAATGAATATAATTTTAATTTAACTTCCTGCCTATTCCAAAAATAGTGAATGCTGAACAATATGCAGAGTGCTCCCAGTCATATCTTTTAAAGGCTCCTCTGTGGGTCACCCCTTATGGGGGAACAGCTATTTTCTCTGTAGTAAAATTTTTGGATTGATTTAGGCTCTTTGTTATAGAGAGGGTGTTTTAAACAGGAAAAAGTATTCCAGGTTCAACTCCCAGTATTTTCCTATTATCTGAGTGCTGTCTGTCCACACCTGTCCTATTATCTTTCCACACAAGGAAAGCTCTTACTGCTTTCCTTGTGTGGACAGAAAAAAAAAAAAAAAAATCTAAAAGAATTAGTTACTAGTGGTTAGAGAAGTAAAGCCTTAGATTCTAATTCACTATATAAATAAAAATAACAACAACATCACTAAGGTTAGATATGTACCTTTCACAGCTTTCAGTATACCCAGTATTTAAGATATGGGTAGCCCTTCAGTCAGACAGCTACACATAAATGCTTATTCTGTCTGTTGGTAAATCCACTTCTGGTTGGATTTACCACCACCACCTCTGGTTAGGCTTTAAAGTAGGTCTGGTTTGTTTTTAAAAGAAAACAAACACCAGAACCTTCTTTCCTAAAAAAAAAAAAAAAAAAAAATTGAGATGTCTATGTTTTGCTTCATATGTATTTTTGTGCTTACTATTTCTCTCATAATTACCTGCAGTTTCTTGCATTAAACATATTAAAATATTTCAATTAAATTTTAATAAGTATTTTTAAAAATTGATTTCTTAGATTAAAGTTTAATAAAAGAAACTAAGTTAAGTGTATTTAAAACAAACATTTTTAAAGTGTTTTTGTCATATAAAAACATGATGTATGAAACTGCACAAATTCTAAAATAACATTTTATTGGTTGGTAATAAAAAGAGGAAAAGCACTTCAGACATTGACAAACTCTTCATTTTTATAATACAAAGTGTATTCTAAAAATTAGCATTAGTAGAGGCACATGATGCAAGAAAAGCAAGCCTATACAACATCAGCCACAAAAAAAAACCTTTCCATTTCACTGATCCATTTGCTCCAAATGTTTGTCTAGTTCTGCCTTGAATTTATTTAAGCTATCAACTTCCACAACAACAAATGGAAGTTTGTTCCAGCAATCAACTACCTGCTGGCTAAAGGCAAACTCCCACACATCTATTCTACAGCTGTCTTTCCTCAGTTTGAATTTATGCCCCTTCAGGTTTGTAATCTGAGCAAGAAGAAGAATTCCATCAGCATTGAGCCTGCTCAATCCATTCAAGGCCTTATACACCTTAATCATATTGCCTCGCAGGTGCCTAGTCTTTAGAAGCTTCAATTTGCACAGCTTCAGCCTTTCTATATAATAGCACCCCTCTGTTCCCTTCACCAGTCCTGTTGCCCTTCTCTGTACTTGTTCTAGCAACTCTACATTCTTCCTAAAATGAGGCTTCCAGATCTGTACACAGTACTCAAGGTGTGGCCTGACCATTGCCTTATACAAGGGGATAATCACCTCCTTATCCCTGCTCACAAAATTCCTGTATATCATTGACAAGACCCCATGGCCTATTCTGGCAGCCTGTCTGCACTGCTCAGAAAACTTCATATCTGACTGCACAATTATCCCAGATCCCTTTCATTCTCCACTATCCTGAGTGTAACACCACCCAGTTGGTACGTTTCTTTGGGGTTACTGCTTCCCATATGCAGTACTTTGCATTTGTCAATGTTAAACTTAAGTTGCCACCTATCAGCCCAGCTGCTGAACTTTTCTAGATCCTGTTGCAGCAGCGTAGTGTCATTAACAACCCTGCCGACCTTTGTATGAACTGCAAACTTTGACATTAAGCTTGGTATACCGTCATCAATATCATTGATAAATATACAAAACAACAATGGGCCTAACACCAAACCCTGAGGGACACCACTGATAATATTAGTCCACGTAGAGCAGTACCCATTGATTACCACTCTCTGTCTTCTCTCACTCAACCATCCTTTTATCCATTGTAGCAACTTGCCCTTAATGCCATACTACTCCAATTTGTACAGTAGTCTTCCATGTGCAGGAAACGATTTCCTGAAATCCAAGTACAGTATATGATATCAGAATTATTTTTTGCATCCAGTTCCTTTGTGACCACATCATAGTATCCAATCAAATTGGTCAGACAAGACTTTCCCTTGACAAACCTATGCTGTCTGAAATATCTCTGCTGTCTTGTCTAGATGATCCTGCAATGCTTCTTTAACCAATGACTCCATTATTTTCCCTGGAACCGAAGTCAAACTAACAGGTCTGGAATTACCCCTATCTCCCTTTGATCCCCCTTTGTGAATTGAAGATACATCTCCAGTCCCTGGGGACCTCTCTCGAGTCGAAGGATGCTCTCATAATTATGGCTAAGAGTTTTCTTACTTCCTTTGCGACCTCCTTTAATATCACTGGATAGATCCCATCTACCCCCTGGTGCCTTTCTTATGTTTAACCTCAACAATTTCTCCTCCACTTTGCTCTCAGTTATTACAGAATCATTTAATTTCCTGTTAGAGTTTGATAAACATCTGGCCCTCTCCTCCCTGAATAACTCCTCATGTGTGAATGTAAATTTTTACATAATAAACAGAATACTCTCACAGACAAACTACTTTTGCAATCTGTCAGTGTGTTTGGAAAGAAACTTTACTGCCATAGTTCTGTTTTTCTGCAAAAACAAAAAAAACGAGTTACTAACATACCAGCTTGAGTTGAACCATGATCTTTTTTCTTGAAGAGATCAGAAAATTTTAAATAATGCCATGTAGTTGTATATAATGCCATTTAAATTTTTTTTTTTTTTTTTTTTTTTGTAATATTCACATGGTTTCTGTAAATAAATGAGAATTATTTTTTAAATGAATTGAATTTTATGTACTTTCTTTTTCAGTGCATCTGCCCACTTCATTATACAGGTTCAAAATGTGAAAAAGAAGTTAAAGTTCATATTCCTAGATTTGAGAGCCATTCATTTCTAAAACATACTCTTCCTGTTCTACAGCCAGAACGTGGATTAGAAATTGATATCACGTTTAAAACAAAGTCTGCTTCTGGGCTTCTACTATATACAGAATCATTATTGGATAGTTCCTTCCTTCTTGTTTATGTTGAAGAGGGAATGCTGAAGTTCAGTTTTTCATGTGGCCACCAGATGATGGTATTTATAGAAACACATGAAAAAGTTACTAGTGATTATTTTACATCTGTTTCTCTTATGTGAGTAGTTTAATTTTAATCTTTGTTTTTTTTAAGTATTTTACACATTTAATGCAATAATTCCTATGTGGCTGTTCATTCAGATATTTGCAAATTCTTTTCAAACTAGGGAAATAAATATTATACTTGTATAAAGCTGAATTAAGCTCATTTTCGTGATGAATTCCCTTTATGCTTTTCAGTGATACATACATAAATCTGTTTTGAAGGTTGCTTCAAACTTATTTCAATTGTCTTCAGATTTTGCTAGTACATGCAGCCATCTCTTATCTACGTTTCTAATTAATTGTACTCAGTTTATAATAGATGGCAGCACAAAAATAACCCTGAAGGTAAGAAGAGAGGAGTGCATCTGTTGTTCAATTTGGGCTTACAAAAGCTGAAATTGAAGAATTTCTGTGTAATTCAGATCCAGAATTTGATGAAATTAATTCAAGTAATGCATAAATAAATATAGAGGATTGGTTGCATCACAAAAAATGACAGGTTTTCTTTACAGATTTTTTACAAATCTTTTTACTAATTTAAAAAAAAAAAATTATAATTTGTTTTAAATTCTGATTTAATTTTTTGCAGTTTTCTTCTAGAAAGAAAATATCTGACACTTTTCTTTCTTCTTTCTGAAATTTTCATCAATTATGTAAAAATAAGGACATATTAATATTTTAAAATATTTGTGTACACAGTTTTTATTTTTAAAAGATTTCAAAATTCCATGAAAATATTCACTATGAGGAATTCACACACACAAAGAACAAACTTATTGTTGAAATTATTAATTTAAAAATTACAAAAGAGTTACCTCAATATTTCTTCATAGGATAACTTCTATCCTCAGGTCTCCAGGCCAGATTAAAATGATTTAAAAATACATAAAAACTTCTTCAAAATTATTAAAAATTTTAAATGCGTTCAACACTTCAGAACATGAATTATCTGATGCCCCGGATCATAGTTGAAAGCCCCAACCCAACCCCAGATTCATCAAACCCTCAACAAATCCATGAGTGACTGAAAACATTGTCAGATTTTATTTTATGAATTTAAAATAAATCATAAAATAAAATCTACTAAATAAAACCGCGACAGTGACAATAAATTATGAAACTTTCCTTCCTTAAGGGGACCAAGCTTTTCGACTTCTATTGTGTTCACAGTTCGGAATGCTCGATGTGTGTGCATTTCTACAATATATATATATTGGAGATTACTTGTTATTACACAAGCATGTAAAAGTCCATGATTCTGAAATAAGAAATGGATGTTGTATGTTGATCAAGTTATTATGTAGTCTCATTTCTAAGGTTTCCACAATTAGTAATTTTGTGCAATTGTGTTGAATGTTTAAAACTTAACCTCATTTAACAGGAAAGTGTGATTCTTATTTATGGCATGGAAAGACAATTCTGATGCCGTGGCTCATAACGCTCTAACCGACGGAGCATGTTGTTTTAGATGTGTGTCCAAAAGACACCTTTTCGATTCCACATAAGAGGAATTACAATCCCCTCGTGGTACTATATACCAGGGCATGCATTTCTATGGGAGTAAAGGGAAGGACGGAACAATTTTTCAATATGAAATGAAGTTTCTGTTTTGGCTTCACTATTATTTTGAATTCTTTATCCTTGAGAAGAATCCTAAGTTGCCTGTACCATTGTTCAATGTATGGAATTGTAATAAAATGTTTTTTGCTAGTACTATTGTTGTGTTCCTTACTGTCCACCATATCCTTAGCCTGTAGTCTAATACTGTTAATGGTGGTAAGCAGATATCCCCAATTTAAAAATCTACTAGAATTACGATGGAGGCGTTGTAATTCTAGTGGATTGTAAAATTCCAGCAAGAAACATTCTGCTTCAGTCCCACTTAGAAGCTGTTGCAGTACATGTAGCAGTGGGACAAACAATAACTCTAGTCTCATTATACCTTCCACCTAACGATATCTACATGTTGAAAGAATTAGAAGATAAAACAAATACCATCTCCTTTTTTGTCTTTTTGATGACTTCAATGCACATCATCTGCTATGGGGATCTGCCCACATGGATAATAGAGGACACTTGATAGAAAATATCTTAGACCAACTGAACCTAACATTGCTGAACACTGATCATAACACTTACACTCACCTCTCCACAGGATCTATGTCAGCAATTGACTTATCTATTTGTCCCCCTTAATTATTTCCTATTATAGGTTGAACAGTTTTAAATAATCTGCCCAACAGTGACCTTTCCCAGTTATATGCAGAAGTCAAACAATGCAAATGCTGTGCTCTGACCATCAGGTAATATGGAAATTCTCTAAAGCAGATTGGAAAACGTTTGCTGCCTCCATCTTCTTTGATAGCCAATTGATATGACTAGCATCCATTAATGATGTAACTGAGCTCATTACTAAGCAAATACTGGCAAAAGCTTCTGAAGCAATACCACAGTCTTCTGCTTTCAAACACAGATACCTAAAAACTGGTGGAATGATGCTTGTACCATAGCAAAAAGGAAAGAAGTAAAGCCTGAAATCTGTTCTGTAAGTTTCCAACCACCGACAATCTAATTCAGTTTAAAAGGCTTAAGGCAAAAGCACAACAAGCCAAAAAATATTCATGGGTACAGTTTGTCTCCTCTATTACAAAGGATACTAGTAGTCTAATTATTTGGAAAATATTTACCAGTTTCTGTTCCAATCTTAACCAAGAATGGACAAGAAATATCTTCACCACAAGAAACAGCTAACGTACTTGCAGAGACATTTCTATGAAATGTCTGCCACTAAAACTTATGATGCTTCCTTTCTACAAATCAAAGCCTCAGCAGAAATATACAAGATAAATTTCCAAAATACTCGGTCTCTTGCCTACAATTGACCTTTCTGTTTATTTGAACTCCAAACAGCATTAATTAGATCACCTAGTAGCACTGCTGTAGTTGATGGAATTTTTTATGTATTGCTGAAACACTAAACAATACAGATTTGAATTTACTAATAACTTTCTTTAACCCAATCTTTCTTGAAGGTACGTATCCCTCTACTGGCATCATTCCGTTATTTTAACCTTTCCCAAACCAGGAAAAGATCAATCACTCCCACAAAATTACCGACCAAACTCCTTTTTTTTTTTTTTTTTTTTTTTACCTCCTTCACCAGTTGTCTGGGTAAAACTCTAGAAAGGATGATACACAGATGACTTACCTCGGTTCTTAAAACTGAAAAGCTGCTAAACAACAATCAGTTTAGATTCCAACAAAATAGAACCACTTTGGATCTCGTGGTGAAAGCAGAGACTAATATCACATAATGCTTATGTGAAAAACTAACATCTTATAATGGTAAGTTTGGATATTGAAAAGGCTTTTGATACAACTTGGAGATATGGCATATTACGAGAACTTTACTCCCTAGGATTAAGAGGACATTTACTGAAATTCATTCAAAACTTTCTTCAACGCTGAACCTTTCAAGTACGTTACCAAACAGTTCTTTCTCGTATCTTTACTCCGGAAGAAGGGGTCCCACAAGGATCAATACTTAATGCTACTCTTTTTTCACTTAGCCTAAATACCATAACTCAGAGCATTCCCAATACTGTAGAACTATATATGTACACTGATGATCTCACTATATCTTGCAGTTCAAAAAATATTCATACCATTGACAGACAGCTACAACTATCCCTAAATAAGCTAGAAATATGGACACTGCAGAATGGATATCTTATGTCTGAACAAAAAACAGTTGCAATTCACTTCTGCAAAAAACACAAGCTGCATTCAGAACCAGAATTTCGGCTAAAGAATCACCTGATCTCTCTCACCAGTAACCCTCGTTTCCTAGGTTTAATGATAGACACCAAACTCAACTTTGTCTCACATATAGCATATCTCCGAACAGTATGTCTGAAGAAACTTAACATGCTCAGATCTATTTCTGCCATGAAATGGGGTGTTGATAGATACACTCTTCTACATCTGTATTGTGCCCTTATCAGGTCTTGTCTAGATTATGGTGCTGTTGTCTCTGACTCAGCTAGTAAAAGTGCACTGACTAGACTCAATACTATCCAACACAGTGCCTTATGAACTGCTCTAGGAGAGTTTAGAACACCCCCTATCAAGAGCGTTTATGTAGAGGCACATGAAGCTCCACGTCACCTTAGAAGGAAAATGCTACTTCTCAATTATGCAGACAAAATTCAAAGTTGTCCAGCCCATCCTCTTCATCCAATGCTTTTCAACTCTGAATGAATCACATTTTACAACACAAAGCTGGTAGAAAATAGACCCACTGGTATTCGTCTAAAAGATTTATTGCATACCAGGAACATTCCATTTGGCAATATACATCAAGAGACCCATGCAGCTAATCCATCCTGGTCTCTAAATCTCATTCACTGTGATACCTATTTTTATCAGTGGGGTAAGAAATATCTCGAAAATGAAAGTATTAAACAACTTCATAAAGGCCATACACTTAACAATTCTCAAAGTTCTCTAATATATACAGATGGTTCAAAAATAGACTCTGCCATTGGAGCTGCAGCTGTCTTTTCTTCTTTTACAGTTTCCATATCACTACTGGTTTAATGTAGCAGTTATACTGACTGTAGCAGTAGCATTAGAATTAGCAAGGGAACATGATGCAAGAAAGCAAGCTTATATAGCATCAGCCAAAAAAAAAAAAAAAAAATACATGCACCCCCTTCTCATTTCACTCACCACCCACTCCAAATGTTTGTCTAGTTCTGCCTTGAATCTGTTTATGCTATCAACTTCTACAATGACAGATGGAAGTTTGTTCCAGCAATCAACCACCTGCTGGCTAAAGGCAAACTTCTGCACATCTATGCTACAACTGTTTTTCCTCAATTTGAATTTATGCCCTCTCAGGTGATTATTCTGAGAAAGAGGAGGAATCCAGTCAGAATTGAGCATGCTCAAACCATTCAAGGCTTTATACACCTCAATCAGATCACCTCGCAGGTGCCTAGTTTCCAGACACTGTAATTTGCAAAACTTAAGCCTTTCTTCGCAAGAGCAACCATTTGTTCTATTCATTAATCTTGTTGCCCTTCTCTGTACTCGTTCCAACAGCTCTATATCCTTCTTAAGATGAGGCCTTCAGACCTGTATACAGTACTCAAGGTGTGGCCTGACCATTGCCTTATACAAGGGGATAATCACCTCCTTATCCATGCTAGAAAAATTCCTGTATATCATTGACAAGACACCATGAACTACTCTTGCGGACCGTTTGCACTGCTCAGAAAATCTCATATCGGCCTTCATAATTACCCCCAGGTCCTTTTCACTCTCTACCTCTGTCAGTGTAGTACCACACAGTTGATACGTTACTATAGGGTTACTGCGTCCCATATGCAGTACTTTACATTTGTCAATGTTAAACTTCAGTTGCCACCTCACAGCCCATCTACTCAACTTTTATAGATCCTGTTGCAGCAGCATACTGTCATCAGTGTCATTAACAACCCTGCTGACCTTTGTATCATCTGAAAACTTGGACTTTAAACTTTGGACCTGATGTACCATCATCAATATCATTAATGAATACAGAAAACAACAATGGACCCAACATTGAACCCTGGGGGGCTCCACTAAGAGCATTACTCCACAAAGAACAGTGTCCATTGATTACCAGTCTCTGTCTTCTCCCACTCAACCATCCCTTTATCTATAGCAGCAATTTTCCTCCAATGCCACACTGCTCCAATTTGTGCAGCAGTCTTCCATGTGCAACAGTATCAGAAGCCTTTCAAAGATCCAAATATATGATATCAAAATTATTCTTTGCATCCAGTTCCTTTGTGACTACATCATAGTATCCAGTTCAAATTGGTCAAACAAGACTTCCCTTTAACAAACCCATGCAGTGTCCGAGCTATAACTGAAGTCTTGTCTAGATGATCTGCAATGCTTCTTTAACTAGTGCCTCCATTAACAGGTCTGTAATTACCTGTCTCCCCCCCTTTGATCCTGCTTTTGTGAATTGGGGTCACATTTGCACATCTCCAGTCCCTGGGTACCTCTCCTGAGTCCAAGGAATGTCTCATAATTATGGCTAAGGGTTTGCTTAGTTCCTTTGCCGCCTCTTTTAATATAACTGGATAGATACCATCCACCTCAGGTGCCTTTCTTATGTTTAACTTCAACAATTTCTCCTCCACTGTGCTTTCAGTTATTACAAAAATCATTAAGTACCCTGTTACAATTTGATAACTTTCTGGCATTTTCAATCCTTAATAACTCCTCATGTGTGAATGTAGATGCAAAATACTCATTCAGTTTGTTTTCTATCTGAGCAGGATCCTCAACAGTTGAACCATTGTTATCAAGTGGACCAATCTGATTCATCCACTTCCTTTTAGAGTTTATATATTGAGGCTGCCGTAGGCAAGTGGTGAAGCCTGCTGGGGCATAAGTACGTGTCTTGAGTGACCAGGGTTCAAGCCCGTGATTGCTAAATAGGGTGCTGTTTCTTGTACTCTGTCTATCTTGTGAACTCCTCTGACTGTTTGGTTGTCCCGGAGTATAAACAGAAAATTTATTATTTTATTTATTTATAAGTAAAGAAATCCTTGTTGTTTTTCTTAGCATCCTTTGTCAAAGATTTCTCGTAATCTGCCTTCGCCTGCCTAACCTCCTTTGTGATTTGATTACAGACTAGCTTATATCTGCCAATAGGCTTCTGTGTCGCCTGATAATTAAATGCATCTCATGCATTTTTCTTCTCTGACATGAGTCTCATTAGTTCATTTGACAACCATTTAGGCCTCAACCTTGAACAGTATTTTTTGATAGGTATGAAACGTTTAGAATTAATTCCTTGAATGCTTCCCACTTAGAATTTGCTGTTGGTAACATCATCAGTTGGTCCCACTGTACAGAATTTAAAAACTGTCTGAGACCACTGTAGTCACCTTTATGGAAGAAAAAACCCTTTCCTTTACCCCTGATGTAATTATATCTTTAAGTAAATCCCACATCAGTACACTGTGATTACTGCCACCTAGCGGTTTCTTTATCTGAAAATTCTTAATACACGAATGATCACTGCTGATAACCAAATCAAGAGTATAACCCTCTCTGGTTTCCTCTCGAACATGCTGCTGCAGAAAACATTCATCCATTAAATCCACAAGTCTTATTAGTGTGCGAGTGACCAATGCACAAGTTCCAATCAATATCTGGGAAGTTAAAAGCTCCCATTATGAGACGTTCTGATTTACTAGCTCGCTCTATTTCTCTGTACAATTTTTCGTTGTACTAATTCGAGTCATTAGACCTATAGCACTCTTATTTTTGCTTTTGCAGTGCTTATGTCACACCAAACTGACTCAACAGTGCACTGTCCATCTGTATTAACTGGATGCACTTCTTTTGATTTTATGTTTTTCTTAATTAGCAGCATAACCACTCCTCCCTTCCTATCCTTTCTGTACACATTGTACTCCCCAAATTCCAATTCTGTGTTCCTAATATCTGTGTG
Source organism: Mastigoproctus giganteus (assembly GCF_048544385.1). Taxonomy (NCBI): domain Eukaryota; kingdom Metazoa; phylum Arthropoda; class Arachnida; order Uropygi; family Thelyphonidae; genus Mastigoproctus; species Mastigoproctus giganteus. Next base: position 85,973,536 of record NC_143580.1, on the reverse strand, counting down.
GCACCACGTCTCTGATATCCCAACAATATCCGACTTTGATGTGTTGACCAACATTTCAAATTCATCAAATTTATTTACTATACTTCTGGCATTGGTATACATGCACCTATTCTTATTGTTAGTTACCCTAACACATCCCATATACCCACCTCTTTCGCGATGATTACTATCAGTCCCTGAAACCCCCAGCACCCCTTGCTCCAGGCTGCTGCTTATTCTAATAGAAGCAGTGCAAGAATCACCTTCGGCTCTGCCTGCGGCTACTTTTAACCTTTTAGTCTGTGAATCCCCTCCCCAAGCTAGCAGTTTTCTGACCCACCTAAACACTGCCTCGATAGCATCAGCAAATATTCTTGCACCCTTTCTATTTAAGTGTATCCCATCCCTGTAGAAGCAGTCTCTGCTGTTAACAAGCACAGACCACACTGAAAAAAATTCTATCCCATGAGCCCTGCACATTCCCTCCAGGGCTGAATTGATTGACAAGACTCTCATCATGTACTCCCTCCTATCGTGTCTCAGCAAAATTACAGACATGTTCAAATTTAACACTAACTCACGACTTGTTTTGCAACGTTGACCTGTACTTGTTAAGTAAATCTGCAGATCTCCTACTCTTAATGTCATTGGTGCTAACGAGTACAACAATATCACTCTTTGTGCCTTTAAAATATGATATATGCTTCTTAATATCTTCAACTTTTGCCCCTGCAGACATACCCTGGTCCTATTCCATCTATCCTTTTTACACAATATATTATCCATCTCCCTGACAATAGAGTCACCAACAATGACTAGTTCCTTTGGGACCAGTGCATTCTGCCTTGGAGATTGCTGCTGTGTTGCTTGATGTACAGGAGTGAGCTCTGGCATTGAGTTGGGCAGCTGAGAGCTTGATGGACCCCTCATATTAATTTCTAAGGGTATCTACCCTACATCTCAAGCTCTCGTAGATTCCCATTAGAACGCGGAGTTGATGCTGAATTTCTAGAGAGTGTCTAGAAATTGAGTTGATGCTCAATTTCTAGACACTCTCTGCACCTGGCACTCACAAAAATATCCTCCTTGGCTAGATCAGGTTCTGTTCCAGAGAGTTTGGCAAACATTTCACGTTGCATTTTTTAGGCTGTGATGTGTTGGAGAATCGCCCCCCCCCCTCAGTTCTCCCCCGAGTCACAGCACTCCTGCCAATTTGTGCCCTTTGCTTTGCTGCTCTAGTCTGGGGCATGATATTTTAAATTAATAAGATCAATTGATTTAATTAATTAATTGTCAATATTACACTATCTAATAGAATCCTAAATGCAGTGATGCACATTATGCTATATAATTTTACATTAGAGCTACCTAGTTACCACAATTAAAAATTTGAATTCCCTACCACTTTCTATAGAAAAATAATGGCTGCAAGATTTGAATGAAACAACGGTTTTACGTCAATTAAGTAGTAATCTAGAAAAACTCTTTATCTAAATTAAAAATAAAAATAACCAGCGTAACTAGAACTATAAGGCTACTTATAAAATACAATATAAAATAACAATTAGGTAAATAAAACGGCAAACACCTATCACTTTTTTGGAGTCTGTAATTCCCAGCTTTAATTTTTAAAGAGAGTCAGCGCCTCAAAGTAATAAATATAAAGGTATAAACAGATGTTTTGCAAGTCGTAAATAAGCAACAAGAAGCGGCATTATAAGTCGTCATTGGGAGATTAATGTACCTATTATCAATAACACGCGTTTTTTCTTCCTTTTATGTTTTCTTTTCTTTTCTTATGTGCCACTTTGGCTACTTCACTGCTGTCCCCAGATAAAGTTTTTAATTGAACTAATTAAAAATATATAACTATTTTTCTTCATTCTTCTGAAGATATTATGAGGTTTTTGTAATTTTGGCATATCAGGGATATAGTAGCAAAATTTTATTAGTCATTCCCGAGTTACGTAAAACTCGACTTCCAGGATAAGGGGACTTACTGTATTTTTGAATTACCAGGAAATCGATTATCCGGGAATGTTTTTTACCATCTCTCCCAGAAAATCGAGATTCTATTGTATAAGAATAGGCACATTTTGGCTCCAATTGCCCTTGTGCCCAAAAACATCCATGCCATTACTAATCACACACTGGCCAGGAGTCAAGCCCTACTGACCACTGTCTGCTTGGATGGGCATGGGGCTATAATTGGTCCCCTTGCCCACCAGCGAATCCAGGTAGAGGGGAGTAGGAGAGCCACATATTTTGTTACACTCATGACCTCTATTCACACTCTACTTTCATTGTGAGTTTATACTTTTTTTTTTCCTACATTTTATATTATATACATTTTATATTAAAACATTTTATATTAAATTATTTTTTTTCCCCTCTCATCCAACCTCTTTTTCACACCAGGGGGGATGCATTGGTGTATAGTGCAACTTAGTATACTAATATGCATAATAAGTAAGATTTAAATAAATTAAGATTAAGATTTATTTAATAAGATTAAAGATTAAGGTTAGTATTTACTTAATAAATCTAACAATTATAGAGTTTGCATTCTTTTTCAGTCTCACACTCGCTCATCCTTCAGGTATTCATCTCATCTGTTCAATTTTTTCTTTCTGCACTTCATTCCCCAGGCACCTCAACTTACTGTTACTTTTCAGTTGAAGTGCAGCCCCGGCAGTAGATCTTGCAGGCCAGGAGGGAATGCAGTGAGTGTATTGGCATTGTTAGTACTAAGATCAGTTTTGATTAGTATGTATACACTACAGCAGTGTTTCTCAACCTTTTTTGTTCGCATACCCCCAAAGAACCACGTTCTTATTTTTGTACCCCCATATATGTATGTCCGCTATATTTTACTACAAATACACCTCTACACTTGAATTCTAAGTGCTTACAGTGAGTTAACTTTTTTGTACTTATATAGTAAAACAGGCGCCTCCGTAGCCAGGTGGGAAGGAGCAGCAGCGCGTAGCACACGCTTCTTGATTAGACCGGGGTTCGAGCCCGTCACCACCAAATACGGAGGATGCGGAAAGGTCAGGGAATGACCACCGCATATCTCGGAGCAATATGGCCTTAGTTGCTAATGCTCCTAAAAAAAAAAAAAAAAAAAAAAAAATATAGTAAAACAGGTGATAAGACCCCTTTTATGCACATGTTGTGTGACAAATTGTCGAAATACAGATATTCTCATTATAATATCGCTTCTACAAAAACAGTGTTTAAAAGAAATACAAACATTTATCTCATTATAAATAACAAATATTAAAAACTTAGTGATACACCATTCCCACTGGAATCCTAATTCAAGTCTTACAAAATTGTCCAAAGTTTGAAAAATATCTTTTCCCTTTGTATGTTCTGGCATCTGTTTACAATCCATTATGTCATCCTTAATAGCATTAATTTCAACATCAAAATAGCAGACAAACACAACAACATTGGTTGAAATATCTGTGTCATTTACAAAAGTCAAGTTGCATATTTTTCTTTGAAAACTGGATGACACAAAATCCCTTGGAGAAGGCATTTTAATAACATGTCCCATCTGCTGAACATAATGGGAGTTACATTTCCTGTGGGGATTTAAAAAAATTCAGATTTTCTCTTTTGTTTGGTACTTTAAAATTTATTGTGATTTGAATTGTTGGTGTTTCATGAATGTCTTAAAATGTGTACTTCATTTTGAATCACTTTATTCGTTTAAAGAATACTGCTTGCATTGTTACTTCCTCTATGGTTAATGCTATAGTCATTTAAGTAACATTTTCAGCTTGGTTTATCTCTGTATTCATCAGATTTATCTGACAGTATGCTTCTTTGGTAGTATATATCATGGTCACTTATAGTAAATATTTAGTTATTAATAAATATTTTCACAAAAGTAAAAAGGGTAATGCATTATGAAAAAAAGGGACTAATCATAATAATAGAGGACTTCTATTAATTTGATTTGTTACTTTTTCAGAAACTTCTGTGATTTCCAGGGTTCCAATCTTCTTGTGTCAGTGGTCTGCAGAACAAAATTTTTGTCTACTTCAGGTTGTTTTTGAGGTAACCAGTATATGAATAACATTAATGAGCAAATCTACTCTGGCATAATCATTATACTGAAATAAGGGAAGTTGTCTTACCACAAATATGTTGGTATAGAGTACTTATTGATTTGGCTTGAGGACAGCAACATGAAACTTTTCTACTAACCATCTCAAAGATTCATTCTAAACCATTTGAGTTGGACTGGAAAGACTTGCGTGGAACTGTTCATAGAGCATCAGGCCTTTTCTTGCTTGTAAAACCTACTAGCAGTTATCATTAATTCATGCTGTAATTAATTGCCATGGTGGTCACATGCCATATTAACTAAATTCTATAGTCAGAAAATTGTCAGTTGCAAAGCATATATTGGTTGATTGCAGAAAAAAATAAATAAAAATACAGGTAGTTCTCGACTTTACGAGTTAATTCGTTTCTACCACGCGCTCGTAAAGCGGGAATTTATTTTCCATAGACATAAGGTTAAAAATAGGGGTTACGTTCTCAACAATGAAATTAGTTAGCTAATTAGTTTGTTTAAACAATGATTAATTTATTGAAAGAAATGAAAAAGTAGCCTGTAAAATCAAGCAAATTAAAATAATAGTGAAATTATTTACGACTTATTAACAGCGCACACAAATTGCAACTAACACGATTTGCGATGAGTAACAAGTTTACGAAGCTTAAAAAAAGGGAATGAAGAGAAGATTCTGAAATTTTATTCATGTTTTTTATTCTGCTTATTACTACCCATTTATAATTGCTTGCAGTAACAGAAAAGCCCAATAAGCCGCAAAGTGCAAATTGTTTTACGGTCATTACCTCCAGAAATGTGCTTTAGAAAAATATCACAAAGGCATTTAAAATTGATTCTTATAACGGAACATATGATAACAATGAAAGTGTAGTGCATTTTAATGATTTGAATTGGTAACTAATACAATTTACAAACCACGCTTACGACCTTTTATATGGCCTTAAGGTCACGCTCGTGACCTTAAAAATGACATTTTAGAGATAAATAGCTTAGTTATACAGCGAAAATTTCAACTTCCGAGATCTTGAAACGAATTACCAAAAAACAATGTGTTCTTTGGTTCACATTACGATATTTTAATGATATGATGCTGTCTCTGGAACTAATTAATATCATAAAGTGGGGTACACTGTATTGTATAGCTACGCACATGGTTTAGAATGCAGCATTTATGAATGTTTAACATTCATTTTTTTGCAATTAATGTTCATATTTTTGATTTTGTTGATTTGATACTTGGGGAAAAAAAAACTCATAAACCCGGGAACTCGTAAAGCGAGAACTGCCTGTATACCAACATGTAAATAAATAAAGTTTTTTAAACTTTATAAAATTAGTTTGAATATTAATATTATGTTGTTGTGCTCTTTACTATTTTCACCTGTAAAAAGCAATAAAGTTCATAAAAAGTAGATAGGATACACTTGTAAAAAAATTTCGATAAAAATAAGTCTGTTCTTTGAGACCTTGTTTATTTTCAAGTAGCATGCATGGTGGAAACTGATGCTATCCCTGCTGTAGTGTGTGTGTTTTTTTTTTTTTCGTGTTTATTTTGATGTCTTGTTATTTTGCCAACTTTTGTGTTTATGCATAATACACTGGAATATTTATCTCATCTGCTGTAGTTTTAATCTTTCCTCAATTTTTTCAGATTCACATGGCTTCCACCAAACACAGAAAATTCTTCTTGTAATGCAGGGCTGCAGGTGAATGGCTCTGCTCTAATGAGTGGGCAACAGTATATAATCAGCCCTACATTTGAGTTTAAAACATTGTATTTAGGAGGCATACCTCAAGGTTTTGTTCCAGTAGAGTCTGTTGTTAGCAGGGTCTTGCCATTTCAAGGATGTATGAGAGACTTTCAGGTAGTTAATAATTATCAAATATTCCAGAAATGTTATTTGTATATAACTTTACATTCTTGAGAAAAATTTCTATATATGATATTCGTATTAAGGCCTAAAAGCAGCATTACTGCTATAAAAACCAAGATATCTTTGTGTATCATGCTTGGCACAATGCCAAATCTTTGTATCAATGGGAACTTAGTTAATTTTGTGGCCAGTGTAATAGGTGGCAGTGCTATATCGAGTCAGTTTGGTGTGACATAAGCACTGTGAAAACAAAAATGAGAGTAAGAGTGTGTTACAGGCCTAGTAGAGGAGACTACTGTTATTTTTCTCAGTGGGCACCACCACACAGACACGTTTTGGAGCTTGTTTGCTCACTCATCAGTGGGCAGGCAGGTACCCCGACAATACAGAAATGCCAACACAGTTGTGAAGTTAATTCCACAATATGAGAGATGCCAAATGGTGAAGATAATGATAATACGTTGAAGACTGAATGCACAAGGTGCGTGAGCCAACAAGCTCCGAAACGCATCTGGGTGGTGGTGCTCACTGAGAATAAATAACAGTCGTCTCCTCTACTAGAGAAGCATTATTTATTTGAAGTAGTACAATACCTGGTATCTCATTGTGAAGATAGCCACAATATGAGATAAAAATCAAACGATGCCGTTACACTACTTATGTAGTTAAACGTATGGGTAAACTATGGTGTATTTACACTGATATTAAATAGTTAATTTCTACCCATAACATATTATGCCTTGTGCATTTAGTCTTCAATATATTATCATTTTCTTCACCATTTGGCATCTCTCATATTGTGGAATTAACTTTGCAGCCGTGGTGGCATGTCTGCATTATTAGGGTACCCGCCCACTGACGAGTGAGCCAACAAGCTCCGAAATGCATCTGGATGGTGGTGCCCGCTGAGAATCAATAACAGCAGTCTCCTCTACTAGAAAAGCGTTATTTATTTGAAGTAGTGCCATACCTAGTATCTCGTTTTGAAGGTAGCCACAATATGAGATAAAAATCAAACGATGCCATTACACTACTTATGTAGTTAAACTTATGGTTAAACTATGGTGTTTACACTAATATTATATAGTTAATTTCTACCCATAACATATTATGCCTTGTGCATTTAGAAATAGAATGTATATAGTACTTTATAAATTAAAATATTTTAAAATTAGCATGATTTGTTTTAAGATGGTATATGTGTGATATTTGGAATTGGCTATTCATTAAGTTACAAAAATTTCAGTTTATATCTCAATGGAGATGTGATAGGCATAATTTTGATATGTTTGTAATCAGTAGGTCAATTTCCTTTAGAATTTGCAACTTTGGCTCTGAAAAAATAGGGAAAAAAATGTTTTTTGTTGGCTAATGTTATTAGAGAGAACAGACAGATGATGTAGGTTTTTTTTTTTATTCTTTTCTTTAATTGAATGATAGTATGAACCAGAGCTGTAATGCTCAATATATTCTACGTTGATATCAATATTTGTAAAATAATAAGAGAAGTTTACCTCAATATAGTGTGTAGAACACTTCTGTATGATACTCTGCAGAAATTAAAACAAAAAAATTGAAAAACTTACATTAGTGTAACAAATAATTTAAAAAATTATTAAAAATCAATTTAACACAATTAAAAATCAATTTAACGCAATTAAAAATAAGAAAATTAAAAGAATTTAACGAAAAAATTGCAAAACGATTTTCCTTCCTGAAGCTGACAATGCTTTTTGACCGTATGTCGCTATCACAGGAATGAAAATTACTGAATAGTGGTGAGTATGAAACTTAAATAGGGATTATTTGTCTTCATGCATGCACGTAAAAGCCCATGAATTGGAGATGAGATATGGCTGACAAACATTAACAGAATTTTTGTGCAATTTAAAATAATTTCTACGGTTTCTGTGGTAATTACGTTGGACACTAAGTATTTTGGCCTCGTTAAATAAAAAAGTATGTTTTTTGTTAATGCTGTGAAAGGCTAATTCTGATGCTGCTGAACGAGAAGCACAAACAGGCCGCATGTTGATTAACACGAATATTCAAAGGAAAACGCGTTGAACCTTGGTAAGACAAGTCGCAATCACCACAAAAAAATGTTGTATACTAGGTCATTAATTTGTGTTGCAAATGAGGAAAGGACTGAGCGGTCATTCAGTATAGTGTGTAATTTCCGTATTGGCCTGGCCACAATTTTAAATTCAGTATCTTTATAGATTCTGTTAAGTCATTTGTGCCACTGTTCAACATATGGGACAGAAATAAAGTACTTTTTGATATTACTATTGTCGGTTGGTGTATTTTATATCCTATCTTTAGCTTGTACCCTAATTCGGTTTATTGTAGCAAGGGGGATAACCCCTGTTTAAGAATCTGCTGGTTAATATTTGTATTTCTGAGCCCAAAGCAGATTCCAACGTTGAATATTTGTAGGCATTTAGAAATTGATTAAAGATAATCGATCTTTTGTAGGTGAACGGGTGATAGCTGTTATAATGTAGAAGCATAATGGTGTTTGTAGGTTTTCGATAGATGTTAAATTGGATTTTATTCGAGTCCTGAGTAAGCATGAAATTTAGAAAATTTAATGATTTTGTATCCGTATCCTCCCTTTCCAATGTAAATTTGAGTCTAGAATGAATATTAATAAACGAATGTAAAATGTCTTGGATAGTACTACTATCTGTAATAACTAGAACATCATCTAAATACCTCCCATAGTATGTGATACGGGGTTGAAAAGGCATCAAATGTATATGCTCAATCGTTGAGAGTTAGATCTCCGATATTAAGCCGTTTAGGCTCAATCCCATTGGTAAACCAAAAATTTGTTTGTACACTCTGTCTCGAAAGGTGATATAGTTGGCCTCAACTAACAGTTTAATTAAGTGAAAAATTTCCTTAATAGGAAGCTTCGTATAATTAATCGGTATTGAGTTATTATTTAACATATCCCAAATAATATCTGTGTATTCAACGTTTACATTCATATATAATGAGGTAACATCTAGTGAGAATAAATTGTCATTGTCGCCAAGTCTACAGTCCTTAAGGTTATTAAATAATGTATTGTAGTTCTGACAGGGAGAAAATTGAGTATACTGAGTTATGCAAAGCCATTAGAAAGAGACTCAGAGAGGACATAAGAAGATTTAACACAAGAAAAGTAGAACAAGCATTAAGGGAAAACAAAGGATTTAAATCAGCAGCCATGAGCAGTAATACAGAAAGACAAATGATACTGAAACTGAAGAATAGCGATGGTGTACTTATAAACAGCAGAGAAGGCTTAATTCAAATAGCAGAAGACTACTATAGAGAATTATACAAGGAGCAGGGGAATGATGCCAGCAGTGGGGAAGATGGATTGCAAAGTAGCAACACATACGACATACCCAATATTCTTCCTGATGAGGTAGAACATGCATTGAAGAAAATGAAGAATCAGAAAGCCCCGGGGGAAGATGAAGTTACTGTAGAGTTGTTAAAATTGGGAGGAAGAGACATAACACAAAAACTGGCAAGGCTCTTCACAAAGTGCATTAGAAAAGGTGTGACGCCTAAGCAGTGGAATAATGCAATCATAGTTTTGCTGCATAAGAAAGGAGATAAATCAGAAATTGGAAATTATAGACCAATTAGCTTGTTATCCCACATCTACAAGTTGTTCACAAGGGTCATTACTAACAGATTAGAAAGAATACTGGATGAGAATCAACCGAAAGAGCAAGCTGGCTTTAGGACAGGATTCTCAACTATGGATCACCTTCATGTAATATCACAGCTAATGGAGAAAGCAAATGAATATAAAACACCATTATGCCTGGCATTTGTGGATTATGAAAAGGCATTTGACTCCATACAGCATAAGGCAATGTTTCGGGCACTGGAAAGACAAGGCATTGATACCCCATATATTATGATTTTGAAGAAAATATACGAGAGTGCTACCTCCTTTATTAGACTAGACAAAGACAGTTGGAAATTTAAAATTGAGAAAGGAGTTCGACAAGGAGACACAATATCTCCTAAGCTGTTTACTGCTGCCCTTGAGGAAGCTTTCAGAAGATTAGACTGGTCGCAGAAAGGAGTCAATGTGAACGGAGAGTACCTAAACCATTTGCAATTTGCAGATGACATTGTGGTCATAAGCCATGATCCCAAAGAATTAGAGGAAAATCTTAATCAGTTATGCACAGCTAGTAAGGATTTTGGACTAAAGATGAATATGGCTAAAACAAAAGTAATGATGAACAAGTATGCCACAGAAAGAGACATAATGATTGAAGGAGCAGTAATTGAAAAGGTGGAGTCATATACTTATCTGGGACAAGTTATTAGCTGTAATAATGATAAATGGCTGGAAGTCAAGAGAAGAATAAATTTTGGATGGATAGTATTCAGGAAATATAGTCACATACTGAAGAGCAATATCCCAGTTTGTCTGAAACGTAAAATAATGGACCAATGTATACTCCCCACCATGACTTATGGAAGTGAAACTTGGGCACTCACCAAAAGAATGGAAGAGAAGCTGAGAACCACACAGCGAAGAATGGAACGAATCATATTGGGAATAAGACTGTTAGATAAGAAGAGAAACACATGGATTAGGCAACAAACTCAAGTAAAGGACATTCTTATCAAAACTAAAGAACTAAAATGGTCTTGGGCAGGACACATAGCTCGAAGACATGATGACAGATGGACTAAGAAAATAACAGAATGGTATCCAAGAGGAGCTAGAAGAAAACCTGGAAGACAAAGGCGGAGATGGATAGATGAAATTCATGAGTTTGTGGGTAGTAAATGGATGTCCAGTGCTCAAAACAGAAGCAACTGGAAAGTTGCTGGAGAGGCCTTCATCCTGCAGTGGATTGAAAATGGCTGATGATGATGATGATGATTGTAGTTCTTAATCTCAAATTGTATCGCCTGTCTAAAGGGTTTTATAATGCTATATACATGTGTGGCCAAGGTTAAAAATGCCGAGTTTCTGTATGAAATAATAGGCCAAATAGGAAATCTTATGTGTAATTTTACCTGACCGAAAAGTGCAGGAATATTGTATGTTCTGGGTCTTCAATTCCTTTAACTGAGCCATAATAATGTAATCATTTTTTTGATACGTGGTTAACATTTTATTGTATTGATTGACTAAATTGATAAATAGTACCGGGTCTACTTCAAGGTAAGTGGAGGTATCTGAAACAACAGATTCTAACTTATTAATATAATCAGGTTTATCAAGTATTACCACTGTATCTCCTTTATTTGCCCTCTGTATAATAATTTCTTTATTTTCCCGAAGTTCACGTAAAGCTGAACTGTCCTATGTATTCAATTTAGGAAGTCGCATTTCTTTTATGTTATTCACCACTTGGTTAACTTGTTGAATAAATAAATCTTTTTGTGGAACATTATGAAGTCCAAATTCAATATCAATTATGCACTGTTTTTTAGGTAGTTTTCGAGGTGGTAAATTATAATTTAATCCTTTGGATAAAAGTGAAATCTGGTCCTGTGATAGCGTATATGAGAAAAGATTTGTAACCTGTTGATATGTTGGTTCGTTGAATGCTGGGCGAGGGGGTGTTCGTGAACTAGCTGACGTAATCTGTGGTAGCACATTGTGTGTATGCGAGGGGGGATTGGTACCCAACTTGTATGCACTTAGTCGCAAGCCCACGACAATGTGTTAGAATTCGTATGAACATGTCTTGACCCTCCCGATAATGTTTGTAATTTGTTAACATGTCTGTTTTTTTATATCTGAGGCCTGTGCTTCCCGTCACAAATCTATGGAGGTCTTCAATACAGACCAGTCGTTAGGATGTAGATAATTTTTTAATTTTTCGCGAAGCTTCCTAACCTGGGAAAGGTATTTTTGCTTATTAGAATATCGAGATTTTAAGGCAAGTTAACGATATTACGCGATGTGACAAGTGCTAGTTTTTTTATGCCCGAGACTTTTTGATTTAAATTGACCCTAGAAAACTTCAGAACAATGTTGTTTTGAAGGCAATATTTTAGAAACGAAATATGGTAACTTTGGACCAAGTATCTTAGTGTAATTTAATGTAATTTTGCACCAAACTGTTCAAAAAATCCCCCTTAATTATGTGTATCAATAGGTTATACCTAGAGAGAAAGGAAATGAATGAAATAGTCAATAAGAGTTTAAAAAATGAAATAGATAGTATGAACCAGAGTGATGTAAGCTTAATTGGGTGATGTAAGCTTGTTTCCTTCATAAATTTTCATTAGTAATATTATTACTAATATATGCTGTTCAAGGTTACCAGTTCTTGACGACATAGTGGGAACCCCTTGCTGTGTTATCTTCAGACAAGAAACAGCAATATTTTCTGAGACCACATTGTGAATCCATTATTAGTAATCACTTTCAGTTTACAACAAATTTTCCAGTTATATTTTGTGCAATTAATAAGTTTAGGAGGAATTCAGTCTTTTTCAGATGTTTCCTACAAGTAGATAGCATGTTTAATTGATAGGATGGATAAGCATTTTCATTATTTTAATAGCACAGCCTTTAAACTATTTTTTTCTTGGGTGAGTCTACAGAAAACCTCCACTCTTCAGGAATATGTTTCTGATCTAGAACTTCCATAAACCATCAGCATCACTGTAGAAAATGAGATCTCTTGTCGTAGAGAAAATCTGTATTAAATCCTTTTCATGGCTATGATATCCAGGCATGGTTATGCATTATGCTTTTTTTTTTTTTTTTTTGCCTTAGTAATTGGCATGTCATCATCAGAAAGAGCCATTGGCTGCATTTCAGAAAGCAGATTTTGGGTACTGAATCTTTTTTTTACTTTTCTGTGAATAGCCAGCCAGCATCTTGGTTAAACAAATGTAGCAGTCCTCAAAATCATCTTTGTGCTATATCATTAGCACTGAAAATATCATACATTTAATTTTTCCATTTAACCATCCTCAAAGTATTACTGCCCAAAAGGCTTAACATATATCTGGGGTCCCAAGATTTTCTCTTTAATCTCTTGTTTTGCAGCCAAAATTCAGATCATAAGCTTTCTTAATCACTTAAACAATTTTTATTTTGTTCTGTTCAGTTGCATGCTTTGCTTGCCATAAATTTAGCAGGAACTGTTGGATTTATTAATACTGTGATGCAACATTTCAGTTTTCACATAATAAATATTTGCTGATGCTATCGAGCCAGTGTTAGGTGGGTTGGAAAACTGCTAGCTAGGGAGGATTCACAGACTAATAGATTAATGGTAGCCACAGGCAGAGGTGAAAGTGATTCTTGCACTGCTTCTATTGGAATAAGCAGCAGCCTGCAATGCGAGGTACTGGGGATTTCAATAGCTGCTGGAAGTCATCATCATGCAGGCCTGGCCTTAGGCATAGGCCAGCTAGGCAGGTGCCTAGTAACTCCAATTCAAGGGGCCCTCAGTCACAGAGGCAAATGCAAGTTCTTTGGTTAAATAATGATGACCGAGTAATAACCGTGTTCGGATGAATGGAATTACTGTTAACTCTGCCACACTTTCTTTTCACAAAAATCCTAAAGTTTCTTTTCTGTCACGTTCCCTTGTTTGTTTTACTGCCTCCTTTCCAAATTCACAAAAATGGTGACCGTAGATATAGAGAGAGAGAGGATCTCGGGTGCTTTAAGGGCTCTTTAGAACCTTTCCCTTTTCGCCGCATGAAGGGTAAGAGGATAGGTCTGTTTAATAGTTTCTAGATGTCACAGATACATTGTTTCACACTTTTCAGATGTGTGAAACGGTGTATCAAAAGGCTTGTGTAAGAGTTTCTCAGAAATACATTTCTAAGAATATTTCCCAAACCCTTTTTGAAAAAGGAGGTTGTTTCAGATGATCAGTCTCATAATAAAACAGGCCTACGTGCTCTGGATTCATAATTCGAAAATTTATTTTTATTTTGTTACACAGAGCATTAATAAAACTACAATAAATAAATTAGCTTTCGGCTGGGTGGCAGCCTTCATCGGATTAAAATACTTGAATGGCAGTTGGAACAGAGATGCACTGCCAGGATGGTGCGTGAGGCACGTGGTTAATTGTTTGTTGATGTTTGTGGCTGTGACGTATGGTGGTGACGTGGCCAGCATTTGTCTATGGATAGAATTACTGACTCTGTGATGGGGTTAACTTGACAACCACTGTTCCTGTTCAAAGCGGTGTCCGAGCATTTTATATTTAGCGATTCCAGCCAGGTACGCCTCAGGTAATGGTGGGACCTGTCAACAACCACGACATCGCGGTGTGGGTCGATGTCGTGGTGGGTTGTCCAGACATGCTCGGCGATAGCTGAGTGTTCTACATCTGCCAAACGGATCGCCCTTTTATGTTCTGAGAGACGTTTCTCGAGTCGACGTCCAGTCTCTCCAAAGTAGCAGCTCGTGCAGTCACGGCAAGAGATGCGATAGACCAAACCACTCTGTAGAAGGGTGGGGACAGGTGTTTTTATGTTGGAAAGGAGAGAACGCAGTTTCTTTCCTGGGAGTTGGATGCACTTTATCCCATGCGATCTTAGGATTCTACCGATCTGCTGTGACAGGTTGGGGTAGTATGGGATGAATGCCCTCGTGGATGACTCGTCACCGTTGGCGTTGCTGTTGGTCGTCACGTTGTCGCGTGCTTGTAGATCACACCTGTCAAGGACATCGATGGGGTAGCCACACCTCGTAAGGTCTACTTTGACTCTGGTGATCTCTTTCATCTGCGGAGCTGGAGTGTGTCCAGGCGCGAGTTAGTAAGTTTCGGGCAGTTGAGAGGAGGTGGCCCCGTGCGTGTGCTGACTGGAAGTTGGTAAATTGGCCAGCACACATGGGCTTACGATAAACTGTCGTCTTCAAGCACGTGTCTTCGCGCCGGACAAGTGTATCTAGGTATGGTATAGAGTTGTTCGACTCCAGCTCAATCGTTAATTTTATGAAGGGCGATAGTGAGTTGAGGTGGGTTAGGAGTCGCTGACCTGAGTCTCTAGGGATGACTACGAACACACTACCCCAACCTGTCACAGCAGATCGGTAGAATCCTAAGATCGCATGGGATAAAGTGCATCCAACTCCCAGGAAAGAAACTGCGTTCTCTCCTTTCCAACATAAAAACACCTGTCCCCACCCTTCTACAGAGTGGTTTGGTCCATCACATCTCTTGCCGTGACTGCACGAGCTGCTACTTTGGAGAGACTGGACGTCGACTCGAGAAACGTCTCTCAGAACATAAAAGGGCGATCCGTTTGGCAGATGTAGAACACTCAGCTATTGCCGAGCATGTCTGGACAACCCACCACGACATCGACCCACACCGCGATGTCATGGTTGTGGACAGGTCCTACCATTACCTGAGGCGTACCTGGCTGGAATCGCTAAATATAAAATGCTCGGACACCGCTTTGAACAGGAACAGTGGTTGTCAAGTTAACCCCATCACAGAGTCAGTAATTCTATCCATAGACAAACGCTGGCCACGTCACCACCATACGTCACAGCCACAAACATCAACAAACAATTAACCACGTGCCTCACGCACCATCCTGGCAGTGCATCTCTGTTCCAACTGCCATTCAAGTATTTTAATCAGACGAAGGCTGCCACCCAGCCGAAAGCTAATTTATTTATTGTAGTTTTATTAATGCTCTGTGTAACAAAATAAAAATAAATTTTCGCATGATCAGTCTCATTTTACTGTTCTTTGTGGTAACATCAACAGTTCTATTTCTTGTATTTTGTATACATCAGTCTTTGGATAACTGGTTTAAGAAGACGTAAAGAAATTCAAATTCTTCTGAAATAACTGGATTTCGAGTTTTTGCCTCAACATTTTGTGTTTATTGTAAGAGATTTTCTCCAGACAAAGGTAACAGTTTTAAGAGTTCTTTGTCATCGATAAATTACTCTTCCCAGCAACTTTTCTAAAAAGACCACTTTCTACGCCACCCTATTAGCAGTATTTGGTAAGTGAATCTAATTTTTATGTTACAAAATTTTGTTTAATTTTCGTACTTTGGTAATCAGGGCGCATTTATACTTTTGGAGACCTTAAGTGCAACATCAGTATGAGGACCCAAAAGGTCAGTTCAAAACAGTACAATGTAAAACAGTTGGTTCACACATTTATTTCGGTTAAAAAAATTATAGGTATTTTTGAATTTATTGAAAATAAAAGTCGACATTTATATAAAAATTTGTAGTATATTAATTCATTAAATTTCTATGAATAAGTATCTTAACCGAAACTGTAATTAGCAGTGGCATAACTACCCTTTCATGGGTCCGGTGCAATGTAACCCTGCACA
The DNA here is from genome assembly GCF_048544385.1 of Mastigoproctus giganteus. Taxonomy (NCBI): domain Eukaryota; kingdom Metazoa; phylum Arthropoda; class Arachnida; order Uropygi; family Thelyphonidae; genus Mastigoproctus; species Mastigoproctus giganteus. The sequence continues at coordinate 85,957,267 of NC_143580.1, read as the reverse complement.
ACTATCGTTGTGCAGGGTTTACATTGCACCCCCTGCACAACGATAGTTACACCACTGGTAACTAGACTGTTTTTCATAAAGATGTTATTGAGTGCTTTAAAGCGAGGCCCCATCCGAGAGTGAGGACCCCAGCTTGCGCCTTACGGTAAATGTGGCTCTGTTGGTAATTCGAGATGATACAATCATCTAGGAATGACGAGCTATTCGTATGGTTAAAATTAAATTAATGATTCCGTCTTCTTTTTGAGACACAATTTTTTAAATAAATTGAATTACATTTCAATCGCAAATCCGCATTAATCAGTGGCGAGATACTCCTCGAAAGATCCAGAAAGAACAATTTTTAGTATAAGGGAAGGTCCGAATATCAATTTAATTTCCTTATTAATAATAAAGTCCTTCAGGAGAAAGGAACACCTACTTAGGTGTCAATGAACAGTTTGAAGAAACTAAACTTATAAAATATTTATAAAATTCCTTGTAATGTTATTTTAAATAAAAATAATTTCTAATTAATAATGAAATTTCTCCTAAGTTTATTATTACCTAGAAATCACTCATTTCTTTAAAAAAAAATTGTAATAGAATTTTTTGGACGTGAATATTTACCATTTATATTCTTATAAAATCAATAACTACGGAAAAAGGTTAGGAATTCAACATATTCATATAATATCCTGTTTTAAAACAATTTTACTGGATTTTGAAATGAATTAAGTTTATTAGCAAGGAAAAGTAAAGAAATATTTCAATAATATTTAATAGAAAATGGGGATAAAATAATTATAAACAAGACTTCTTGCAAATAAACATTGGTATTTAATGAAATGTTTTTTTTATATAAATTTTAACAATAGTATATTTTAATTTTAATATTTATTAGATTAAACATGCTTTCTTTGCAGGATTCCTTTAATTGATTTGATTTAACACGCCCTCAAATGTCTTACATCGGAGGAACAAAGTTTTGAATCAGGTACACAGAACGAAAGAGAAAAATGTTGCAGGAAGCATTGATTTCAAGACAAAAAGGTGCCATTTTGAAGTATTTGCCCACAACAACAGAAGATATTGGATCCGAAAAAAACACCATTGAAGCTTCACGATTTGAAGTACGCATGAAAACAACTCTACTTACAAAACCACCAGTAATGACATTAGTTCCATCTACATCCTTAACAGAAACTCAGTTTGAAAAATCAGAATCATGTGCACCTGACTGGAGTGATATTGGTATGTGGGCAGTACCTCTGAATAATAGTCAACTAGTCTTTGTGATTGATAAAAGTCAAAATAGTGTTATTAACTTTGATTTTCCTCTGGATGAGAATAATAGGCACTTTTCTGTGCCATACTACACTCAGAAACTTTTAAATAGTGAATTAATCGACTGTTGTTGGCTGGTTTATTCTAAAAATCTTGACTGTGTTTTTTGCTTCTGTTGCAAGTTGTTTTCTGATTTAAAAAAATAAATTTTCAAGACTGAAGAACATTTCTACACTGATAAGAGAACATGAATTTTCAACGAAACACATAGAATCACAAAGGAAATGGATTGAGTTTGAAAATCGTTTAAACAAATATCAAACACTTGATAAGGAATTGCAAAAATCGATTGCGAAAGAAAAATTACATTGATGCGGTGTACTAGAACGTATTTTAGCTATCATACAGTTTCTGGCACATAAAAACATGGCTTTCTGTGGCAGCGAGAAAAAGCTGCATGCTTGTAACAATGGGAATTTTTTGGGACTTGTGGAATTAGTTGCGAAGTTTGATCCTGTTTTAGGTGAACACATTCGGAGAATCAACAATTCTGAAATTCATGATCATTACTTAGGTAAAAGAATGCAAAATGAATTTATTCATCTAATTATCAAGAAGAACGTCTTAGAAAAAATAACAGCTAGTATAAATAAATCAAAATATTACTCCGTGATCTTAGACTGCACTCCAGATGTTAGCCATCAAGAGCAGATGACTGTTGTAATACATTTCGTTGAAATAATTGGGAAATCTGTAGAAATTGTTGAATGGTTTGTAGGATTTTTGCCTGTTAATGAGACAATGGGAACGGTCTTAACAGAAGTTTTCTTGGAAAAGTTGAAAAAACTAGGCTTACCAATTTCCGATTGTCGCGGTCAAGTCTATGATAATGGTTCTAATATGAAAGGTTGTAACAAAGGGGTACAAGAAAGAGTAAGAAAAATCAATTGGAGGGCATTTTATGTCTCTTGTGGATGCCACAATTTGAATTTGATTTTATGTGACATGGCTGGGTCATCAAATTCTGCGAAGTCATTATTTGGTGTTATACAACAAATCTAAGTATTTTTTCCGCATCTACACAAAGATGGAATCTTTTAAAGGTACATGTAAAACATCTTACAATCAAGGAACTATCGGAAACAAGATGGGAATGCAGGGTTGAAAGTGTCAAAGCTCTTAGATTCCAAATCAGATAGGTGACATTTATGATGGACTAATTGATGTTTCTGAAACAACCGTCGATTTCAAATGCCGAACAGAAGCTTTTTCCTTGGCAAGAGAACTCAAAAGTTTTAAATTTCTCGTGATGCTATGCATTTGGTATGATATTCTAACTCAGGTGAATCTTGTGAGCAAAGTTTTTCAAGGGGAGCACGTGCAATTAAAGACAGGGGTTTTGCTTTTGTTGGTACTTTTGGAAAGGACAAAGAAATTTTTAATATGTTATAAGGAAAATGGGTTTCAAACTTCACAGAGAATAACCAAACAATTAGCTAATGAATTAGAAATGTCTCCTGAAGAAGCTGTTTTCCCTTCTGCCGAGTCAGTCCGATGTAGACATATCAAAAAGCAATTCTCTTTTGAGGCAGAGGATGAAATAATCTGTGATCCTAAAAAACGGTTTCAGGTAGAATTCTTTAATGTACTGTTAGATCAAGCAATAATGTCAATTACTGAACGATTTCAAGAGCTGGAAAAATTTAAAGAATCATTCAGATTTTTATTTGATATTCATAGTTTAAAAGTTTTAAGCGACGAAGAACTGCTAAAGTTTTGTAATCATTTGCAGTTGTTTCTATCTGATCCAGAAAACAGAGCTGAGAGTGACTTGGATGGCCAAAATCTTCTTACCGAGCTTAGGACCCTGTCAAATGTTTTACCTTCACAATTATCACCTTTAGAGGTACTGAAATACATACATAACAATAGATTGAATGAGGTATTGCCAAATACCTCTATTGCTCGACGAATTCTATTGACCATTCCTATGACAAGCTTCTGGTGAGCGTAGTTTTTCTAAGTTAAAAGTAATAAAATCAGTTCTGAGGTCTACAATGACTCAAGAAAGATTGATAGACCTATCAGTCATTTCAACTGAAAGTGAAATTTGTCAATCTTTAGACTATAGTGAAATAATAGCAAAATTTGCAAACAAAAAAGCAAGAAAGCTGTCTATTTAAAATTAATTATATTGACATTTACATTATAGAATTGTTTTTTATAAAACTTTTCAATAAATTTTTAATAAATTCAATCCTAACTATATTTATTTTATAGAATAAGTGAAAATATAAAAAATGTTACAACTCATAGAAAAATATTTTGTCTAGGGCCCAAAAATAACTTTTGCCTAGGGTCTCCAAAACTGTAAGGCCGGCCCTGTCATCCTGGAACAAGTACATACATGGGTTGTGTTAGGGTAACTAAGAATGAGAATAGGTGTATGTATACTTGCATGTATAGATATTCTAGGAGTATGGTAAATAAATTTAATGAATTTGAAGTGTTGGTAAAGACATCAAAAGCAGATATTGTTGGGATATCAGAGACATGATGCCACACGAATATAAGCAGTGCAGAATTGGAATTTGGGGAGCACAACGTGTACAGAAAGGATAGACAGGACAGGAAGGGAGGAGGGGTTATGCTGTTAGTTAAGAAACACATAAAATATAAGGAAGTGTATCGAGTTTACATTTGTGGACAGTGCAATGTTGAGCCAGTTTGGTGTGACATAAACAATGGGAGTAGGTGTGTGTTATAGGCCTAATGAATCTGATGAGTATAATGAGCAATTGTGCAGAGAAATAATGAGAAAGTAAATCAGAATGTCTTATAATGGGGGATTTTAACTTTCCAGATATTGACTGGAACTTGTGTTTTGATCACTCACACACTAGCAAGACTTTTCTGGATTTATTGGATGACTGTTTTCTGCAGCAACATGTTTGAGAGGCAACCAGAAGGAGTAATACTCTTAATCTCATTATCAGCAGTGATTCTTCATGCGTTAAGAATCTGCAGATAAAGGAACCACTAGGTGACAGTGATCACACTGTACTGATGTGAGATTTACTTAAAGATGTAACTACCATCAGGGATAAGGGGAAGGGGTTTTGCTTTTGTAAAGATGACTATAGTGGTCTCAGAGAGTTTAAATTCTCTGCAGTGGGATCGACTGATGAAGTTACCAATGGTGAATTCTAAATGGGAAGCCTTCGGGGACTTAATCTTGGAGGGTACTAGTCTTTTTATACCAACTAAGAAATATTGTTCAAGTATTTCTTAGTTGGTATGAAAATCAGATGAATTAATGAGACTCATGGCAGAAAAGAAAAATGCATGGGATGCATATAAATTATCATGCGACTCAGAAGCAAATGGCAGATATAAGCTAGTCTATAAATCTATATAAGCATATATAATCAAGCCACAAAGGAAGTTAGACAGGCGAAGGCATATTACGAGAAATCTTTGGCAAAGGATGCAAAGAAAATCAGCAAAGGACTTTTTTAGTTATATAAACTCTAAACAGAAGGGGATGAATCGGATTGGTCCACTTGATATCAATGTTTTGACTGTATATGATCATTCTCAGATAGCTGCCAACGAAATGAGTATTTTGTATCTACATTCACACATGAGGAGTTATTCAAGGAGGAGAGGGCCAGATGTTTATCAAACTCTAACAGGGTGATAAGTGATTTTATAATGACTTAGAGCAAAATGGAGAAGAAATTGTTGAAGTTAAACATAAGGAAGGCAACTGGGGTGGATGGCATCTATCCATTTATATTAAAGGAGGCCGTAAAGAATTTGATTGGATACTAGCAAACCCTTAGCCAAAATTATACCAGCATCTCCCCTGAGTCATTGGATTCAAGGGATGTTCCCATGGACTGACAGTGTACAAATGTATCTCCAGTTCACAAATGAGGATCAAAGTGTGACACGGGTAATTACAGACCTGTTAGTCTAACTTCTGTTCCAGGGAAAAGAATGGAGTCACTGGTTAAGGAAGTTATGCAGAATCATCTAGACAAGACTCCAGTTATAGTTCAGACACACCATGGGTTTGTTAAGGGGATGTCTTGTCTGACAAATTTGATTGGATACTAAGATGTGATCACAAAGGAACTAGATTCAAAAAATAATTCTGATATCGTGTACTTGGATTTCAGGAAAGCTTTTGATACTGTTGCACATGGAAGACTGCTGTACAAATTGTAGTAGTATGGTATTAAGGGCAAGTTGTTACAATGGATAAAAGGATTGTTGAGTGGGAGAAGACAGAGAGTGGTTATCAGTGGGCACTGCTCTTCACGGACTAATGTTACTAGTGGAGTTCCCCAGGGTTCGGTGTTGTTATTTTCGGTATTTATCAATGATACTGATTAAGGTATATTAGGGTTAATGTCTAAGTTTGCAGACGATATGAAGGTTGGCAGAGTTATTAATGACAGTAATGATAGTACGCTACTGTAACAGGATCTGCAAAAGTTGAGCCAGTGGGCTGAGAAATGGCAGCTGAAGTTTAACATCGACAAAATGTAAAGTACCGTATATGGGTAGCAATAACCCCAGAGTAACGTATCAACTGGGTGGTACTACACACAGGGTAGTGGAAAATGAAAAGGACATGGGGTAATTGTGCAGTCAGATGTGCAAGGCTGCGTGTTCTTTGGCATTACAAGAATGCAAAATGGGATTTTTTTTTTTTTTTTTTTATGAGAACCCCAAACACGAGAGGTATTATAACCTATAGTACTTAGTACCGTGCTTGGGTTGGAGGTTGAGAAGATGAAAGAAGATATTTGTTGATATTGGACTTGAACTTCTGTAGATTGTAATTTTCAGGAAATACATATGAAGGAAGGTTGTTCCAGAAAACGGCAGTTGAATGAATAAATGAGGAAGATGAAAAGTTGGTTCTGTGGGTTTGAAGTTGGACAGTAAATGGATGTTGGCTGGTGGGGGCACGTGTTCGGACTGTTTTGAAAGAGAGAGCGGGAATTATAGAAGCCAATTCAGAAGAACAGTGCCCATGGAAGTATCTGTAGAAGAGGCATGCAGCAGAAACAGTGCGTCTATGAGAAAGCGAGTGGAGAGACTCTGTTAGAGATGAATCATTAATTAACCTAACTGCCCCCTTCTGAATGGAATCAAGAAGCCTGAGAGAGGTTTTGGGGGCACCACCCCAGATGTGGGAACAATATTCCATGGCAGGGCGGATTTGCAATTTATACAGAGTGAGCAGCTGTTTGGGAGAAAAGTAACGCCGAGAGCGAAAGAGAAAACCAAGTTTTTTAGATGCAGAGGAAGCAATATTTGTAATGTGCTTGTGCCAAGAGAGATTAGAAGTCAGGGTAATCCCCAAAAGAGATATATCATTTTGCCTAGAAATCGGAGTGTCACAAAAGATAAGCATAGGAGCAGAAGAATCCTTTTTGCGAGATATAAGACAAGATTGAGTTTTAGAAGGGTTGAAATCAACTAAGTTGTCTTTGCCCCACTGGAGAATTACCTGAAGATCGGCATTTAAGGAATTGGCAGCAGATTTTCGAGAACTTGAAGCTGATTGAGCTGGACAAGGTTTCTCAAAATGGAAAGTTGAATGCAATGTGCTATCATCGGCAAAACTATGGATAGGATTTCCAGTCAATGGAAGAAGGTCATTGATATACAAGAGGAAAAGAGTGGGGGAAAGAACTGAACCTTGGGGGACACCGGCATTAGTGGAGAAGTTAGAAGACAGAGAGCCATCTACCATCACCCTCAGTGAGCGATCAGAGAGAAAACTGGATAACCAATTACTAAAAACAGTGGGCAAACCATAAGATGGAAGCTTGTTTAGAAGATCTTTATGCCAAACACGATCAAAAGCCTTTGAGATGTCAAGAGCAACTACTTGTGTTTCACTGAACCTTTCCATTGAATTAGTCCATAAATGGGTAACATAGCCAGAATATCACCAGTGGATCGACACTGACGGAATCCATACTGGCAATCGTTGATCAGACGGAAGGTTTCTAGGTAGTTTAAGAGTTGGCGGTTAATTGATTTCTCCATTACTTTAGAAAGAGTAGAAGTAATTGCAATGGGACGATAATTGGATGGGAGGGATTTGTCACCCTTTTTAGGAACTGGCTGGATATGAGCAAATTTCCAAGCAGAAGGAAAAACACCTTTGGAATAAGAAAGTGAAAAAAGGCGGCAAAGAATAGGAGTAAGTTCAGGAGCACAGGTTTTGAGAACAAGTGGAGAAATACCATCAGGACCTGGAGCTTTCTTAGCATCAAGATTCATCAAAATCCTTCTGATATCCTTTTTTTGATGGAAGACCACAGGAGGCATTGAATGGAGCATGTTAGGAATGGTGGGAGGTGTTTTACCAAGATCATTAATACATGAGCTCGAAGAAAAATGGGATGCTAGCAGGTCAGCTTTATCCTTGGCTGAAGTGACAACAGAACCATCTGGTTTGGACAGAGGTGGGCAAAAGTTGCGGCCAATAGCTTTGGCAAGAGACCAGAATGCTCGGCTACCATTAGGGCAAGAAGCAAGTTTTCTACTCTTAGCCTGTTCAAACTCTAGTTTGGACTGATTAATAACTGCTTTACAATTGTTGCGAGCTTTGGTTTGGTGTAGGCAGAAAATGAAACTGAAGAATTAGAAACAAGCCAATTACGATATGCAACGTTCTTCTCTTGGACAGCCTTAGCACATTTATTGGAAAACCAAGGTTTAGATAAAGGACGAGATTTTAAAGTGGAGTGTGGGATAAAGGATTCCATTCCTGCAAGAATAATTTCACTGACACGATCTGAGCAAACGTTGACATCAGAAGTTTTGAAACAGTAATCAGACCAAGGAAAAGAAGAAAAGAAGTCTCGCAGGTCATCCCATTTTGCAATCTTGTAATGCCAAACAATACGAGGTTGGGAATAGCCATGAGATAAAGGTTCCATTGGAGAAGAGACAATCACCAAGTTGTGATCTGAAGTGCCTAAAGGACCTCTCACTTCATCCTTGTACTTAGAAGGGTTGTTTGTGAGAAAAAGATCAAGCGTATTGGCTGTATGATTAGGATTGTCCGGTATTCTTGTAGGTAAATGAACAATCTGTGCTAGGTCATTAGTAATTGCAAAAGCCTCAGCATCTCGACCTGCTGGGTCGGTGTGACTAGAAAACGGAAGCCAGCTGGAGTTCTGAACGTTAAAATCACCAAGGAAAATTACCTCACTGTTAGGAAAGTTGGACTGGAGAAAGTCAAGTTGCAAAGAGAGGAAGTCAAAGAGCTCCAAGTGATTAGTGGAGTTGGGAGAACGGTAGAGACAACAGATGAATTTTACACAATGAGGTAGAGAGATTTTAAGCCAGAGAAGATCAAAGAGAGGAGATTCCAAATTGCCAAGTCTCTGACAGGGAATATCAGAACGGACATATGCACAAGTACCACCTTTGAGTCGAAAGGAATCATACAGCAAATAATTTGGACATCTGAGATGAGCAGTAGTTGAATCAACTGATAACTGAGATTCAGTCAGAAAAAGTACATGGGGTTTGGAAGACTGCAAGTGGAAATGGACATCGTTGAGATTAGAATTCAGACCACGTATATTTGTGAAATGAATTAGGAAGTCCTTGGGAGGTTTAGATCTTTTCGCAGATAAGCTTGCTCTATTATTTTGACAATTCGTGGTGTATTCAATAGTAAGAAAAAGTGGGTGGGATATGCTGTATGAAGTAATGAAATTTTTGGATATGGCGTACATGTAGTAAGAATATACCCAGATCCTTGACATAACGTGGCCTCGACAATGCTTCCCGCATACACACTACTCGGACTCCCTCCAGTCACTATCTGGTGGAGTAAAGGTAGCAAGATTATACACTAGCTGATCCGGAAGCTTCCTAGAGAGTTACCAATAGGTTCAGTCCGGTGTACTAACTAGCAGCCGGCTTGCGAACACCGTTTTAGAGCTGTACCCTCGAAATGTAAGGAATATTGGATCTCGCCACGCATTCATCATGACCTGTGACTCTTCTTTTCCTTGGTCAGATTACTGTTTCAAAACTTCTGATGTCAGCGTTTGCTCAGATCGTGTCAGTAAAATTATTCTTGCAGGAATGCAATCCTTTATCCCACACTCCACTTTAAAATCTCGTCCTTTAAATAAACCTTGGTTTTCCTATAAATGTGCTAAGGCTGTTCAAGAGAAGAATGTTGCATATCATAATTGGTTTGTTTCTAATTCTCCAGTTTCATTTTCTGCCTACACCAAAGCTCGCAACAATTGTAAAGCAGTTATTAATTAGTCCAAACTAGATCTTCAAATAGGCCTCTGGGGTTGGGTATACTCATACTATGATTTTTAGTGTTTTCCAACAACCATGGAATAAAACGAAAGACGAAAAACCCAAATTTTTAAAATATTTAATATTTACAATAAATGATTTACAAACAAAATATTACTGATAGTAATTTTAAAATAAAATAAAACAACTGTGATATACAGGACAATAATAAAATGCCGAATTTAAAATGCAATAAAATATACTGGGTTAAAAGCGCTAAAACACTAACTGAAGCTTTCAAAGTCTTCTGCCTTCTTTCTCAACAGTGTAATTTCTGTTCTGCGGTACATCATTAAATACCAGCAGGTTCACGGTGCATCTCACGTGAACGTGTACTGTTCCCGTCAGAACCGGAAGTGGCTCGGGAGCGTTTCAGGCAAAAACGTTCATCCCCTCCAAGGATTACCGCCTCAAAGAGGGGATGAATGCGTGTGCCCCTATCTCTATTTATATTTTTCTCAGTAGAACTAATTCGCAAGCTCTCGAGCCACTTGCAGTCCCAAAATCTATGCGCCCGATCAGTGATGACCGCTTCATCTGGGGAGATTTGATGTTGCTTCTCCCAGAAATGTTCAGCTACGGCGGATTTGCCATAGTCTGCATTTCTTATCGCATTTGTGTGCTCCCCCACACGATATTTGAGACGCCGTTTTGTTTCTCCCATATAACACTCCCCACATTCCGGGCATTTAATACTGTATACGACCCCACTTATATTTTCATTTAAGACAGGGTCCTTCACCTGTGATACGATTGTGTGCAGCTTCCTGCCTGGGAGCTGCACACAACGTGTCTGGTAATTCCTTAATACGCGAGCTAAACGCTCGGATAAACCCGGATAGTAGGGAATGTATGCGGTGGATTTTATTTATTGCATTTTAAATTCGGCATTTTATTATTGTCCTGTATATCACAGTTGTTTTATTTTATTTTAAAATTACTATCAGTAATATTTTGTTTGTAAATCATTTATTGTAAATATTAAATATTTTAAAAATTTGGGTTTTTCGTCTTTCGTTTTATTCCATGGTTGGTGGAAAACACTAAAAATCATAGTAGTCCAAACTAGAGTTTCAACAGGCTAAGAGTAGAAAACTTGCTTCTTGCCCTAATGGTAGCCATTCAGGTCTCTTGCCAAAACTATTGGCCGCAACTTTTGCCCATCTCTGCTCCCACCTCTATCCAAACCAGATGGTTTTGTTGACACTTCAGCCAAGGATAAAGCTGACCTGCTAGCATCCCATTTTTCTTCTAACTCTTGTATTAATGATCTTGGTAAAACACCTCCACCATTCCCAACACGCTCCATTCATTGCCTCCTGTGGTCTTCCGTCAAAAGAATGTCAGAAGGATTTTGCTGAATCTCGATGCTAAGAAATCTCCAGGTCCCGATCACATCATTGAATTTGAAAGTGTCTGCAATTCTGCCCAGACACGATAGGAGGGAGTATATGATGAGAGCCTTGTCAATCAATTCGGCCCTGGAAAGATTGTGCAAGGCTCAAGGGGTAGAATTTTTTTCAGCCTGGACTGTACTTGTTAACAGGAGAGATTGCTTCTACAGGGATGGGATACACTTAAATAGAAAGGGTGCAAGAATATTTGTTGATGCTATCGAGGCAGTGTTAGGTGGGTCGGAAAACTGCTAGCTTGGGGGGAGACAAAGACCAATAGATTGACAGTAGCCACTGGCAGAGGTGAAAGAGATTCTTGCACTGCTTCTATTAGAATGAGCAGAAGCCTGAAAAACAAGATGCATGGTATTTCAGAGACTGCTGGGAGCCATTGCGGTACAAGTAAACACATGGGTTGTGTTAGGGTAGCTAAGAATAGAAACAGGTGCAGGTATACTTGCGTGTACACCAATGCTAGGAGTTTAGTAAATAAATTTGATGAATTTGAGGTATTGCTCAAAACATCAAAGGCAGATATTGTTGGGATATCAGAGACGTGGTGTCACACAGATATAAGGGATGCAGAACTGCAATTTGGGGAGTACAACGTCTACAGAAAGGATAGACAGGATAGGAAGGGGGGAGGGGTTATGCTATTAGTTAAGAAACACATAAAAACCAAGGAAGTGAAGCCAGTCGACATCGCTGGACAGTGCAGTGTTGAGTCAGTTTGGTGTGACATAAGCATTGGGAGATCAAAATTGAGAGTAGGAGTGTGCTATAGGCCTAATGACTCTGATGAGTATAATAAGTAACTGTACAGGGAAATAGAGTGGGCCAGTAAATCAGAGAGTCTTATAATGGGAGATTTTAATTTTCCAGATATTGACTGGAATTTGGGGGCTGGTTACTCACACACTACCAGGGCTTTTGTGGATTTATTGGATGATTGTTTTCTACATCAGCATGTTCGGGAGGCAACTAGAGGGAGTAATACTCTTGATTTGATTATCAGCAGTGATTCTTCATGCATTAAGAATCTGCAGATAAATGAACCACTAGGTGGCAGTGATCACAGTGTGCTGAAGTGGGATTTACTCAAAGAGGTAACTACCATTAGGGGTAAAGGGAAGGGTTATTGCTTCCGTAAAGGCGACTACGATGGACTGAGACAGTATTTAAACTCTATACAGTGGGACCAACTGATGATGTTACCAACAGCAAATTCAAAATGGGAAGCATTCAAAGAACTTATCTTGGAAGCTACTAGGCTTTACATACCAACTAAGAAATATTGTTCAAGGTTTAGGCCAAAATGGATGTCAGATGAACTAATGAGGCATATGGCAGAGAAGAAAAATGCATGGGATACTTACAAATTAACACATGACACAGAAGCCTATGATAGATACAAGTTGATATGCAACCAAGTTACAAAGGAGGTTAGGCAGGCGAAGGCAGATTACGAGAAATCCTTGGCAAGGGATGCAAAGAAAAACAGCAAAGAGTTCTTTACTTATGTAAACTCTAGAAGGTTGTTGTTGTTGTTTGGTTTTTAGGAGCATTAGCAACTAAGGCCATATTGCTCCAGGATATGTGGTGGTCATTCCTTAACCTTTCCGCATCCTCCGTATTTGGTGGTGACGGGCTCGAACCCCGGTCTAATCAAGAAGCGTGTGCTACGCACTGCTGCTCCTTCCCACCTGGCTACGGAGGCGCCACTCTAGAAGGAAGGGGATGAATCAGATTGGTCCACTTGATATTGATGGGTCAACTGTTGATGATCCTGCTCAGGTAGCTAACAAACTAAATGAATATTTTGCATCGACATTCACACATGAGGAGTTATTCAGCAAGGGGAATGCCAGAGGTGTATTCAACTCTAGCAGTAAGCTACAGAGTCTTGAAATAACTGGGAGTAAAGTGGAGGAGAAACTGTTGAAGATAAACACAAGAAAGGCACCCGGGGTGGATGGGATCTATCCAGTTATATTAAAGGAGGCAGCAAAGGAAGTAAGCAAACCCTTAGCCATAGTTATGAGAGCTTCCTTGGACTCAGGGGAGGTACCCATGGACTGGAAATGTGCAAATGTGACCCCAATTCACAAAGGAGGATCAAAGGCTGAAACAAGTAATTATAGACCTGTGAGCTTAACTTCTGTTCCAGGAAAATTAATGGAGGCACTGGTTAAAGAAGCACTGCAGGATCATTTAGACAAGACTTCAGTTATAGCTCAGACACAGCATGGTTTTGTTAAGGGGAAGTCTTGCCTGACCAACTTGATTGGATACTATGATGCAGTCACAAAAGAGCTGGATGCAGGGAATAACTTTGATATTATATACTTGTATCTTAGAAAGGCTTTTGATACTGTTGCACATGGAAGACTGCTACACAAATTGGAGCAGTGTGACATTGGAGGCAAATTGCTGCTATGGATAAAGGGGTGGTTGAGGGGGAGAAGAAAGAGAGTGGTAATCAATGGACACTGCTCATCGTGGACTGATGTTATTAGTGGAGTCCCTCAGGGCTCAGTGTTGGGTCCATTATTGTTTTCTGTATTTATAAATGATATTGATGATGGTATATCAGGCTTAATGTCCAAGTTTGCAGATTATACAAAGGTTGGCAGGGTTGTCAAGGACACTACTGACACTATGCTGCTGCAACAGGATCTGGAAAGGTTGAGCAGATGGGCTGAGAGGTGGCAAATGAAGTTTAACATTGACAAATGTAAAGTACTACACATGGGAAACAGCAACCCCAGAGCAACGTATCAACTCTGTGGTACTACACTGACAGTGGTAGAGAATGAAAGGGACTTGGTGGTGATTGTGCAGGCAGATATGAAGTTCTCTGAGCAGTGCAGATGGGCTGCAAGAGTAGCTCATGGAGTATTGTCAATGATATACAGGAATTTTTCCAGCAGGGATAAGGAGGTGATTATTCCATTGTATAAGGCAATGGTCAGGCCACACCTAGAGTACTGTATACAGGTCTGGAGGCCTCATTTCAAGAAGGATGTAGAGCTGCTGGAACGAGTACAGAGAAGGGCAACAAGATTAGTGAATGGAACAAAGGGGTGCTCTTACGAAGAAAGGCTTAAGTTTTGCAAATTACAGTGTCTGGAGACTAGGCACCAGCGAGGTGATCTGATAGAGGTGTATAAAGCCTTGAATGGTTTAAGCATGCTCAATGCTGATGGGATTCTTCCTCTAGCTCAGAAAAATCACCTGAGAGGGCATAAATTCAAATTGAGGAAAGACAGATGTAGGATAGACGTGCGGAAATTTGCCTTTAGCCAGCGGGTGGTTGGTTGGTGGAACAGACTGCCATCCCTTGTGGTGGAGGTTGATAGCCTAAATAAGTTTAAGGCTCAGCTGGACAGGTATTTTGAACGAACAGAGGGGTGAAGTGGAAGTGGGGTTTTTTTTTTTTTTTTTTTTTGGCTGATGCTGCATAAGCTTGCTTTCTTGCATCAAATGCCTCTACTAATGCTAATGTTAATGCTAATATTTCTCCACTTGTTCTCAAAACCTGTGCTCCCGAACTTACTCCTATTCTTTGCCGCCTTTTTTCACTCTCCTATTCCAAAGGTGTTTTTCCTTCAGCTTGGAAATTTGCTCATATCCAGCCAGTTCCTAAAAAGGGTGACAAATCCCTCCCATCCAATTATCGTCCCATTGCAATTACTTCTACTCTTTCTAAAGTAATGGAGAAATCAATTAACCGCCAACTCTAAAACTACCTAGAAACCTTCCGTCTGATCAACAATCGCCAGTATGGATTCAGTCAGTGTCGATCCACTGGTGATATTCTGGCTTATGTTACCCATTTATGGACTAATTCAATAGAAAGGTTTGGTGAAACACAAATAGTTGCTCTTGACATCTCAAAGACTTTCGATCAGGTTTGGCATAAAGTTCTTCTAAACAAGCTTCCATCTTATGGTTTCCCAACTGTTTTTAGTAATTGGTTATCCAGTTTTCTCTCTGATCACTCACTGAGGGTGATAGTAGATGGCTCTCTGTCTTTAACGTCTCCACTAATGCTGGTGACCCCCAAGGTTCAGTTCTTTCTCCCACTCTTTTCCTCTTGTATATTTATGACCTTCTTCTATTGACCTGAAATCCTATCCATAGTTTTGCCGATGATAGCACCTTGCATTCCACTTTCCATTTTGAGAAACCTTGTCCAGCTCAATCAGCTTCAAGTTCTCGAAAATCTGCTACCAATTCCTTAAATGCCGATCTTCAGGTAATTCTCCAGTGAGGCCAAGACAACTTAGTTGATTTCAACCCTTCAAAAACTCAGTCTTGTCTTATATCCTGCAAAAAGGATTCTTCTTCTTCTATGTTTATCTGTAGTGACACTCCGATTTCTAGTCAAAATGATATATCTCTTTTAGGGATTACCCTGACTTCTAATCTCTCTTGGCACAAGCACATTACAAATATTGCTTCCTCTGCATCTAAAAAACTTGGTTTTCTCTTTCGCTCTCAGCGTTACTTTTCTTCCAAACAGCTACTCACTCTGTATAAATTGCAAATCCGCCCAGCCATGGAATATTGTTCCTACATCTGGTGTGGTGCCCCCAAAACCTCTCTCAGGCTTCTTGATTCCATTCTGAAGAGGGCAGTTAGGTTAATTAATGATTCATCTCTAACAGAGTCTCTCCACTCGCTGTCTCATAGACCTACTGTTTCTGCTGCATACATCTTCTACAGATACTTCCATGGGCACTGTTCTTCTGAATTGGCTTCTATAATTCCCTCTCTCTCTTTCAAAACAGTCCGAACACGTGCCGCCAACATCCATTTACTGTCCAACTTCAAACTCACAGAACCAACTTTTCATCTTCCTTGTTTATTCATTCAACTGCTGTTTTTTGGAACAACCTTCTTTCATATGTATTTTCTGAAAATTACAATCTACAGAAGTTCAAGTCCAATGTCAATATCTTCTTTTGCCTCCTGAATCTCCAATCCAAGCACAGTACTAAGTACTTGAGGTTCTAATACCTCTCGTGTTTGGGGTTTACATAAAAAAAGAAAAAAAGTAGCTCATGGTGTCTTGTCAGTGATATACAGGAATTTTGCTAGCAGGGATAAGCAGGTGATTGTTCCCACTATCTGTTTTAGCGGAGGTCCGCAACTTAAATAAGTTCAGGGCAGAACTAGACAAAAGTTTGGAGTGAATGGATGTGTGAAATGGGGAGGTTTTTTTTTTTTTTTTGGCTGATGCTATACTAGCTTGCCTTCTTGCATAATATACCCTACTAATGCTAATTTCATTCACATATCATGATTTTAAAAAACACACACTAATAATTGACTGCGAGTTGTGTATTAAATCATTCATTTTACATGCATAAAACACAGTACTGTGCCATTTTTTGCTTTATTGTTATTTATATGTTAATGGATCCTAACTGGTCTGAACATGTCAACGTGTGTATCACAGCTTTTCATTCAGTAATGAGTGTCACATAGAGTTGTTAATAAATCTTAAAGATTTAAGGTCAGTAAATCTTGCTAATCTTTAGGAAAAGAAAATTTTGAAATGCAGTTGAAATGCCTTTCCTACTATCTTATAATCACATTTTTTAACATTAAATAACGAAGTTTTCCAAAAATCTTACATGATAGGAATATTGTGAAATCATTTTCTTAATCGTGGAGAAAAGGTAAATTGAAAAAATATCTTAACCAGAAAGATAAAGTTATTTAATGGTATACTAGTAGTCATTTTTTGCCTTTCCTTCTGGAAGGGAGAAAAAAATGTTAGCGAGGAAAACTGCACAAGTAGAAACAAAGTAATCCTTTAACTCAGAGCTAAAAAAGGGAAGTGATTTGGAAAATTTTTCAAGTTAGTTGTTGAAATAAACTTAATATTTTTTCATCATCTGCAAACTAGTCTATGTGTATGATTCAGTAGACCAATCTGTGGAATCTGTTGGAAACATAAAATATGATATGCCTTCTTTTTTTGCTTTTTTTTTGTTTTTTTAATTTGAACATGGACATGCAGAAAACCTTGAAAATTCCACTGGACTGTTATAAATGTGTGCAAAATTTCCATTTCAGTTGAAATCATTGACAACCCAACTATATTTAAAATAATTATTGTTTAGAAATTAGCATTAGCATTAGTTGAGGCATAGGATGCAAGAAAGCAAGCTTATACAGCATCAGCCAAAAAAAAAAACACACGCCTTCCCATTTTACCTGTCCGGTTACTTCAAATGTTTATCTAATTCAGCCTTAAATTTATTTAAGCTATCAACTTCCACAACAACAACAGATGGAAGTCTGTTGCAGCAGTCAACTACCTGCTAGCTAAAGGCACACTTCCGCACATCTATTCTACAACTGTCTTTCCTCAATTTGAATCTATGTCCCCTCAGATTCTTAATCTAGGCTAGAGGAATTATTCCATCAGCATTGAGCCTGCTCAAACCATTCAAGTCCTTGGTACACCTCAATCAGATCACCTTGCAGATGCCTCGCCTCCAGATGCTGCAGCTGAGAGAATTTAAGCCTCTCCTGGTAAGAGAACTCCTTCGTTCCTCTCACCAATCTTGTTACCCTTCTCTGTACTTGTTCTAGCAACTCTGCATCCTTCCTAAAATGAGGCCTCCAGACTTGTAATGGAATACTCAAGGTGTGACCTGACCATTGCCTTATACAAAGGTATACAATTCCTATATATCATTGACAGATCTTCATGATCTGCTCTGGCAGCCTATCTGCACTGCTCAGAGAACTTCATATCTGACTGCACAATTGCCCCCAGGTCTTTTTCATTCTCTACCTCCCTAAGTGTAGTACCACACAGTCAGTACATTTCTCTTGAGTTACTGCTATCCATATGCAGTTCTTTGCATTTGTCAATTGTCAAACTTCAGTTGCCACTTATCAGCCCATCTACCTAACTTTTCTAGATCCAGTACCATACTGTTTTTACTATCATTAACCTTTGTATCATCTGCAAACTTGGACATTAAGCCTGATATACCTTCATCGATATCATTAATAAATACACAAAACAAAAATGGGCCTAGCACCAAACCCTGGGGGACTCCACTAATAACATTAGTCCATATAGAGCAGTGTCCATTAACTACCACTTTCTGCCCTCTCCCACTCATCCATCCCTTTATCCATTGCAACAACTTGCCCTTAATGCCATATCGCTCCAATTTGTACTGCAGTCTTGCATGTGCAACAGTATGGAAAACTTTCCTGAAATCCAAATCGTCGTCATCAGCCATTTTCAATCCACTGCAGGATGAAGGCTTCTACAGCAACTTTCCAATTCATTCTGTTTTGTGCAATGGCCATCCATTTACTACCCACAAACTCATGAATTTCACCTGTCCATCTCCATAGTTGTTTTCCAGGTTTTCTTCTAGCTCCTCTTGGGTACCATTCTGTTATTCTCTTAATCAATCTGTCATCATGTCTTCGAGCTATATGTCCTGCCCAAGACCATTTTAGTTCTTTAGTTTTGACAAGAATATCCTTTACTTGAGTTTGCTGTATAATACATGGGTTTCTCTTCTTATCTAACAGTCTGATTCCCAATATAATTCATTCCATTCTTTTGGTGAGTGCCCAAGTTGCACTTCCATAAGTCATGGTGGGTAGTATACATTGGTTCATTATTTTACGTTTCAGACAAATTGGGATATTGCTCCTCAGTATGTGACTATATTTCCTGAATGCTATCCATCCAAAATTTATTCTTCTCTTGACTTCCTGCCATTTATCATTATTACTGCTAATGACTTGTCCCAGATAAGTATGACTCCACCTTTTCAATTACTGCTCCTTCAGTTATTATATCCCTTTCTATGCCATACTTTTGAAATCAAAGTATATGATATCAAAATTATCTTTTTGCATCCATTTCCTTTGTGACCACATTGTAGTATCCAATCAATTTGGTGAGACAAGACCTCCCCTTAACAAACCCATACTGTGTCTGAACTATTACTGTATTTTTGTGTAGGTGATCCTGCATCACTTCTTTAACCAGTGACTCCATTATTTTCTCCAGAATAGAAGTTAAATAACAGGTCTATGTTTAATTGTCACCCTTTGAACCCCCTTTGTGAATTGGGGATACATTTGCACATTCTCGGTCCATGAGGACCTCCCCTGAATCTAAGGATGCTCTCATAATTATGGCCAATGGTTTGCTTACTTTCCTCACTGCCTCCTTCAATTACACTGGATATATTCCACCTGCCCCAGTTGCCTTTTTGTATGTTTAACTTCTACAATTTCTCCTCCACTTTGCTCTCCGTTATTACCAAATCATTTGGCTCCCTGTTAGAGTTTGCTAAACTTCTGTCCTCCCCTTCCTTACAGAATTCGTCATGTGTGAATGTAGATGCAAAATACTCATTCAGTTTGTCAGCTATCTGAGTTGGATTATCAACAGCCAAACTATCAACAAGTGGACTAATCTGATTCATCCCCTTCCTTCTAGAGTTTCCATAAGTAAAGAAGTCTTTGTTGTTTTTGTTCGCATCCTTTGCCAAGCATTTCTCATAATCAGTCTTCACTTGCCTAACTGCCTTTGTGACATGATTACAGATTGGCTTATATCTGCTGTTGGCTTCTGTGTCACATGCTAATTTATATGCATCCCACGCATTTTTCTTCTCTGCCACGAGCCTCATTAGTTCATCTGACATCCATTTAGGTATAAATCTTGAACAGTATTTCTTAGTTGGTACGAAAAACCTAGTAGCTTTCAAGATTAATTCCCTGAAGACCTCCCATTTAGAATTCACTGTTTTTAACATCATCAGTTGATCCCACTGTATAGAATTCAAAAACTGCCTGAGACCACTGTAGTCACTTTTACAAAAACAAAAACCCTTTCCTTTACCCTTGATAGTAGTTACATCTTTAATTAAATCCCACATCAGTATACTGTGGTCACTGTCACCTAATGGTTCCTTTATCTTCAAATTCCTAATGCATGCGTCATCACTGCTGATAATCAGATCAAAAGCATTACCGCCTCTAGTTTCCCCTTGAACATGTTGCTGTAGAAAACAATCCTCCAATAAATCCACAAAAGGCTTGCTAGCATGCAGGTGACCAACCTACAAGTTCCAGTCAATATCTGGAGAGTTAAAATCCCCCATTACAAGACATTCTGATTTACTGCCCCTCTCTATTTCTCTTCAAAATTGTTCCTTGTACTCATTAGAGTCATTAGGCCTATAAAATTCAAAAACTGCCTGAGACCACCGTAGTCACTTTTACGAAAACACACTCCTACTCTCATTTTCCCTTTCCCAGTGTTTGTCAACCCGAACTGACTCAACATTGCACTGTCCACCCATGTCAACTAGATGCACTTTATTAGATTTTGTGTTTCTTAATAGTGTAACCCATCCTCCCTTCCTACCCTGTCTATCCTTTTTGTACACATTTTACTCTCCAAATTCCAATTCTGCATTGCTTATATCTGTGTGGCACCATGTCTTTGATATCCCAACAATATCTTCCTTTGATGCTTTGATTAGCACTTCAAATTCATAAAATTTATTTACTACACTAATTTATTTTCTTATTGGTGTAAATGCAAGTATGCATGCACCTGTTCTTACTCTTAGTTACCCTAACACAGCCCATGTATTTATTTGTTCCATGAATACTCTCCATCAGCTCTCAAAGTCCCCATCAACTTGCTCTCTAGGCTGCTGCTGCTCATTACAATAGAAGTAGTGCAAGAATTGCCTTTGCCTTTGGCTACTGTTAATCTTTTAGTCTGTGAATACCCCCAAACTAACAGTTTTCTGACCCACTTAACACTGCCTCCATAGCATCAGCAAATATTCTTGCACCCTTTCTATTTAAGTGTATCCCATCCCTGTAGAAGCACTCTTCTGTTAGCAAGCACAGACCACGCTGAAAAAAATTCTACCCCACGAGTCTTGCACAATCTCTCCAGGGTCGAATTGATTGACAAGGCTCTCATCGTATACTCCCTCCTATGATGTCTGGGCAGAATTGCAGACACTTTCAAATTCAACCCTAGCTCCCGACTTTTTTTTAATCATTGACCTCTAAATGTTTTATACTAGTCGCTGTTGCTGGCATGATCAACAACATTCCTAGTCTTGTTGCAATGTTTGGATTGTATATCATCTGAATTTTGTACAAGCACCGTTCACTTTCTACATCATTGGGCATATTTATATTCATTTTAAACCAATAATTTTGAAATTTGTGATATAGATTTATTTGAACTACAGAAGAGTGTTTGTTTTATGTGTTGAAATGTTTTTGGAGGTTCCACAGACTTAAATCAAAAATCTATGTAAAGCAACCTACTCACTTCCACAACACTAGACAGAAGTTTGTTCCAACAATCGATTACTTTCTGGCTGAAAGCAAAGTTCTGCATACTTATTCTGCAACTATCCTCTCCCAATTTAAAGTTATGCCCCTCTATTGTTTGTTGCCCAAAAAAGAATAGCAAGGATGACACCAACATTTAGTTTACATAATCCTCTTAAAGCCTTCAGTTATGTTACCATGCAGGAGCCTAGGTCCATACACTGCAATTTAAATCTTTTGTAGAATCTTTAAACAAGTCTTTAAGACAAGAAAGATTAATCAATGGCAAGGAAGGATACTCTTTGGTAAGAGTCATTGAGTTGCATCCAGGTTTGAAAGACTCATTTTAGGAATGATGTAGATCTGTTGATTTGGGTGCAAAGAAGTGCAACAAGATTAGTTAGGGGCACTTCTTTGCCCCCACATAAACAGATCTACATCAATCCTAAACTGAGCCTTTCAAACCTGGATGCAATATTCAAAATGATGTGACCTAACCATTGCCATACATAGTGGGATGATTACTGCTTTGTTTCTGCTGGAAACATCATTCTATCTTGTATAACAATATGTTTATTACTGTTTAACTGATTAAATATAATATTGTCTCTTAAACTCCCAAAATCCCTATTCACATTAACTGCAGTTATTGTACCCCAAATGTTACTTTTTTTAAAAGGTACTAATGGCATTAGGCTTTTCTGTTTCTAAAGGCCTAATATTTTTATATGTTAATAGTTCTCCTCTCATGTTTGTGTAGATAAATACTGAAGAAAGACAGATAATTAATGATGCAGTAGATGGAGCTGCAATAACTGAATGTGAACAAGGGATATGTCTGCAAAATCCATGTCAGAATGGAGGAACCTGCAGAAGGTGAGCTTAATTTTTACAAATTTAAAGAGCAGCTGATGCAGAAATAGATTAGCATTAATTTTGTTTTTAATTATCACAGCAATGGAACACTTAAATTGCTCATTTTTTGCAGGGTGTATAGCAAAACTTCATAGAATGAAAATTAATTCAAATGAATTATGGATTGTTATGCAGGTTGTCAAAAAAAATTCACAGTTGAAATTTAACTCAGATATCAAAAATTAGTTTGGCTCATAATGTTGAACAGTTTTTGCATTTTTGTATGGTTAATTACTTTAGCAAATTTCACCCTTTACTATATCCTTTATAGTCCATCAACAGATAAAGAGAACTGCAGACATATGCCAGTAGTTTATTCTAAAAAACCTTACCAAATAAATTTCCATCATGTTACCAATCCTATTCATTACTTCATTGACATGAAAGTTACATTAAATTGTTTTGAAATTTATATACATTAAAACCCTTGTGACGTCAAGTTTTATGTAAGTGTGTTGTCTCAGGGATTACAGCTGACAGAATTTAAGCTGAGCTCTCTAAATATTTCTAGATATCCCTCAAGTTATATCAGTAATGTATTTGTGGAAATCATTATAAAAGGTGAAAATGCATGTCTTGGAAATCATGATGCATGGTTAAATGCATATCATGGAAGTCATTTTCCCATTGAAAATAATGTAATAAAGCTATTTACATTCTGGACAAATAGTAAGCTGTATTTGATTCCACTGATCAATAAAATGGAATTTTTTTTTCCACATCAAAGATGTAAACACTTTTGCCACTTTGACAAAAATCTTTGACTGATATTATCAACAGTTGTATTACAAAGATGTAATGCAATTGTTGATAATATCAGTACAAGTTAATTAAGATGATTTCATCACAACACATGAAACTAGTTACAATTACATTTTTATAAATTATACAGACCGAATACACTTTATATACATAGTTAAAACTGTAAAAAAAGGTATCTACAATTTAAAAATATTATGCAGATTTTCCTTTTGTCCAGAAAGTTGCAGTACAACCCCAGCAGTAGCAAACATATGTTCATTCAGGAAACCTTGGTAGCAATTTTCCATTGACTTAATGTTTTGAAGGAATTGTTCCTCCAGCTCATCACTCATTGTATCAAATTTTTTGAGAAGGAACACTAGATGCAAATGCAAAAAACAAAGTTTCGGTTCAATGAAGTCTATCTTTGTATGCTGGCGACCTGTGGTTACCCACAAAGCTGTTTGAAAGCCTGCCATGCTTTTAGCTCTAAAACATCAAGGCATTCTTCAAAGATTTCATCCTGTAGAAGCTCTATGATTTGAAGCCTTCACAAAGATTCCCCTTTTCACTTTTGTGACACAAATCATTGACAATTCCTCACCCGAGTAACAAATTCATCTGGGCCAGGTTTAATGTGAAGAGGTGGAAGCAAAATTTTCACTGGATCCACTGATGGAACATATTGCACACTGCTCATTCCTGGCTCATATATGTTTCTTTGAGGCCAGTCACAGCTGATGTAATGTTCTTTAGTAAAATGGCTGTTCCATAGGCTTAGGAAACTAATATTTCGTGAACCCTCCTTGTATACCTATTAACATATCAATTTCTTTGAGGTCACTGCAGATTCCATTGATGAGTGCTGTATTGAATTGCTTTGAATACTGTCTTCATGTTACAGTATGTCTCCTTTAGGGTGGGCTTTGATGGATGGCTTTAAGTTTCTGTTATGCAAAACAACAGCTTTGAACTTTTTCACTTATCCCACATGTATACCAGATTTTTTTGTACTACAGGACTGAAGGGTTATATTTTAGTGTAGTAACTGAAATCAAATAAAATTTGTATGCCTTTCTGCATTTGGTTTCAGTCATGGGGAGAGATCTTTGCTATCATTGATGACCAAGCTTTTGACCTTATGACTTGGGCTCATGTTCAACTTGAGACAAATAATGTTATTCACAGTTCTACCTAAGTTGGTGATATCTTTTAAAATTTTTAAATTTAAAAAGATATTAACATCATAGGCAAAACCATGGATAGTGGTATTTGTCACTAAGCTGAATAAGCCCTAGCCTTAACTTTGAAAACTCAATCTTCAGTAGGATTAAAGATATTTTCCTGTGATAAAAAATTCAAACACAGAAAAATGTACCGGTTTTATTAGATTTTTTTATACTCTTCTCATAAAAGGTTTTTTTTTTTTTTTTTTTTACACCATTGTTGGCTTCTGAAGGAAGTCATCAAAGTCAACATTCATCATCTATGTGGAATCAACACACCATATTTTTGTCTTCCAAAAACATGAAAATCACAAAGCAAGAAATCTGGACTGTATGGTGGATTCTTTATCATTATCCAGTACAGTTACTGAATGGTTGTCATGCTGTGTCAAGTCATGTGGCCATGTGTTATTGTGTAGCAGAACAATACCATAATTCAAATAACCATGTCTCTTGTTTTGATGACATGTGCAGATCAACTTTGTAATTTAGTGAGTTGACTCTTTTACCTCTACCCATGGAATAACATAGTAGCAGCATGTGTAAGTTGAGGAACACCATGAATTAAACCTTCCCAGTGCTTTCAAAAGTCTTCATTTTCTTTGGCTATGGTAATGATTGATGTTTCCACCCCATGCTGTGTGTCATTTTCTCTTTGGTTCAAAGTGTCTGCAACATATATCACCTACTTTGTAATCCATGAAGCCATTTCTCACCCTTTCATGTCTCATTAGGTGTTTCTAACGTTTCCTATTTGCAGACATGCTGTTGATCATCGATACAGTTGGGAACTCACTTCACGAGCTTATCTTTTGCTATTATTATACTGCAGTCTGTTATGGATGATGACATAGGCAGAACCATGCCTGATATCCAGCTCCTGTCCCCTATCATCTAAAGACATACAGCATTTTCTTATACAAGTGCATATGCTTGTCTCAGGCAAAAGTTCATTCTCCAAAGGTTTCTTCCTTCACAGTAACATGTATGATTTCGCTATTCATATAGCAGTGTTATTTCTTCTGAATGCCTTCCATTGTAAGAAACTGAATAACACTGTGTTACCTTACCTTAGCTTCAATGCACCTCTCATTATAAAACTATATTGTGTCTGCTGCATGTCAAACAAGAATGGCAAGGACAGCCAGCATGCCCAATTATTCAGTAAAAGATTAGTACCAATCTCTAAAGTTATACTCATGGCAGCACATAATTTAATTTAGAAAATTTAAATTTCATTTTCATTTGATGCATCTTCATACATATAAATTATGTACATACTATATGTACAAAACAGACATTACAGACAGAAATAAACATAAAAATATGCGCCAAAATGCTGTGGGTATTGAATACAATAATAACTGATCATGCAAAAATAATAAGTTTTACATAATTGTGCAGTTTTTAGAATCTTTGTGCTAAAAACTGCACATTTCCAAACACCACTTCACCCATTATACCTTTGCATCTAACCACTTCATACCACACAAATTCTATGCTGGCATGTGTAAGTTCCTAATCTGGGTAACCTTTAATCTTGCCTGCTCTTCCTAAATACATTATACACACCATAGTGAAGCTCTTCATCGCCTATTTCTGGTGACACCACATTTCCATTAGCCCTATTTTTTCAGCATTGGCTCTCCTAATCTGAAAATAAAATCACTCATTTTGTTGACAACACTCCTAACATTACTGTAGTTACAGTTAAGACTAAGTGGTCTTGGATAGTTTACTAACTTGACAAACATACCCCTTGAAGTTATTTAGGCTTTTTTCTCTAATTATTTTTTTTTTAAATCAGAACACTATTATACCATATTGAAGGGATAGTTGCAAACTGCAACCAGTAATGATAATGAGGTGCAAACTGCCACCTACATATGAGCAAAAATAAAAACTAGAATAATTCCAGAAATAAATAAATAAACAAATACCTGCACTCACCCAGGGGAAACACAGTAGATAAGTCACCTGCTTCAAATATGGTGTAATTGTTGCCAGAATAAGCTAGGAAACTCTTAGTCAACTTAATCCCACTGATGAATACAGACCCACTAAAGAACATAGCCCCACTTTATTACAGTAAAGAATGCAGACCTACTTTATTCCCCTAAAGAAAAAAACCTAAAAGAAGAAGAAAGTTTGTGTTCTAATTTTACAAAAATCATTGTTTGTTTATATCACATATAATTTTCAACTTTTAATGAATTTGGATACGGATAGTACAGTGGTTTTCAACCGGGGTGCCACATAATTTAGGTTTAAGTTACTTAAACTTATTTTATTATTTTTTAAATTTTTATATTTATTTCATTATAAAAGGTATATGGTATCCATTGTACGGTATCTTTTTAATTTTGTAGTGATCTATAATTGATGTTTATTTAGTGCCTCTATATAAAGAATAAAATTATTATATAAGTACAGGTATTTCTCGACTTTACGAGTTAATTCGTTCCTAGCGTGCGCCCATAAAGTGGGAATTTATTTCCCATAGACATAAGGTTAAAAATAGGGGTTACGTTCTCAACAATGAAATTACTTAGCTAATTAGTTTATATTTAAACAATGATTGATTTATCAAAAGAAATGAAAATATAGCCTGTAAATTCAAGCAAATTATAATAGAGAAATTATTTACGACTTACAAATGTTAAAGAATGTTTATTCTTCATCATCATCGACTAAATGCACACTCGTTGATCACTCATTATTGGCTCGGAACTCGTTGGTTTGTTGCACGAGGAGTCGTCTTCTTCAGAAATGTTTCAAGAGGCATTTGTTTCCAAGATAATCTTCTCTTTTAATTATAAATTTCACGATTGCATGCTTAAGCATTTTTTAACAGCACACATTTTTTAATGCCGATCTTCAGGTAATTCTCCAGTGGGGCAAAGACAACTTAGTTGATTTCAACCCTTCTAAAACTCGGTCTTGTCTTATATCTCGCAAAAAGGATTCTTCTGCTCCTATGCTTATCTTTAATGACACTCCGATTTCTGGGCAAAATGATATATCTCTTTTGGGGATTACCCTGACTTCAAATCTCTCTTGGCACAAGCACATTACAAATATTGCTTCCTCTGCATCTAAAAAACTTGGTTTTCTTTTTCGCTCTCGGCGTTACTTTTCCTCCAAACATCTGCTCATTCTGTATAAATCACAAATCCGCCCTGCCATGGAATATTGTTCCCACATCTGGGGTGGTGTCCCCAAAACCTCTCTCAGGCTTCTTGATTCCATTCAGAAGAGGGCAGATGATTCATCTCTAATTAACTGCATGACTCTTCTACAGATACTTCCATGGGCACTGTTCTTCTGAATTGGCTTCTATAATTCCCGCTCTCTCTTTCAAAACAGTCCGAACACGTGCCGCCACCAGCCAACATCCATTTACTGTCCAACTTCAAACCCACAGAACCAACTTTTCATGTTCCTCATTTATTCATTCAACTGCCGTTTTCTGGAACAACCTTTCTTCATACGTATTTCCTGAAAATTACAATCTACAGAAGTTCAAGTCCAGTGTCAACAGATATCTTCTTTCGTCTTCTCAACCTCCAATCCAAGCACGGTACTAAGTACTATAGGTTCTAATACCTCTCGTGTTTGGGGTTCACATAAAAAAAAAAATAAATAAATAACTTGCAACTAACATGATTCGCGTGGAGTAACAAGTTTACAAAGCTTAAAAAAAAGATTCTGAAAATTTATTTATGATTTTTATATGATTGAAGATTTCAGTAAAGGGGAAACACATTTCACCATAATAACATAAAAAACCACACAATTCCAGCTGTTGGTATTTTTGCAAATGCAATAACATCAAGTTTACTACCCGTTTATAATTGATTGCACTAACATTCATTTTTTGCAATTAATGTTCATATTTTCAATTTTGTTGATACTTGATACTTTGAAAAAAAACTCGTAAAGCGAGAACTGCCTGTATATATAATTTGTATTGCGAATTGTAATTTTGTTTATAGTTATATTATTATAATAACTATCATATATCATATTTTTTTAATATGTTATATGAATTGGATCTAAGAGACAGAAAATTGAGTAGAGGTGCCACAAAATAAAATAAATTACTTAGGGCTGCCATTAATAAAAAAAGGTCAAAAACTGGATAGTACATAGTTGGTTGTATTTTCTTTCCTTCTTCTGCTCATCTCCCTTCTTTTTATAGTTATATTCGTTGATATGGTTACCCAAATTAATTTGTTAATTTATTTGCATTTTTTTTCTGTTTTTAAAGTTTGTGTTTGGTTATAATATTAATCTAATTTTTACAGTTTATTTGCAGTTTTGCTGTTTAATTTTATTTAGTATATTTTACTTTTAATTTACATTTTAGTTTGGCTTGTTGATTGAGCAGGTGGCATCTAATTTACTAATTAAGTAAATAAATTTGATGAATTTGAGATATTGCTCAAAACATCAAAGGCAGATATTGTTGGGATTTCAGAGACGTGGTGTCACACAGATATAAGGGATGCAGAACTGCAATTTGGGGAGTACAACGTCTACAGAAAGGACAGACAGGATAGGAAGGGGGGAGGGGTTATGCTATTAGTTAAGAAACACATAAAAACCAAGGAAGTGAAGCCAGTCAACATCGCTGGACAGTGCAGTGTTGAGTCAGTTTGGTGTGACATAAGCATTGGGAGATCAAAATTCAGAGTAGGAGTGTGCTATAGGCCTAATGACTCTGATGAGTATAATAAGGAACTGTACAGGGAAATAGAGTGGGCCAGTAAATCAGAGAGTCTTATAATGGGAGATTTTAATTTCCCAGATATTGACTGGAATTTGGGGGCTGGTTACTCACACACTAGCAGGGCTTTTGTGGATTTATTGGATGATTGTTTTCTACATCAGCATGTTCGGGAGGCAACTAGAGGGAGTAATACTCTTGATTTGATTATCAGCAGTGATTCTTCATGCATTAAGAATCTGCAGATAAATAAACCACTAGGTGGCAGTGATCACAGTGTGCTGAAGTGGGATTTACTCAAAGAGGTAACTACCATTAGGGGTAAAGGGAAGGGTTATTGCTTCCGTAAAGGCGACTACGATGGACTGAGACAGTATTTAAACTCTATACAGTGGGACCAACTGATGATGTTACCAACAGCAAATTCAAAATGGGAAGCATTCAAAGAACTTATCTTGGAAGCTACTAGGCTTTACATACCAACTAAGAAATATTGTTCAAGGTTTAGGCCAAAATGGATGTCAGATGAACTAATGAGGCATATGGCAGAGAAGAAAAATGCATGGGATACTTACAAATTAACACATGACACAGAAGCCTATGATAGATACAAGTTGATATGCAACCAAGTTACAAAGGAGGTTAGGCAGGCGAAGGCAGATTACGAGAAATCCTTGGCAAGGGATGCAAAGAAAAACAGCAAAGAGTTCTTTACTTATGTAAACTCTAGAAGGAAGGGGATGAATCAGATTGGTCCACTTGATATTGATGGGTCAACTGTTGATGATCCTGCTCAGGTAGCTAACAAACTAAATGAATATTTTGCATCGACATTCACACATGAGGAGTTATTCAGCAAGGGGAATGCCAGAGGTGTATTCAACCCTAGCAGTAAGCTACAGAATCTTGAAATAACTGGGAGTAAAGTGGAGGAGAAACTGTTGAAGATAAACACAAGAAAGGCACCCGGGGTGGATGGGATCTATCCAGTTATATTAAAGGAGGCAGCAAAGGAAGTAAGCAAACCCTTAGCCGTAATTATGAGAGCTTCCTTGGACTCAGGGGAGGTACCCATAGACTGGAAATGTGCAAATGTGACCCCAATTCACAAAGGAGGATCAAAGGCTGACACAAGTAATTATAGACCTGTGAGCTTAACTTCTATTCCAGGAAAATTAATGGAGGAACTGGTTAAAGAAGCACTGCAGGATCATTTAGACAAGACTTCAGTTATAGCTCAGACACAGCATGGTTTTGTTAAGGGGAAGTCTTGCCTGACCAACTTGATTGGATACTATGATGCAGTCACAAAAGAACTGGATGCAGGGAATAACTTTGATATTATATACTTGGATCTTAGAAAGGCTTTTGATACTGTTGCACATGGAAGACTGCTACACAAATTGGAGCAGTGTGACATTGGAGGCAAATTGCTGCTATGGATAAAGGGGTGGTTGAGGGGGAGAAGACAGAGAGTGGTAATCAATGGACACTGCTCATCGTGGACTAATGTTATTAGTGGAGTCCCTCAGGGCTCAGTGTTGGGTCCATTATTGTTTTCTGTATTTATAAATGATATTGATGATGGTATATCAAGCTTAATGTCCAAGTTTGCAGACGATAGGAGACGTTTGCAGACGTTTGCAGCATAGTGTCAGTAGTGTCCTTGATACTACTGACACTATGCTGCTGCAACAGGATATGGAAAGGTTGAGCAGATGGGCTGAGGTGGCAAATGAAGTTTAACATTGACAAATGTAAAGTACTACACATGGGAAACAGCAACCCCAGAGCAACGTATCAACTCTGTGGTACTACACTGACAGTGGTAGAGAATGAAAGGGAATTGGGGGTGGTTGTGCAGGCAGATATGAAGTTCTCTGAGCAGTGCAGACGGGCTGCAAGAGTAGCTCATGGAGTATTGTCAATGATATACAGGAATTTTTCCAGCAGGGATAAGGAGGTGATTATTCCATTGTATAAGGCAATGGTCAGGCCACACCTAGAGTACTGTATACAGGTCTGGAGGCCTCATTTCAAGAAGGATGTAGAGCTGCTGGAACGAGTACAGAGAAGGGCAACAAGATTAGTGAATGGAACAAAGGGGTGCTCTTACGAAGAAAGGCCTAAGTTTTGCAAATTACAGTGTCTGGAGACTAGGCACCAGCGAGGTGATCTGATAGAGGCGTATAAAGCCTTGAATGGTTTAAGCATGCTCAATGCTGATGGAATTCTTCCTCTAGCTCAGAAAAATCACCTGAGAGGGCATAAATTCAAATTGAGGAAAGACAGATGTAGGATAGACGTGCGGAAATTTGCCTTTAGCCAGCGGGTGGTTGGTTGGTGGAACAGACTTCCATCCCTTGTGGCGGAGGTTGATAGCCTAAATAAGTTTAAGGCTCAGCTGGACAGGTATTTTGAAAGAACAGAGGGAACAGTGGAAGTGGTTTTTTTTTTTTTTTTTTTTGGCTGATGCTGCATAAGCTTGCTTTCTTGCATCAAATGCCTCTACTAATGCTAATGCTAATTTGCATTTTGTGTTTTAGTTTGTTTCAGTTTTTCCTAGTTATTGTGATAACCATATTTAAAATGTATATTCTGTTGTTGTCTCTGTCTTGATTACTCACATTGGGACATCCATGGTTCTTTTGCTGTCAGTTAGTCATGACAGAATTGCAAGTGTTTAGGAATTTCCACTTGGACAGTGTCTCTTGAAAAAGTGCCATGAACAAGAACTTGAGATGTTAAAGTGCTATTTTGAACTGTATCATAAGATAAATACAGTCAATTCTGCTATAACGTGGTACATGTGTTCCTAAAAATCTCCACATTATGGTATTTCATGCATTAAAAACAACGGGGCTTATGGGAAAGATACGGATAGGGGCAGAGCACTCAAAAGAATGTTTATTCTGGTAAGTAAAAAACACTAAAAAAAAGTTAGAAACGCAATAAAATTGCTAACACAGGTTTAATCTTAAATTCCTAATAAATAAATAAATAAATATTACAGTAAATATAGCACTTTACCTTTACAAGATACATTTTGCTTGATTGATTATTTGCTAATATTTTCTTTTTTTTTTCTTTTTTTTTTTTTTTTTGGATTGTAAAATTCAAAACAGTAAAAAAGAAAGCAATCAATAACGATGAATACGGGAGACACAAATTACACAAGTGAGACAAGTTTATGAAGCTTAAAAAATAGGAATGAAGAGAAAATTCTGAAAATTTATTTATGTTTTTTATATGATTGAAAATTTCATGGAAAGGGAAACACATTTCCCCATAATAATGTAAAAGCCCACACAATTCCAGCTATCAGTATTATGGCAAATGCAATAAGATAGTTTACTACCTGTTTATAATTAGATTGTATTGACAGAAAAGCCCAATAAACCGGGAACTGCAAATTGTTTTTATTGTTTTATGGTAGTGACCTTCAGAAATGTGCTCCTCCACTTATGCTAGCCCACCTCAAAAAATTTCTGTTTGAACAGAGAAATGTGAGCTCCTGAAAACATGAGTCGGCCTACAATATCACGTGTTACCTTGTGAATACAACGAATAACAAGTGTCACCAACCAATACAACTACAGTAAATGAGAAATATAGCTCTCACACATTTGACATTTTTTAAGCTTCGTAAACTTGTATGTATTGCTGTGCAGGTTTTTGTTCACCTGGCATTACTCGCAAATGAAATTGCCCATGAGCCAATGCAAAAATCACGTTATACTGCATTGTTCCCTAATATATCAGTCGCTTTGGAGCAAATTCGCATTTCAAAAATGCACATTTTAGTAGAACTGACTGTACCTGTATTTCCCCTCCCCAACTAGCAGTTCTCCCTGAGCTCTTTAGGGTATTAACAAAAACCCTTGCATATCCTTTGTTCAAATGTATTTTGCCTCCTAATAGATTCGTTCTACCTACTAGGTCAAACTATACTGATATATATCCCCCCCCCTCCAAGAGCCTTGCAGATTCCCCAAAGTCTTGAGTTACACAAGGCTTTCAGTATATAATACCTGCTATTGTGCCTTAGCAGAATTGCAGACATATACATTCTGACCTGCTGAATTTTTTTCACAATACTCCTATATTTACATATTACTGAATTTTTCACAATACTCCCTTTTGAAATTTGACACTCCATTGGTGACATCATCGGGTGATTCTCCTGGCATGCACACACTGGTTCTATTCCACCTATACTTATTACAAAAAAAAAAAAAAAAAAGTTGCTAATTTTTCTGGCAGCAGTCTCCCAATAAAGATAAATACACTTGAATCATAGCAATATGCACTTTACTATTCTGTTTTTAGGCCACCTGGCAAATCAACTGTTGCTTGAGTCTTTATGAAATCCCCATTTTGTGTGCATCTTGAACAGTCACTTCTTTTTCAGTGACTCAAATTCATCTAGTAATACACAAAGTTTTAATTTGAGATTGGTACACTCCTTACATCACAGAACAAAGAAAAGAATCTTCAGTTGAGCTAGGATTATCTACTAGACTGACCTTAGAATAAATACCACAGGATATACAATCGATAAACTTGACTAATACAGGAATCTTTTGACCAGTTCTGCCTGAGTCATGATATCCCAGTGCAAAGTATTGGAAGTGGACCTTGTAGCAATCATGATAAGATATTAAACTATAAAAATATTGTAAATTAACTTTACACAATTTAAATTAACAAAATATTACACAATACTTAAGCAGTTACCAAAATTGAACTTAAAAATTTAACTATTGAACTTAAAAATTTAAGCCCATAAAATACTGAAAAGAATGAAACTTAAGATTAGCTTTAGAAATGGTAAGAATTAATTTATAAAATATTAATAATTAATAATAATATATTGTAATAATATAATTTTTATATTATATAATATATAATAATATATTATATATTAATGATATATATCATTATAATATATATATATTAATATTATATAGTGTGAACCAGAGCTGTAATGCTCAGTATGTTCTATGTTGATATCAATATTTGTAAAATAATAAGAGAAGTTTACCTCAGTATGATACTCTCCAGAAATTAAAATGAAAAAATTCAAAAATCTTACATTACAGTAAAAAATAATTAAAAATCAATTGAACACAATTAAAAATCAAATTAATTAAAAGAAATTTAACGAAAAAATTGCAAAACGATTTTCCTTCCTGAAGCTGACAACGTTTAATGCTTTTCGACCATATGTTGTGATCACAGGAACTAAAATCAGGAACGAATTTTTGTTAAATTTCTTTTAATTAATTTAATTTTTAGCTGCATTAGATTGATTTTTAATTGTGTTCAATTGATTTTACTGTAATGTAAGATTTTTGATTTTTTCATTTTAATTGCTGGAGTATGAAAGTGTTCTACATATTGTATTGAGGTAAACTTCTCATATTATTTTACAAATATTAATATTATATGTATTAATAATATAATATATATCATTATAATGTATATATTATATATATTATAATTATTAATATATAAAATATTATTATTAATAAAATAGTGACTGCACTTGGAATACTATGTAGACCACATCTAAGAAAACAACATCGAGCTTCTTAAAGGGTTCAAAGACAGGCAGCTCACTTGGTGAGATCTACAAAGGGGAGGGACACATGAAGCAAGATGTTGAATATGTAGACTACAGAGTGTGAAAACCAAGCACCTTAAGTTGAGGGGTCTGTAAGGCTTAGAGAGGGATAGTAAAATGAATCAAGTCAAAATTTTTACTATTATAAATGATACTAGTATTAGAGGCCATAAATTCCAATTATGGAAGAAGAGGTATTCTTTTAGCCAGTGTGTTGTTAGTTACTGGAATAAGTTACTGCTATAAGTAGCTGATGTTGACATCTTGAAGAAATTCAGAGATCACCTGGATAGGTGCCTATATTAGGAGAGAATCACATAGCTAGTTTTTTGTATTTATTTATTATTATTTTTTTTTTTTCACTGTTAATGCATAATCCTGGAACTTTCTTATAACATGTAGCTAGTAGTAAAACTTCACAAAATTACCAAAATTAAATTTACAAGCTACTTAAACAAATAAATGAAAAACAGAAAATTTTTCCATAAACTCTAAATCCAATCTGCCTGTAATCCTCATAAATATATATTCCAACAGCACCTACTGTTTACATCTGCTCTCTGTAACTGCTAGTGATATTGATCCAACTGTCTTTTAAATTTCACTAGGCTTTCAACCTCAATGACCCAGGAAAGCAGTTCGTTCCAGTGGTCTACAGCATACTGATAAAATGTAAACCTCCTAAGGTTCAGTCTGTTAGTTTTCTCCTTAACTTTCTGTTGGTTCAAGTGCTCTGGTTTTTTCTGTCCTTTTCAATGCAAAAATAGAACCATAATTCAATTTTCTCTTCTCTTCTCCATCACCATCTTAGACACCACAATCAGATCCCTTGAGATGCCTTGTTTTCAAGCTCTGTAATCCACACCTTTGAAGATTCTCCTCATCTTGGGACCTTTTCAGTTGGTTTAGTGTCATTTCTTAAATGTGGCCTCCCAACCCTGCACAAAAATATTCCAAATGTGGTATTACCATTCACTTTTATATTAAAACCATAACCTCTTTTTCCCTAGATACAAAGGTACAGTAAATTTTTGATAAGACACTGTGCACCGCACCTTGCTGGCTAACTGCTTACAGTGCATGCTAAACTTCTTGTCTGATTGTATTATAATACCCAACTCATTTTCCTCATTTATATCTTACAGCATTTCCCTGCCTAGCATATAAGTTATTCCTGGATTATCAATTTCCCAAATGTATAACTTTACATTTGACAGCATTAAAACATAAGTGCCATTCCTCCAACCATCCATAAATCCTCTTTAAATCATTCAGAGAAGAATAATTTAGATGGGAAGATGATCAACTTAATGTTGGGAATCAGGTTGTCTTCCTGACTTTTATATCATCTGAAAATTTTGACATTGTACCCTTTATTCTCCTGTCTCTATCATTAAAAAAAAAAGTCAGAAACAAGAGTGGGCCCCAAGCACTGAACAAAGATCCTGCTTGTAACCTTGGCCCATTCTGAAGAATGACCATTTATAACAACCCCTTGCCTCCTATCCTTCAACTGTCCCTTATTCCAACTCAGGAACTTGCTTATGACCCTAATAGGCTCCAGCATATGCAGCAACCTCCCATATGGAACCATGTCAAATGTATGTAATATTGAAATTGTATTTTGCTTCAAACTCCTTTATGACTTGCCATAGTAGTTTACCAGTTTGTAAAACAATATTTCCTCTTTTACATGCATTCTGATTATCTAGGACGGCAGTTTCCCTAACTGGATAAACCATAGACCAGTTCCAGGCGGTCTGCAAAATGGACCCTCTAAAACTGGTCAAATTATTCGTTCTGTGTATAGCAAATTGATGATACATAAAGTTATTATTATATATTTATGTAAAAATAAGAATAAAGTTGAGTTGTTTTAAACATAAAACTTTGAACTTTCTTTTCAGAAATCCAGTGTTCATACATACACACATATATATATATACAGTGGATTCCGGTTATTTGGGCCACCGGTTAATTGGAGCAGCCATTTATTTGGGGTAAATCTTAAAAAACAGAAACCAATTGAGATAATAGCCAGGGTTTACTTTGCTTAATTGGGACAGCATGCCGTTTAATTGGGGCAGGAGACCGCAGCACTGGAGATTACCCTACGATTGTCTCCGATGGTACCATGTGGTTCAGTCGAAATTCTGGAGGTCACAACCATAAAACAATAAAAACAATTAGCAGTCACCTGTTTATTGGGCTTTTCTGTTAGTGAAATCTATCATAAACGGACAGTAAACTCGATCTTACTGAATTTGCGATAATACCGACAGCCGGAAATTCTGTGGGTTATTATGGTGAAATGTGTTTACACTTCCATTAAATCTTCAGTCATATAAAAAAATTAATTTTCAGATCTTCTCTTCATTCCTATTTTTAAAGCTTTGTAACTCGTTACTCCGTTCTCACTTGCACGTATTGTGTTACTTGCAATTTGTGTGTGCCGCGTTCCTTGTTATTGATTGCTTATCTTTTTACTGTTTTAAATTTTAATCCCCACCCACAAATGTCAGTGAACAGAAATGTCAGCTAGTTCAATGTACATATTACAGTACGTATTAATTATTCCAATTATAACATATATTCTTCTGATTTTCACATATCATTTAATTTTTTAATTGGTAAGGTAATAAAGAGTAAATTTGTGCTTAATATATCTTTGCTTTTATAGCCTGTGGATAATATTCCTCCTATTTTTGCTAATTAGAATCGCTGTTTAATAGAATTAAAATTCAATTCACAAACGTGATCACAATGACCGGCACT
Source organism: Mastigoproctus giganteus (assembly GCF_048544385.1). NCBI lineage: Eukaryota > Metazoa > Arthropoda > Arachnida > Uropygi > Thelyphonidae > Mastigoproctus > Mastigoproctus giganteus. The sequence continues at coordinate 85,919,869 of NC_143580.1, read as the reverse complement.
TACTGCACATCATATAGTGAACGGTACTTTACTATGGTGACTCCGTCGTAACGTGATTTGATTGTACAGGGAACCAATTGTAAAGAGGGGGGTACATTGTATTTTTAACTATTTACGTGAAACTTCGGATAATTGGGGCAGCGGCTTAATCGGGCCAAAATGCACTAGTCCCGATGTGACCCAAATAACCGAAATGGACTGTATATGCAATTTGGAATAAATTGGTCTGATAAAAGTGCGAAGATGGAAGCGTAATTTACACAGAATGCCAAACACTAATAGGAAAAGGATAGCAGAAATAGGAAATATTGTAGGTGTAAAAAAGAAAGGAAGAATGTCAAAATCCTATATGTTATAATGAATTAAGATTATAGGCTGAATTGAAAAGCCAATTAGAGAGAAGGGAACTGTAAAGTAAAAATGATTAAACTAATAAAAGTAATATTAGCTATCATCAGATATGGGTGGGCAAATTTGGCTAAAGTCTAAAAAAAGGGGAAGAGCAAAAATGCAATCAAATCTTGATGTTAGTAAAAGTAAATTTTGATACATGATCAGGTATTTCATCAGGGGACTACATCTGATCATGTACCAAGGACTGCATTTCTATACTTGTCCATACCCATGGAAGAGAAGAAAATATAAGAAAAAGAATAAATGTAAATGGGATAAAGCAGTACAACTCTCACAAAATATAGACAAGATCATCCCAATGAAATGTATGTTATATAACAAAATAAATTAAAGTGAATTAAGAAGTACAGTCAGTCCTCATATAACACGTGTTTACACTACACGAATTCGATCATACACGATTTAAAAATAGGGGAACGATATCTTATATAACACGAACCAAATTTGCTTATGCACGATTCGCCTTTGTGTTTACAAGAAATGGCAGTCGAACCGGAATCACCCCAACTGAACGCAACACGATAGGAATGAAGAGAAGATTCTGAAAATGTATTTATGTTTTTTATATCAGTGAAGGGGAAACACATTTCACCATAATAACGTAAAAACCAACACAATTCCAGCTATTGGTATAATCGCAAATGCAATTAGATCGAGTTTACTACCAGTTTATAACAGATTCCACTAGCAGAAACGCAACTGTAAATTGTTTTTATTGTTTTATGGTAGTAACCCCCAGAAATGTGCTTTAGTAAAATGTGAGGTGTTAATAGTGTATCTCAGCCTTTACGGTGTTGTTTATTCAGTTGCTACACGTGCGCAGCTTTATTTATGTGTATCAAGCGTGCCTCCTCTTTTTGTAATTGTGCTTTATTCCCTAAAAATGAGTAAAATACTTAAAAGGTGTGAAAAGGAAGTGTCCTGGTGAAGACACTGCAGATTCAGAGAGAAAAAGAAAAGCAATATCGATAAACAGAGGCGGACTGGGTCAAAAATTCTTACTCAGGAAAATTTGTATGGCCTCATACTATGGTTTATGGCCAAAATCACACCGGCCTCCGGCCCACTGGGGTTTCCCCGGTAAGGCTTATGGCCAGTCTGCCTCTGTCGATAGAGGAAAAAATATGAAACTGTGAAATGCTTTGAGCGAAATGAAAGACTATGTGATATTGCACGTGCTATAGGCGTAAATGAGGCAATGCTGAGAATTACAAAGAATGCAGAGAAAATAAAAACAACTTTCATAGCAGGAACAACTCAAAGTGTAATTAAAATCCATTAGATTAAAACACAAAGAATTGGAAGAGATAGAACGGCTGTCATCTGTTTGGATAGAAAATCAAACAAGGAACAAGTTTGCTTACGATAGAAGCAAAAGCATTAGCAATATTTTATTACGTAATAGTCGTAATAAAATACTTACTTATTTTATTACGATTATTTATTGTGTTTGGTAATGTTTTGGTTACAAATGTGTGTTCAATCTTGGGTGGTCGGCACCTAACCCTATTTTTCCCATAGGGCCTGTTGTTTATATTGCACAAGGGTTTCTAGGAACAAAACTATCGTGCTATACGAGGACTGACTGTAATATGAAAATAAAAATAGGATGTGTTCAGCATGTAAAAAAAAAAAAAAAAAATATTATAGGCTAAAGTTGCAATTTTGAATTTATTATTATTATTACTAGCCATATAGTGCAAGGAAACCTGAGGCTTATGCTGCACCAGCCAAAAAAAAAATAATTTCTGAGTTACCCTGAGAGAGAGACAGAAGTAGAAGGGAATCACCAAAAAAGAGAAGAATGATGATATCCAGCTCAAGACCTTGGGTATGCCAAGCCCATACTCACCAGATGTGAGCCCCTTTAGTGGAATATGTAAATAGAATCTAGTGCAAGCAAATGGTAAAATGCAAGGAAGTGAATTGAGGACAGGGAAGGGATAAAAGTGTAGCTAAATAAAGGCAAAGATAGCGAGAGATTACGGATAGTAGGAACGTTCGTATCACCCTTGTATTGCACTAATAGCTTTCGAATGGGAAAAAGTAGAAATAAAAAGTATAAAGATAATCAGTTAAGAAAAAGATATTAAAAGTACTAGGCTAGCTGGGATCATAAAGCCCATTCTTTTAGTAAGAGCCCTGACTGTGTGAGTGTTAGTAAGAAACAAAAAGATACTAATACCAAATGCTTGCATTGAAGGAAACCGAAAAATAGAGTCGAAATAGGCCAAAACAAAAACCTAAAGTCTTATGAAAAATAGAGTATAAAATCGATAAATGAAATTTAAGTAATGCATAGTAGAAAGATGAGGCAGGAAATAATATTGAGAACATATTCGGTTGAATTGATAAATGTAGCTAAAGAAGTAACACACTACAGACAGTCACACTGCTTCAGGCTCATAATAATTTATAGTGAAAAAACAGACTAAAAGAAACCTGTGAAAAGGAATAATTAGTAAACTCTATAGTAGTTTTTTTGATAAAATATTTTTAAAATAGTAAGAGAAGTTTACCTCAGTATAGTACATAGAACACTTCCATGTGATACTCTCCAGAAATTTAAATAAAAAAATCGAAAATCTTACATTAGAGTAACAAATAATTAAAAATCAATTTAACACAACTAAAAATAAGAAAATTAATTAAAAGAATTTAACGAAAAAATTGCAAATTGATTTTTGCAATTGTTTTGCAATTTTTTTCGTTAAATTCTTTTATGACAATAAATTGATATAATCTACAAAGACATTGGTTCTGCCTTTAATGGTGTTAACCCCTTCCTCCTAAAGTTTAATTTAGAACAACATTCTTTCTTATCACACATGGTTAAACAATATTCTTTATTCTTCTGTGTCAGTTGTTCTTTGGTTGAGACATGTAGCACTTGGTTGATTGGTGATACTTTATAGCTTGAGTAGCAAAATAAATCTACTTTCTTTGCTACACATGCTGTAAAATATCATGTGCTATAAAAATAAAAATTTCCATTTCTGTTCTATTCTTTTTGAAGATAAGAATAACTAGAATGTTATGAGATTCAACTTAATCATAAACAAGAATAGAATAGAAATGGAAAGATAATTGTAGACTTGTCTTAGGTTTGTCTCTGTCCATATGGGGAGGCATGGAAAAAACTGAATATGGTTAATATGTTTTATGTAATATATTAAAATAAAATCTTTTATATTGCTTGTGATTAATTGAATTATACTTTTTTTGAATAAATATAACTGTGCATTTACTTTTAATGCTTAAAATAACTTTTAATTGTGCATTATTTGCTTACATAGTGAAGGGGATGGATGGTACTGTATATGTTCTCAGGGATTCAGTGGACCACTCTGTGAACATAAGACTTGTCTGGCTAATCCATGTGAACATGGAGGTACTTGCTTAAGGAATGATCAGAATGATACTTACATTTGTCTCTGTCCATATGGGCGGCATGGAAAAAACTGTGAATATGGTAAATTGTTTCATGTATATTTTTATATTACAAAAATGTATGATTATATGGTGAAATATATTGTTCTACTACTTATAAAATAAAAGCTCTTTCATGCTTCAGTTATTGTTGTTAAATGTTGAAGTATTCATTAATTGACTTATTTCAATAAAAATAATATTTACTATGAAAAATTATTACTGATCAGTTTGGCGGTACAGTGTAATCTTGATATAATGTAGGCGTAAGTGGATTGGAAATAAAATTCACCCTGTTTTTATTTTTTTATATGGAATGTAAATAATTTAATACAGTAATACCAAAAATTAATATATTTTTTTTTTCCAATTTTTCACTATCAAAGCTCCAAATTTTGTTAAGTAATTAAAATGTAAAAAAATGAAATTGAAAAATGATTTATGAATAAGTGTAGAGGGTAGTACTTAAGTAATACAGTGTTATGCCATGTTAAATAAATTTAACTTGCTAATATCTTTTTAAATTAATTTAAAGCAATATTAACAACTTAGACACAGATAACTGTATATAGGAGATGAATTAGTAAATTAATAAGAGGAATTTACCTCAATATAGTACGTAGAACACTTCCGTATGATACCCTCCAGAAATTAAAACGGAAAAAACGAAAAAAATCGACAACTTACCGGTACATTAAAATATAAATAATTAAATAATCAATTTAACACAATTCAAAATCAATTTAAAACAATTAAAATTCAAATTAACGCAATTAAAAGAATCTAACGAAAATATTCAAAAAGATTTTCCTTCCTGAAGCTGACAATGCTTTTCGACCGACTGTCGTGATCACAGGAATGAAAATTACCGAATCTGGCTAAATCTGCAACTTAAATAGTGATTATATGTCTTCGCGCATGCGCGTAAAGGTCCACGCATCGGAGATCAAATATGGCCGCCGAACATTAACAGAATTCTCATGTAATTTAATTTCTACGGTTTCTGCAATTAATAGTCGCGTATAATTACGTTGAATGTTAAGTATTTTGGCCTCGTTAAATAAAAAAAGCATGTTTTTCATTAATGCAGAAACCGTTGAAATTAAATTACACGAGAATTCTGTTAATGTTCGGCGGCCATATTTGATCTCCGATGCGTGGACCTTTACGCGCATGCGCGAAGACATATAATCACTATTTAAGTTGCAGGTTTAGCCAGATTCGGTAATTTTCATTCCTGTGATCACGACAGTCGGTCGAAAAGCATTGTCAGCTTCAGGAAGGAAAATCGTTTTGAATATTTTCGTTAGATTCTTTTAATTGCGTTAATTTGAATTTTAATTGTTTTAAATTGATTTTGAATTGTGTTAAATTGATTATTTAATTATTTATATTTTACTTTAATGTACCGGTAAGTTGTCGGTTTTTTTCATTTTTTTCATTTTAATTTCTGGAGGGTATCATATGGAAGTGTTCTACGTACTATATTGAGGTAAACTCCTCTTATTAATTTACTAATATTATTATCAACGTAGAACATATTGAGTATTACAGCTCTGATTCATACTATCTATATAGGAGATGAATATAAGACCAAGCCCTAAGCACCGAGTCTACCTTGCCATCAGTCTTTTGAGGGAGCAGAATGCTCCTCATAATTTTTTATTTTTTTTTTAATGAAAACCCCAAGCATGAAAGTTATTAGAACCAATAGTACTTTACTTAGTACCTGCATAGGATTAAAGTTGAGAAGATGAAAGAAGTTAATTGCTGATATTAGACTTGAATTACCATAGATTGTAATTTTCAGCAGGAAATACATTGAAGGGAAGTTGTTCCAGAAAATGGAAATTGAAGAAATAAATGAGGAAGAAGAAAAGTTGGTTGTGCGAGTTTGAAGTTGGATAATAAAAGGATGCTGACTGGTTGTGGCACATGTTCAGACTGGGTAGGAAGAGAGAGTGGGAATTTATAGAAGGCAATTCAGAAGAACAGTGCCCATGGAAATATCTATTCAGCAGAAATAAAGCATCTGCGAGACAGAGAGTGGGTCATTAGTTAACCTCACTGTCCTCTTTTAAAATAACTTTTAATTGTGCATTATTTGCTTACTTAATGAAGGGGATGGATGGTACTGTATTGACTGTATTTTGTATATTTACCATAGAAGCCTGAGAGAGGTTATGGGGGCACACTGCCCCAGATGTGCAAACAACGTTCCTTGATAAGGTGGATATGAGATTGGTACAGAGTGAGTAGCTGTTTAGAAGTAAAGCAATGCCAACAGCAAAGGAGAAAACCCAGTTTTTAGATGCATAGGAAGAATTTGTGATGTACTCGTGCCAGGAGAGATTGGAAGTCAGGATAATTCCTAATAGAGATATATAATCTTGTTTACAAATCAAAGTGTCATGAAGGATAAGTATAATCCTCGATGACACATTTTGAATTTGAATCCTTTTCATAGAATATAAGACAGGACTGAGTTTTATAATGATTGAAATAAATTAAGTTATCTTTGCCCCACTGTAGAATTATCTGGAGATAGGCATTTAAAAAATTGGTAGTGGATATTCAAGAAGTTAAAGCTGTTTGTGCAGGGTACAGTTTCTGAAACTAAAAGGTGAAATGCAATGCTATCATCAGCAAACTATGGATAGGATTTTCAGTCAGTGGAAAAAGGTCATTAATATACAAAAGGAAAAGAGTGGGAGAAAGAACTGAACCTTAGGAGGACACTAGCATTAGTGGAGGAGTTAGAAGACAGAGAGCCATTTACTATCACCCACAGTAAATGGTCAGAGAGAAAAACTGGATAACCAGTTTCAAAAAAAAGTTGGCAAATTATTATAAAATGGAAGCTTATTTAGAAGAACTTTCTGCAAAACACAATCAAAAGCCCGTGAAATGTCAAGAGGAGCCAACTGCTTGAGTTTCACCAAACTTTTCCATTTAAGTTGTCCATAGATGAGTAACATAAGTCAGTATATCACCAGTGGGCTGACACTGATGGAATCCCTAATGGAAATTTTTGATCAGATGGAAGATATCTAGATAGTTTAGGAGTTGGAGGTTAATAAATTTCTCCATTACTTTAGAAAGTGTGGAAGTAAGTGAAATGGGATGATAACCAGACGGAAGGGATTTGTCACCCTTTTTAGGAACTGGCTGGATATAAGCTAATTTCCAAGCAGAAGGGAAAACACCTGTGGATTAAGAAAGTGGAAAAAGGCAACACAGCATGGGAGTAAGCTCAGGAGCATAGGTTTTGAGAACAAGGGGAGAAATACCATCAGTACCTGGTGCTTTAGCATTAGCATTAGTAGAGGCATTTGATGCAAGAAAGCAAGCTTATGCAGCATCAGCCAAAAAAAAAAAAAAAAAACCCACTTCCACTTCACCACTCTGTTCTTTCAAAATACCTGTCCAGCTGAGCCTTAAACTTATTTAGGCTGTCAACCTCCACCACAAGGGATGGAAGTCTGTTCCACCAACCAACCACCCGCTGGCTAAAGGCAAATTTCCGCACGTCTATCCTACATCTGTCTTTCCTCAATTTGAATTTATGCCCTCTCAGGTGATTTTTCTGAGCTAGAGGAAAAATCCCATCAGCATTAAGCATGCTTAAACCATTCAAGGCTTTATACACCTCTATCAGATCACCTCGCTGGTGCCTAGTCTCCAGACACTGTAATTTGCAAAACTTAAGCCTTTCTTCGTAAGAGCACCCCTTTGTTCCATTCACTAATCTTGTTGCCCTTCTCTGTACTCGTTCTAGCAGCTCTACATCCTTCTTGAAATGAGGCCTCCAGACCTGTATACAGTACTCTAGGTGTGGCCTGACCTATACAATGGAATAATCACCTCCTTATCCCTGCTGGAAAAATTCCTGTATATCATTGACAATACTCCATGAGCTACTCTTGCAGCCCGTCTGCACTGCTCAGAGAACTTCATATCTGCCTGCACAACCACCCCCAAGTCCCTTTCATTCTCTACCACTGTCAGTGTAGTACCACAAAGTTGATACGTTGCTCTGGGGTTGCTGTTTCCCATGTGTAGTACTTTACATTTGTCAATGTTAAACTTCATTTGCCACCTCTCAGCCCATCTGCTCAACCTTTCCAGATCCTGTTGCAGCAGTATAGTGTCAGTAGTGTCCTTGACAACCCTGCCAACCTTTGTATAATCTGCAAACTTGGACATTAAGCCTGATATACCATCATCAATATCATTTATAAATACAGAAAACAATAATGGACCCAACACTGAGCCCTGAGGGACTCCACTAATAACATCAGTCCACGATGAGCAGTGTCCATTGATTACCACTCTCTGTCTTCTCCCCCTCAACCACCCCTTTATCCATAGCAGCAATTTGCCTCCAATGTCACACTGCTCCAATTTGTGTAGCAGTCTTCCATGTGCAACAGTATCAAAAGCCTTTCTAAGATCCAAGTATATAATATCAAAGTTATTCCCTGCATCCAGTTCTTTTGTGACTGCATCATAGTATCCAATCAAGTTGGTCAGGCAAGACTTCCCCTTAACAAAACCATGCTGTGTCTGAGCTATAACTGAAGTCTTGTCTAAATGATCCTGCAGTGCTTCTTTAACCAGTGCCTCCATTAATTTTCCTGGAACAGAAGTTAAGCTCACAGGTCTATAATTACTTGTGTCAGCCTTTGATCCTCCTTTGTGAATTGGGGTCACATTTGCACATTTCCAGTCTATGGGTACCTCCCCTGAGTCCAAGGAAGCTCTCATAATTATGGCTAAGGGTTTGCTTACTTCCTTTGCTGCCTCCTTTAATATAACTGTATGTATCCCATGCATTTTTCTTCTCTGCCATATGCCTCATTAGTTCATCTGACATCCATTTTGGCCTAAACCTTGAACAATATTTCTTAGTTGGTATGTAAAGCCTAGTAGCTTCCAAGATAAGTTCTTTGAATGCTTCCCATTTTGAATTTGCTGTTGGTAACATCATCAGTTGGTCCCACTGTATAGAATTTAAATACTGTCTCAGTCCATCGTAGTCGCCTTTACGGAAGCAATAACCCTTCCCTTTACCCCTAATGGTAGTTACCTCTTTGAGTAAATCCCACTTCAGCACACTGTGATCACTGCCACCTAGTGGTTCATTTATCTGCAGATTCTTAATGCATAAAGAATCACTGCTGATAATCAAATCAAGAGTATTACTCCCTCTAGTTGCCTCCCGAACATGCTGATGTAGAAAACAATCATCCAATAAATCCACAAAAGCCCTGCTAGTGTGTGAGTAACCAGCCCCCAAATTCCAGTCAATATCTGGGAAATTAAAATCTCCCATTATAAGACTCTCTGATTTACTGGCCCACTCTATTTCCCTGTACAGTTCATTATTATACTCATCAGAGTCATTAGGCCTATAGCACACTCCTACTCTCAATTTTGATCTCCCAATGTTTATGTCACACCAAACTGACTCCACAGTGCACTGTCCAGCGATGTCGACTGGCTTCGCTTCCTTGGTTTTTATGTGTTTCTTAACTAATAGCATAACCCCTCCCCCCTTCCTATCCTGTCTATCCTTTCTGTAGACTTTGTACTCCCCAAATTGCAGTTCTGCATCCCTTATATCTGTGTGACACCACGTCTCTGATATCCCAACAATATCTGCCTTTGATGTTTTGAGCAATACCTCAAATTCATCAAATTTATTTACTAAACTCCTAGCATTGGTGTACACGCAAGTATACCTGCACCTGTTTCTATTCTTAGCTACCCTAACACAACCCATGTGTTTACTTGTACCGCAATGGCTCCCAGTAGTCTCTGAAATACCATGCATCTTGTTTTTCAGGCTTCTGCTCATTCTAATAGAAGCAGTGCAAGAATCTCTTTCACCTCTGCCAGTGGCTACTGTCAATCTATTGGTCTTTGTCTCCCCCCAAGCTAGCAGTTTTCCGACCCACCTAACACTGCCTCGATAGCATCAGCAAATATTCTTGCACCCTTTCTATTTAAGTGTATCCCATCCCTGTAGAAGCAATCTCTCCTGTTAACAAGTACAGTCCAGGCTGAAAAAAATTCTACCCCTTGAGCCTTGCACAATCTTTCCAGGGCCGAATTGATCGACAAGGCTCTCATCATATACTCCCTCCTATCATGTCTGGGCAGAATTGCAGACACTTTCAAATTCAACCCTAATTCTCGGCTTTTGTTCAACAGTGACCTGTACTTGTTAAGTAATTCTGCCGGTCTCCTACTCTTAATATTATTAGTGCCAACGTGTACAACTATATCACCTTTTGTGCCCTTAAAAGATGATATTCGCTCTACAACGTCATCAACCTTTGCCCCTGGCAGACATACCCTGGTCCTGTTCCACCTATCTTTTTTACAAAGCAAGTTCCCCGTTTCCCTGACAATAGAGTCACCAACAACTACTAGTTCCTTCGGGACCAGCGCATTCTGCCTTGGGGGTTGTCTCTGTGTCACGCGATGCCCAAGTGCAAGCTCTGGCGTTGATGTGGGCAGCTGAGAGCTTGATGGGCCCCTCAATTTAGTTTCTTCGAGGGCATCCACCCTGTCCTTCAAGCTCTCATATAGGCCCACAAGAATGCCGAGTTGTTGCCTGATATCGATGCACTCCTTGCATCGCGCACACACAAAGACATCCCCCTTGGCAGTATCATGTCCCGTACCCGATTGCTCTGCAAACATCAAGCAAACAGTGCATTTTATAAGGCTGTCAGTCAGAGGACAACTGCCCCCCTCAGTTCTGCTCTGAGCCACAGCACTTCCATTAGCTTGAGCCTTTTGCTTTGCTGCTCTGGTCTGAGTCATGATTCTATTAATTTATTAATTAATTATGTTATGTTATTAATTATATTATGTTTGTAATCTAAGTCGTTATATGTATTTATTTAAACGTACAATTTAACTGCTAACGAAGTTCAACTAACGCTATCTAGTACGGTATCACAATGGCGGGAAAGTTACTAACGGTAGCGGTAATTACGAACGGTAGTTACGAACACGTGGGAACCCTTACCGATACTTTTACAAGGCCGAGTAAAGAATAAATACACCAAATTAATCAAAAAATCACAAAATAATGTTATACTACTAAATTTAAATCAAAAGTTTTAGAAAAACAATAATTTCAAATCAATAAATAAGAAAAATCCACTTAGCGGCTTTGAACACGACCGTCACTAGTAGCCTCGTCAGCAGACTCGAAGTAAAGGTTAAAATCGATTCATTGGCATCAAGACTGTTCAGAATTTTTCTGATATCCATTTGACAGAAAACAACAGGAGGCATTGAATGGAGTGTACTGAAAGTGGTAGGGGGTGATTTAATAATATCATCAATACATGAGTTAGAAAAAAAAGTAGGATCCAGCCGGTCAGCTTTATCTTTGCCTGAAGTGGTAGAACTGTCTGGTTTTGATAGAAGTGGGAATAAACATGGGCACAAGTTTTGGCCAATAGCTTGGCAAGAGACCATAATGCTCGATTACTGTTTGGTATAAGAAGCAGTTTTTGTACTCTTAGCTTATTCAAAATGTAGTTTGGACTGGTTTACAATTGTTGCGATCTTTGGGTGTAGGCAGAAAATGAACCAACCTGGAGATTTGGATGCAAGCAAGCCAATTGCGATATTCAACATTCTTATCTTGAACAGCCTTAGCACATTTATTGGAAAACTAAGGTTTAGATAAAGGCAAGATTTTAAGGTGGAGTGGGGAATAAAGGATTTCATCCGTACAAAAATAATTTCATTGACACAAGTTGAGAAAACGTTGACATCAGAATATTTGAAACAGTAATCCAACAAAGGAAAATAAAATAAATCATACAGATCATCCCACTTTGCATTCTTGTAAGGCCAAACAACATGAAGTTGAGAATGGACATGAGAGAAAGGCTCTGTTGAAGAAGAAACCATCACCAAGTTGTGATTTAATGTGCCTAGATGACCACTCACCTCAACCATGTACTTAGAAGGGTTGTATGTGAAAAATAGGTCAAGAGTGTTGGCTGTGTGGTTGGGATTGTCTGGTATTCTGGTAAAAGAACAATCTGTGCAAAGTTATTAGTAATTGTAAAAGCCTCAGCATTTCAACCAGCCAGATCCATATGACTATAAAACAGAAGCCAGCTGGAGTTGTGAACATAAAATCACCAAATAAAATTATCTCACTGTTAGGAAAGTTGGACTGCAGAAAGTCAAGTTTCAAAGAGAGGAAGTCAAAGACTTCTAAGTGATTAGTGGAGTTTGGAGAATGATAGAGGCAATAGATAAAATTTGACAGAATGTGGTAGACAGATTTTAAGCCAAAGAAGATCGAAAAGAGGAGATTCCAAATTACTAAGCCTCTGACAGGGAATATCAGATCAGACATATGCACAAATACCACCTCCGAAGCAAAATGAATCGTACAGTAAATAATTTGGACAACTGAGATGAGCAGTGGTTGACCCAATTGATAATTGGGATTCTGTCAGAAAAGGTACATGGGGTTTGGCAGACTCTAAGTGTAAATGTACATTATTTAGTTCAGAGCTGAGACCACATATATTTGTGAAATGAATGAGAAAGTGTTTAGGAGATTTTGACCTTTTTGCAGATAAGTTTGTTCTCTTAGTTCTACAATTTGATGAATTTGAAGTGCTGGTCAAGACATCAAAGGCAGATATTGCTGGTGTATCAGAGATGTCGTGTCACACAATATAAGAAATGCAGAATTGGAATTTGGGAGTACGATGTGTACAGAAAGGATAGACAGGGTAAGTAGGAAGGAGGGGTTATGCTGTTAGTTAAGAATCACATAAAATCTGAGGAAGTGCATCCAGTTGACATAGATGGACAGGGAAATGTTGAGTCAGTGTGGTGTGACATAAGCACTGGGAAAGCAAAAATGAGGGTAGGAGTTTGTTATAGGCCTAATGACTCTGATGAGTACAATGTCAGAGAAATACAATAGGCCAGTAAATCAGTGTGTCTTATAATGGGGAATTTTAACATTCCAGATATTGACTAGAACTTGTGAGTTGGTCTCTCGCACACTGGAAAGCCTTTTGTGGATTTATTGGATGATTGTTTTTTATAGCAGCATGTTAGAGAGACAATCAGAAGGAGTAACACACTTGATCAGATTATCAGCAGTGATAATTCATGCATTAGGAATTTACAGATAAAGGAGCTACTAGGTAGCGGTGATCACAGTGTATTGATGTGAGATTTACTTAAAGACCACCATCAGCAATAAAGGGGAGGATTTTTGCTTTCGTAAAGGCGACTACAGTGGTCTCAGAGATTTTTTGAATTGTATACTGTGGGACCAAATAATGATGTTACCAACAGCAAGTTCTAATGAGAAGCATTCAAGGAAGCAATATAGACAGCTACTAGGTTTTTTGTTCCAACTAAGAAATACTGTTTTAGGCCCAAATGGAGGTCAGATAAACTAATGAGACTCATTTGTTATTTGGTTTTTAGGAGCATTAGCAACTAAGGCCATATTGCTCCGAGGATATGCGGTGGTCATTCCCCTGACCTTTCCACATCCTCCGTATTTGGTGGTCATGGGTTCGACCCCTGGTCTAATCAAGAAGCGTGTGCTATGCACTGGTGCTCCTGCCCACCTGGCTACGGAGGCACCACTAATGAGACTCGTGGCAAAGAATAAAAATGCATGGGATGTATATATATTATCAGGCAACACAGAAGCCTATGGTAGATATGATAGTCTGTAATCAAGTCACAAAGGAGGTTAGGCAAGCAAAGGCAGATTATGATAAAACTTTGGCAAAGGATGCAAAGAACAACAGCAAAGACTTCTTTATTTATATAAACTGTAAAGGGGATGAATCAGATGGTCCACTTGACCATCTGATTCCATTTGACCATCAACAGGGAGTGAAATCATTTTGTAATAACTGAGAGCAAAGTGGAGGAGAAATTGTCGAAGTTAAACATAAGAAAGGCACCTGGGGCAGATGGGATCTATCTAGGTATATTAAAGGAGGTGGCAAAGGAAGTAAGCAAACCCTTAACTATAATTATGAGAGCATCCTTGGACTCAGGAAAAGTCCCCACGGACTGGAGATGTGCAAATGTATCTCCAATTAACAAAAGGGGATTAAAGGGTGACACGAGTAAATATAGATCTGTTAGTTTGACTTCTGTTCCAAAAAATAATGGAGTCACTGGTTAGAGAAGCATTTCAGGATCATTTAGACAAGACTACAGTAATAATTCAGATGCAGCATGGGTTTGTTAAGGGGAAGTCTTGTCTGATCAATTTGATTGGATACTATTACGTGGTCACAAAGGAACTGGATGCAAAAAATAATTTTAATATCATATACTTCGATTTCAGGAAAGCTTTTGATACTGTTGCACACGGAAGACTATTGTACTAATTGGAGCAATGTGGTATTAAGGGCAAGTTGCTACAATGGATGAAAGGATGGTTAAGTGCTAGAATACAAAGAGTTATAATCAGTGGGCAATTCTCTTTGGGGATTAATGTTATTAGTGGTGTACCGCAGGGTTTGATGTTGCGCCCATTGTTATTTTGTATATTTATTGATGATATTGATGAAGGTATATCAAGCTTAATGTCAAAGTTTTTAGGTGATACAAAGGTTGGCAGAAATGTTAATAACACTAATGACAGTCTGCTGCTGAAACAGGATCTGGAAAAGTTGAGCAGAAAAGTGGCACCCTGAAGTGTAACATTGACAAATGAAAAGTACTGCATGTCGATTGCAGTAACCCTGGAGAAATGTACCAGCCTGGTGGTGTAGTAGACTTGAATTTCTGTTGTATTTTTGGGAAATACATGTGAATGCAGGTTGTTCCACAAAACAAAAATAGAAAAGAAACGAGGAAGAGAAAAAGCTGATTTTGTACGATTTTTAAAATGAATCATATATTTTCTGCCTTCAAACAATAAGTCAGACCATCACATTTTTTATACAAATCAGCTGCTATTAAATATTGTTATTATTAATGCAACTAGTCACAAAAAAAAGTATCACCCCATAATAATATAAATTTAATGAACAGTTTGTAAGTCATTGAGCACAAAGAATGCTTTGAGTCAAAAATAAATAACATTTTCTCCATATTTAAAATGGAAATTCCTTCTTTGCAGTAGCTTCTAGCACCTGATACATTTAGAGATAATAGTCTCAGAAAAAAAAGAAAAAGAGAGAGAGCATTCCTCAGGCAAGCTGCACTTTTAAAAACTGTTTTAAAGCAAAAATAATTAGGAGAATTAATTATTCATTTATCTACATACAAATTTTACAGTAAGCATACCACAATACTGAGCTGTAGAGGAGTAATGAAATATAGCAAATAATAATGATAATAAAAAAGCAATAAATAAAGAAATTAAAAAAAAAGAGATGTCAAGAGTGAAATGAATATGGTAGTTATTTATAAACTTGGAAAGGGGCTAGCTACTAAATGAATTGTGCGAAGTACAGGTACAGAGAGGAATAGAATGATGTTATTATGAAAATTATTTGTGTAAGAAGTGAAGTATATTTTGGAAATGATGACATAGTAAAACAAAAAATAATTCTTTGGCACAATCATCTGGATTCAAAGGTGAAAGTGTAGAAAATGACAGAGAAATTCATAGTCATTAAATTGTAACTATTGCAGAAACAAGTTAGGTAATGTATACATTACTTTATATATCAGATGTATTTGATTATGAGATAAGATACCTAAACCATTTTGTACAGCCTAAGAAGTGTTTATCAATGCCTCACCAGGTGATGATCATGATATGTTTAGTAGCCATGAGGCAAGATTCATTTAGCAATTCTTTATTTTTGGGGAGGGTGTGTACAAGAGATATGGATTAGCTTATTATGATATCTGGTACTAAGATGTAGGAGAATATTCTCAAAAAAGTCTGGAAATTTTGAAAAGGATTAGAGATGCTCTTTCAAATTTATTGCAGTGGTTCTGTAGTGGTGGGGAGCTATAGAATTGGAATCAGAACTAAGACCTTTCCAGTGACTAACAAAATATACTCTGAAAGTTTGTGTCAATCTGACTTTTCCTTCTTGAGTAATATAGGTTATTATATTACTCAAGTAATATAGTAGTAATATAGGTTATTAAATTTCTCAAGAACAATATAAGTTACTTCTGACGCTTCCTTTTTTGAATTCTGTGGAATCATAACTGGTATTAAAATCTTCCCACGGAATGAAAAAACATAACCATAAAATTTGGTGTAAAGTTTCCAGCTTACTTTTAAATTTTATGAACTGAGTTTTGACTTTTCCATCTTGAACAATGCTCAAACATGCAATCTAATGCAGATTTTTGTATCGGGAGAGGGATACTGAATCAGAATTAATCCTAAAATCTTCATGGGTACTACATTTTCAGGGTACTAAAATTGCCCCTGAAAATATGGTGTCAATATGACTTTTCTTTATTTAATAATGCCCAAATATCTGAAATACACTTGCATTTATGTACAGTGATAACCCAAAATTTTTGGGTTGTTATCACTGTATGAAGAAAGTAATATGCAATATGCATGCTACTTCCTTTGTGATTGACAGGTACACAAAGTGCCTGAATGTGTTTAGACATGTCAAGACCCAAAAATAAGGTACCCTTATAAACCTGCAAAGTGTTTATACAGCTACCTTATTTTCGGTGGTGGCTGCACCAGGATAAAACAATGTTTTATCCTGGTGCAGCCATGCTAACTAGTATTTGCTTCTAATGTGATTTTCATATTCTGTGTCTTTGATAAAGACAACTTGTGATTGTATAAATAATCCAAATATATTCTGTTCATTTTCAGTAAATATGCTGTAGTGAAACAAAGGCAAGATATAACATCATTTTGAAAAATATATATGCCAGTTAATTTGGAATTAGATTAGGTGACCAAGATAAAAGTTGGACTTGCGATTGTGGAAATGTGGTAAAAAGAAAGCCAAAGCATTTGCCTTTCCCATGGTGTGGAAGGAAACTTCGTTATCATATTAATGACTGCTACTTTTTTTCCGTAAATGTAGCAGGTATAACATGAAAAACAAGCATAGCATTGTGTACCCCAGCAACGTTTCTTCAGCTATAAGGCCTAAATGTAAAATGACTGTTCTTGAACATATTCCATCAGATTCTGAATATGATGTTTGGAATCTAGAGGATGGTATAAACTGTTGTGAAGAAGAAATTTACAACACTGAACCATGGCTGTTTACACAACATGAACTTGATCTTGTGAGAGATTTAAAACTGCCCAAAGGATCTGTAGAGCTTTTATGGTTAAGATTGAAATCCAAGGACCTGCTAGCTCCAGGAACAATCTTTTTGTGGTACGGACATCATGACAAAAAATTGGTTCCCCATTTTTCCAAAGAATATTTAGTGATATGTTGAAACAACATTCCTGCAGTTATGAACATTTTTGTAATTTTCTACCAACCAACAGAGTGGAGGCTATTTATTGACTCATCAAAGCAAAGCCTCAAAGGAATTCTCCTTCATAATGGAAACAAGTATGCATCTATTATTGTAGCCTATTCAGCACACTCAAAAGAAAACTCTGAAAACTCCTAAGTTTTTTATTGTTTGATGCTTGGCCATTTGGTTACATGGAAATGCCTTGCTTTCTGTGCAATTGGGATAGTCAAGCAAAAAGTGAACTTTGGGAAATTAAAGGACAGTGTAGCCACCAAGACGGTCTCTGACACCAATTTCAAGTAGCATTAAAGGTGCGCCACTAATAGATTGAAACAAAGTAGTTACCTTCCTCCTCTGCATATAAATCTAAGTTTTTATGAAACAATTTTTCCAAGTACTGAATAAAGAAGGAAATTATTTTAAGTATGTTTGCACTAAATTCACATTGTTACATGTGAAAAATTTCAAAGCAGGAATTTTTGTTGGACCTCAAATTAGATAACTGAGGAAGTCAAAAAAGGCTCAAGTTTAACTCAGTCTAATGTATAAGAAATCTAGTTTGTGGCCATCAAGCTTGACAAGAGAATGTAGCCTTTGATATTTCTGTTTTTGCATATTTTTATATAAAAATTACCTATTTGTAAAATCTGTAAAAATACAGAATAAACCAGAAGATATCCACCAATATTTTATTTGTAAAAAAAAAAAAAAAAAAATTTTACATAAATAGAGCAAATTTCAGTTAAATTTCAAAATTTCCGTTAAAAATGTAGTTCAGATTTTTTATCAGCAGTAAAACATTAGAGAACTTTTCTTAAAATGCAGACTGGTGTCATAACAACATACTCTGGAAGAAAACAAATATAAAATCTGAAATAGAATAGAATTTGGAAGAAGTAAATTGGGAAGAAAAAAAAACTTGCTGAAAATCTGTAAAAAAAATGTGAATATTGGAAATCCAACAAAAATGGAAAAATTAGTAGTTCTGCTACTGAACTCTGTTGGAAACCCAAGATGCAGCTGTGTACAAAGGACAACAGTGCTGAAAAATCAGTGTAAAGTATATTGACTTTATAGGAGTCATGTGAAAAAATAAACAATTTTGTTAGTACTAATTTCTTTCATGGCCATGAATTTTTTGATCACCCATTTTTGTATTCAATCACCCCTCTAAAATATCCTGAGAAAACTGTTAGAAAAAACTAACGTTGACAGTAAAATGTAACATTATCATTGTTCTTTATCCTTCATGAATTTCGATATATATGAATGGTGTTGCAGCAAGGAACAAATGAGCATAACTGATCTTAACCCTGCACCAGGGATCAGGTCTAAGGATCCCCTATGTTTTTTTTTTTTTTAAATAGCAGGTAAACTTTGTTTATTCTACCTTAAAGAACCATTCTTTTTCCCCATTCCTACTAATAATGGTTCTTTTATTTAACCTTTACTGGTCACATTGGAAATTTATTAGAAATTTTTATGCCTGTTTAAGAAAGCCATGTGCCTTTAAGATAAATTATGAGGATAGAGATTCTTTTACCTTGCAGAGGATCTGGGAATGGCTGTATGTCCTTTATCCTAGTAGTTAACCTCAATTGTATATATGAGGTTGTATGAAAATGGATTGAAATCAAGCATTGATTTACAATATAAAACACTGGCACGGGATCCAGCTTTGCCATGTGTGGACTGCATTGTAGCCTATAGCATTTTCCTAGTCTTCTATAATCATTATGATAATTTATACTTTCTATTATATTTCATTGTTTCTGAGTATTATAAATAGTGTCATGGATATTAAACTTTGCATAAAAATGAGAGAAACATTGAGTTACTTAGAATAGTATTTGGTAATAATGTTACAACCAAAAAGGATGTGGCAAGTGCACAGCCAAGAAAAAGCAAAGATTATTCTTTTCTTTGACCAGAGTGTAGTTTTTTACTAAAAATATACACAACAAAAGAAAACAATCAATCCATCAGCACTTTTATTTATACATTTTAAGAGGTCTTCGTGGTACACCTTGGAGGAAATAACTAGAAACGTGGAAAGGGTGTTCAACCCTTGGAGATATCACCATGACACATGCACCTGCCTGCTTACAACTTGTGCAATAATTTTTGACCAAACACCATCTCACAAGTGCTGTGCTTTCCAATTCACTTTTTTAATAATATAAATTAGAAAAAAAATTGTTTCCTATAGAGGGTCAAACAATCTCAGTATTTTTATATGGTCATTTGTAAAGAATAATCACTACATAAATAGCTAATATTTTTAACATGAAATTCATTAATTTGCAGATCATTCAGTTTTTTTATAGGCAGAAGTTTTCAATTATATTTACAGTTTTGTCAATTAGTCGCCCCTCTTTCTTTGGCAATGTAAATGGCTATTCTTCCTACATCCAGTATTCAGGAATGTTTAATTCCCATCATCATTTTGAGATGAGACTTAGATTCATGTCCACAGATATTCAGCAAAGTTCTCTTTTAATATTTAAAGGACAAAAAGGTAGGATTTACCTTATTATAATTCAAATTATGGCTAATTTGATCATATGATTTAAAATATTAAATTTTTTTTAAATTAGTTTAAAAAAGGTTTCTAGAATATAAGATTAACAATAAAATGGACACACATGCGCGCACACACACACGCGCACACACACACACACACACACACACACACACACAGTGGAACTACAAATAATATCCATGTCAGAATTAAATCAACATTTCAATCTGAATATCTAATCAATTCTACACATGAAAAATGTTAATACGTATATTTACATTTTTCATGTTTTGACTTTTAATATTAAAGTGGTGCAAGAAAACAA
Source organism: Mastigoproctus giganteus (assembly GCF_048544385.1). Classification (NCBI taxonomy): domain Eukaryota; kingdom Metazoa; phylum Arthropoda; class Arachnida; order Uropygi; family Thelyphonidae; genus Mastigoproctus; species Mastigoproctus giganteus. Next base: position 85,899,728 of record NC_143580.1, on the reverse strand, counting down.
GCATATACAGCAGTTAATAACAGATGCAAATGCAAAAAGTTATCATATTTGCAATTAAAAAAGTCAAATTTCTTTGGAATTCAAATACAGAGGTTGAAGTAAGGTAACCAATTAATATCTAAATATATCTAGAGGATATTATTGCATGGAATAAAAAAATAAGCATGGCTTTTTTTTTTTTTTTTTTTTGGGTTTTCTTTTTTATGATTTACCAGTATCTAAATTTGATACTGATTTTTACAATTTATCAGTTGTAAAGGTGATACTGAATATGTGTGACTTGCTCTATCTTGCACCGATTTTCCTTTATTAATATTAATACTAGTAACATCTACTGTAGTTCATCCCATTTTTACCAGAATTGCAATTGAGGTTTACTACATGATCACAGTTTAAAAAACTATTTATAAAAGAGCTATCAGATGTATGAATTGGAATGCAAACTAATTAAAGTAATGGAAATTAAACAGCACAAATATATTCAGTACACAAACATATTCAATTAAACATATTGTGCTCAAATTATCATAATATTTGTGCACCATGTGGATATGTGTTTATGTAAGGGGCGGCTCCTAGAACGTCAGTTCAACTCTGCCTCGTATCTCTGTGAAGAACAGTATTACTACAAATGGGCCAGATATGTGTATGCATATTATGATATGTGTATTATGTGTGTGTTCTGTTGTTATGTTCTGGCCACTTGGCTACCCAGAAGCATCAATCACCTGGACAGATGATTCTGGGTACTCGTCCACACCACGGGAAGGTGGGCCAGTTCCAAGAGATGGGACACCTATGGTCTCAGAGTATGAGACAAAAAAAAAAAAAAAAAAAATCCTTCTCTGGGGCCCACTCCAGAGGGGGGAAAAAAACCTGAAAGGAAGAGAAAGAAAAGAATAAAAATAATTAACTAAGATTAAAAAAAAAATAAATAATAATAATAATATTTTTGCACCAGTTGAATGTAAACTGAATGATGTGTGTGTTACCTAAACAATTTTTTTGCTGCTTTTTTTTTTTTTTTTTTTTTTTAGTATTTGTACCAAGACAAATGTAGCCATGAAGTGTTAGTGTATTATTTCTATAAATTGCTTACCTTCTGTAGTTGGCTAGCCAGTTTCATCATCATCCAAATCTCTTATGCCCAGTGAGTGTATAGGTCATTATAATTGTAAATTAAAAAAAAAAAAAAATTCTGTACTATCAACTTTACATTCAACTATTTTATTCTATGCTATCCTGTTAAATTTTTAGCCCTAGCCAGAGTAAATCCTCCTCCTCCTTATAATGTTTGCTTGCTTACTTGATATCATTCATCTTTGTAACCACATCAATTGATGTGGTTACAAAGGAACTGGATGCAAAAAATAATTTTTTGAAAGCTTTTGACACTGTTGTGCATGGAAGACTATTGTAGAAATTGGAGCAGAATGGTATTGAGGGTAAGTTGCTACAATGGATAAAAGGATAGTTGAGTGGGAGAAGACAGACAGAGGGTGGTAATCAATGGGGGCTGCTCTTCGTGGGCTAATGTTATTAGTGGAGTTCCACAGGGTTCGGTGTTGGGTCCTCTGTTGTTTTGTATATTTATCAGTGATATTGATGAAGGTATATCAGGCTTAGTGTCGAAGTTTGCAGATGATGCAAAGGTTGGCAGGGTTGTTAATTACAGTAATGGCAGTGTGCTACTGCAACAGGATCTAGATAATTTGGGCAGATGGGCTAAGAAGTGGCAACTGAAGTTTAACCTTGACAAATGCAAAGTACTGCATATGGGTAGAAATAACCCCAGAGAAACGTACCAACTGTGTGGTACTACACTTAAGGTGGTATAAAATGAAAAAGACCTGGGAGTAATTGTGCAGTCAGATATGAAGTTTTCTGACCAATGCAGACAGGCTGCCAGGGCAGGTCATTAGGTTTTGTCAATGATATATAGGAATTTTGCTAGCAGGGAAAAGGAGGCGATTGTCCCTCTGTATAAGGCAATGGTCAAGCCATGCCTTGAGTACTGCATACAGGTCCGGTTGCCTCATTTTAGGAAGGATGTAGATTTGCTTGAACGTGTACAGAGAAGGGCAACAAGATTGGTGAGGGGAATGAAGGATCCTCTTACGAAGAGAGGCTTAAGTCCTGCAAATTGCAGTGGCTGGAGACTAGGCACCTGCGCGGTGATCTGATTGAGGTGTATAAGGCCTTAAATGGATTGAGCACGCTGAATTCTGATGGGATCCTTCCACTTGTTCAGATTAAGAAAAGACAGATGTAGAATAGATGTGCGAAAATTTGCTGTTAGCCAGCGGGTGGTTAATTGCTGGAACAAACTTCCAGCTGTCGTTGTGGAAGTTGATATGTTAAATAAATTTAAGGAGGAATTTGGAGGGAATGGTGTGATTTTTTTTTTTTTTTTTTTTTTTTTTGGCTGATCCTGCATAAGCTCATACACTTGCTTTCTTGCATCACATGCCACTCCTACTATCTACCTTTTTTCTTGTTCTGATTCTCAGTCTATTACCATTCATTTTTGCTTTGAATATCTGTTTATGTAATCTCATTCTCCAATCCTTTCTGCATGCCCATACATTTTTAAGTTTGTGTAACTTATCTTTGGTTGGATATTTGCTATCCCCAAGATTTTTCCTTGTTTTCTTATTTGTAATATGGTCATTTCATTCCTTCTGTTAATTGCATTTATTTTTCTAAAAACCCTCATTTATGAAGGTTACCCAAGTTGATTAACTTTATTATAATGCAAAAAAGACAATCAAAATACCTCCAATTCCAACCTAGGTATTTCTCACACGGTGCAGATGCACAGTGATCATCGCATCTGCACTGGTTACAATACACCAAAGCAGATTACCTCACACTTTCATGATATGCTTCATAGAAAAAAAAAAACTTTCACATTAGAGGATTAGAAAAATAAAACTATTCTTTTTAAGAAATTCACAACAAAACATGTGCATTTCCTTCTCAATTTCCTGCATAACAAAGAATTTGTTTTTGTAACCATAATACTCACATAGCATGATGTATACTGCACATTAAAACAAGTGCTATGCTGTTTATTATGTATAATTGTACATACCTTCTGAAACGAGTTTTTTAATTCTTAGCTTGTACTTTACTACAACTGCAATCCATGCAAAAAAAATGACATTTCTCTCTTTTAGCACTATCAGTTACCAAACTTCATAACTTAGCACAAATTACAGCTGCATAAGCTGAGTCATAATGCACTTGGATGAACTGGCAACTAAGTTTGATGTTACTTTAAAATAGCTGTGATTGAAGAAAGAGAGAGATGGAAAATGGCCATGCAAGGGTACAGCTGGAAAATGTATATTTGATTATGCAGTTGTGAAATTTTACTACAGTTGTGTGAATTACAGTAAATCCCCAACTTATATTGTTAATTCGTTCTGAACATGTCTGAAAACTATATAAGTCTAACAATGCGTATATATGATGTTTTTTTGACATATACATATATTCAATAGATAGTTATATACTATTATAATAGTATATAATATAATTATAATATATTATAAAGTATTATTAATATATAAACCCTGTATTTCCAGAAGCACCATGTATCCGTGTTTGTATGTATGAATCCATATACGTCATGGTCTTACTATAAATCTATTTTTGCATGTGCAGTTAGTCACTATTTACAGAAGAAATTACCTATGGAAACTGGTTCAGGAGTTTCCTCTCATTTTCAATACTACTTTGCCAAGCCAAGTTAAAAGATGAAAGATATAAAAATTTTATCACATCCTCCACATTCAAATTGGGTAATTCTAACATCGTATAAATTGATTTATGTTAAAAACAATAAAAATATACTTATTAAAATAATACAAAAGACATAGTAGCTTTTAACAGCATTTTGTCTTTATCAACTGGTAATCCTCTGTGTAACAGGCTTTTAAATACAGTTGACATTTCCATCATTATTACATTTTTTGATTGATTTTTGATTTGGTAGTTGTTGGCGCATCGGCTTCTGTGGCCATATTGCACCTCCCAAGGTTTTTGCAGTACTTTGATCCAAGCCCGAGGCGGGAATCGAACCCGCGACCTTTGGGTTGCCGGGCAGGTACTTTACCCACTCGGCTAGCCCGGTCGGCTCATCATCATTATTACATACACAAAACAACTATACATCTGTCTACCCCACCCTATTCATATCACTGCACATTACATCTTAACATGAGTAACTCAAAGAGAGTGGATGCAAACTTTCCTATCTCTCTCTAGAAATACTGACTGATTAATGAAAGTTGAGATATCTGAATCAGATAGAGAGAGGCCAACTTCACATCTGAATAAGTATCCTTCAAGTATGCAACTTTTTGGATATCAGAATTATTTTCGCCTGTATGAATCTCAGTTAATGGCATGGTAGAGGAGCTTAATAAATTGATCAAGGAGATACTGCCTAAGTAAGGCTGCTCATAAAGTAGTGTGAAGGAAAATCCTTTTTTTCATCCTTTGCAAAAATAATCCTTCTTTGCCATCTGATTTGTCTAGTAATAATCATGAGTCAGGTTTTAAGACATCCACTAAAATATACATCAAAGTTATTCCTTACATCCACTGATGTAATAACATACAAGCTTTTCCTTTAACAAATTGCTGTGACATTTTTTAATAATGTCATGGCAACCCTGCACTTTAATCATTGATTCCTTAATTTTTCCTAACACGAAAGGACTCATATAGTTGTCAAGATCACTCTTGAAATGTTCTTTGTGTACAGAGAGATATTTGTACAATCTTTTCTATTATTATGGGTAAGGGTTTGATCACCTTAGCCACTTCTTGCAGTATAAACTTATGTACTTTCTTCACTTTTAATCCTTTGCAGTCCAGTATTATTTACTGTTTTCTCCATGCAGTCCAGCTCTAAAATCCAAAAAAAAATTGACTACTGGAAATGTGATGTTCAAAAATTTTTTATTTTTAGTTTTTTGAGCCTAAAATAAATTAAAATAAAAAATATATTAAAATTAAAATAAATACTTAAAATTATTTATTTTAATATATAAAACTGCATGGTTAGACATTTTAAAACTCTTTAGGAATTTTTAAATGTTAATTATTTTTATGATTTTAGTGTGTGGTGCTGCTTGAAACTATTTTCAAAATCTTGCAGTCTTTGGTTTCTGGAGCATGTCTCATAATACCAGCTGCTTTTTTTCTAACACTTCTACCACTACATACTGGATGGTCTTTCTTGTTTATTGGATTTTGATCTTTCATCACAAAGTAAGGATGGAGCATCTAAACTTGATAGCCATTTTACAAAAAGAATATTATTATTATTATTATTGCTCTTATATTATTTCTCCCTGATTGGGGGGGGGATGTTTCCACCTCATGATGGATATTGCTACCAAGTACACAGGGTGGTTGTTGTTATGTCTGGTGTTACTGTTGGTCAGCGAACTCTAACTATCCTACAGGTATTCGAGATTGCAACTTTCTGGAGTTCCTTGTAGGTGTTTGCTGGGAGACCTATTGCAGCTAGGCTATTATTTAGGGTCTTTGTCACCATACCTGTAGTTGACACGATGATCGAGATGGTCGTTACTTGTTGCATATGCCACATCTCTTTGATCTCCTGTCTTAGGTTCGTGTACTTCCTGATTTTCTCCCCATGGGTTTTCTGCAGGTTGCCAGTGTTGGGTACCACTATATCAATCAGATAGGTAACTTTTTCCTTCTTGTTCACAAAGGTTATGTCCAGTCTGCTGTGCGAGATTGCCCTATCCATTATTATGGTGCGGTTCCAGTACAGCTTGTGGGTTGGGGTCTCTGGTACTGCCTGAGGTTCGTACTTGTAGTACGGTACACTTTCTTCAATCAACTGGTATTTCCTTGCTAGCTTTTTATGTATTATCCTGTCTATCTGGTCGTGTCTATGAGTGTACTCAGTCTGGGTGATCACTTTGCATCCCGTGGTGATGTGTTGGATCGTTTCTGAAGCCAGGTGGCATCGTTGACATGTGTCATCAAACACTCTGGGATCCTTGGCAACGTATTTTCTATTGTTCCTGGTGTTGATTATCTGGTCTTGGATGGCAAGCATGAATCCTTCAGTCTCGGGGAAGAGCATCCCACTCGTGAGCCATGCATTGGAAGCAATTTTATCTGTGTGATCTTGATGGAAATCATCGTAGTTTCTGCCATGGAGTGCCTTCTCTGCCCATCTTTCTAGCTTCGTTTGTGCCTCCTGGTTTGAGGGGACTCCTCGCTTAGGTTGAGTGGGGTATACCGCTTGTCTACCTTCCTTATGGCCTGGTGGTGTGCTGCTGTGTGTTTCTGGAAGTAATCCTTCAGGTTAACTATCACTGTCTTCTGTATCTCAATGAGGTCTATCAGGCCCCTTCCTCCTTCTTCCCGGGCAATTGTCAGTCTCTCCATGGCAGATTTCGGGTGGTGTTGGCGGCTCTTGGTCATCATTGTCCTTTTCTTTCTCATGATATCCTCCAGCTTGGCGTTAGTCCAATCTATGACCCCGAAGGAGTATGTTAGCACTGGGACTGCATAGCTGTTTATGACTTTAACTGTGTTCCCTCTGTTCAGCAGGCTTCTGAGTCTCTGATGGTATTTTTCGGTCTGGCAGGCCTTAATTTCCTTGTGCTATAACTGCTGAGCATGCATCATCCCCTAGTATTTGCAAGCTTCTCCCTTTGCCATGGCTTTGATCTCTATACCATGTGATCTTGATGGAGATCATTGTAGTGTCTGCCATGGAGTGTCTTCTGTGCCCATCTTTCTGGATTTGGTTGTGCCTCCTGGTTGAGTGGGATATGCTGCTTGTCTATCCTCCTTATGCCCTGCTGGAGTGCTGCTGTGTGTTTCTGGAAGTAATCCTTCAGGTTAACTATTGCAGTCTTCTGTTGCTCAGTGAGGTCTATCAGGCCCCTTCCTCCTTCTTTCCAGGCAATGTCAGTCTCTCCATACTGGATTTTGGGTGGCGTTGGTGGCTCTTGGTCATCATTGTACTTGTCTTTCTCATGATATTCTCCAGCTCAGTGTTAGTGCAATCTATGACCCCGAAGAAGTATGTTAGCACTTGGACTGTATAGGTGTTTATGGCTTTAACTGTGTTCCTTCCATTCAGCTTTGCTTTCAGCAGGCTTCTGAGTCTCTGATGGTATTTTTTGGTCAGGGAGGCCTTAATTTCCTTGTGCTGTAACTGCTGAGCCTGCATCATTCCCAAGGCGCCTCCATAGCCAGGAGGGCAGGAGCAGCAGTGCGTAGCACACGCTTCTTGATTAGACCGGGGTTCGAGCCCGTGACCACCAAATACGGAGAATGTGGAAAGGTCAGGGAATGACCACTGCATATTCCCGGAGCAATATGGCCTTAATTGCTAATGCTCCTAAAGAAAAAAAAAACCAATAACAACAGCATAATTCCCAAGTATTTATAGGCCTCTCTCTCTACCATGGCTTCGATCTCTTTACCAGTCTACAACTGGTAGTTTCGGTTGACTAATTTTCCCTGGTGCACTCTGTGGGTCATGCATTTGTCTAGATCAAATTCCATCCTGATATCATTGCTGAATTCTTCAGTGATCTGGAGTAGTTGCTAGAGGTGCTTCTCTGTTCCCATGTAGAGCTTGATGTCATCCATGTACATCAGGTAGTTAGGGGGTACAGGTTCTTCCTTCCTTCTTTGAGGTTATATCTGTACTTATTACTGTTGAGCATGGTGGATAGAGGGTTAAGTGCTAGCCAGAACTACATTGGGCTCAGGGAATCTCCTTGAAAGGTTCTTCTCCTGATGGGGATTGGCCTGGTTGTGATGTTTTCAACTTTAATGGTGGTACTCCATTTCGGCATCGTTTCTCCTAGGACGTTTGTCACTATCGGATTGACTTTACAGATGTTCAGCACCTCTATTAGCCAGCTATGAGGCATGGAGTTGAAGGCCTTGCTGTAATAATCGATGTAGGCTGTGTACATGTTGCAGTGCTTCTTGTAGGCTCGCAGCATCTATGGTTAATTGCTCTTTGCATCCTTTGCACAGCCACTTGCATCCTTTCTGCTGTTTGGCCATTATGTTCTGGCTCTCCAAGTAGTCTGATATCTTCCTGGTTATTCAGCTGGTCAGGATCTTGTACATTGTTGGGAGGCAGGTGATTGGCCTGTATTTCGCCGGGTTTCTTGTTTCTTTGTCTTTAAGCTTCAGATATGTGATTCCTTGAGTGAGAAACTTCGGGATTGTCTCTGGGTACCTTATCATTCTGGTGAACTGCTCTGCCAGTTGCTTGTGTGTGGACGTTATCTATTCCTGGAGTTCGCCAATTGTGAGAGTTCTTGATCATCTGTTTTACTTTTCTTCTTCCCGAATCTTCCACTCTCTCATTTCTTGTACGTCCTTGGTTTTCTTGTGTTCTAGTTCTATCCAAGAGGCTCAGCTGTTATGTCTTACTTCCCTGCTCCATATGTTTCCCCAGAACTCCTCAATCGTCTTCTGCTCGGGTGGTCCGTTCCCTTCTTTCCCATCTTCTCCGAGACTCCTGTAGAAGCTCCTTTGGTCCTCATCGAAGGTTTGGTTGTTTATTTTCCTCAGGGAGGTCTCTTTATATCGGCGTAGTCTCTTGCTGAGTGCAAGGAGGTTCTGCTTCAATGTGTCCAAGTACACTGCTATTCTCTGATTTTTTGTCTCATGTCTACCATGGATGCCATCTCTCTTGAGGAAGCTCTTCACTTTTCCAATTAATTTCTTACTCCTGTTGCACCGTTGGTACTGGGTCAATTGGCCTATCTTGACTTTTAATTCTTCTATCGTCTACTGAAGTCTTCTTTCCCAAGCTGGTGGTTCCTTCTGTTTTCAGTTCTTCTGCTGCTGGTCTCTTGTTTCTCTTCCATTAATCCTTGTGGCTGCTTCCGCAGCACAATACACGGCTGTGTGGATGGCCTCAGGTGTTGCACCATTGCTGTCAAGGTAATGCGGTATTATGTGCCGATTGAGGTGGTCTTTGACTCTACCCAAGGTTCTATTTGGCCTCTGCTTCGGTATCACGTGAGCCTTTGTGGGGTCCATTCCTTCGAATTCTGTTAGGGCTTTTTTCTAATCGTCCTCTATTCTGGATATCATGACCTCGTCTCTTTCCACTTCGACTGCTGCGGGTTGTATTTCTTCTTGCTCTTCCTCCTCTGGTTCGGTGTTGGTATGTTCTTCCCCCTCTGGTTTCATATTCTTTATCCTTTGTAGTTGATCGCTCACGTCTTGCTTGTTTTTGTTGCAAGATTGCAGGAGCTATCAGGTTCTTCGTGACGATGGTCCTTCTGTGGTCCGCTGTTTGCTGTTCTGAATATCCGGAAATCATTCCAGCCACTTGGTATGTACCGTATTTCCCCATGTATAAGAAGCACCTTAATATTGGGGCCCGAAATAAAAAAAAAATGTATTACATAAAGTTATTGAACTCAAGTTTTATTCATCATAAAATTCATACAACTCCTCATCACTGTCAAAACTCCCATCCATTAGCTTTGCCTCAACTGTGTCTGATGACAAATTACCGTCTTCATATATTGCCTCGTCCTAAGTTCCATCTATGGCATTTGAAATGCCACACTTCTTAAATGACTTGACAACGATCTCAATCTTGATATTATCCCAGGATCTTTTCGCCCAGGTACAAACTTCTCCTATAGTTGATTTCTTCACTCTTCCTGCTGGTGTCAAATTGTCCCCAGAAGACTTCATCCATTGGTTCCATTCGTCTCTCATGTCAGCTTTGAAAGGTTTGTTAATGCTCACATCAAGTGGTTGGAGCTGGGATGTCAAGCCTCCAGGTATGACGGCAAGTTTTGTTTTTTGCTCTGCAGCAATCTTCTTTGTGGTTTTTGTTGTGTGCCCTGAACTGATCAAGCACCAATAGGGCAGGTTTGCGTAAGAGCCCACCTGGTCTCCTCCTCCAAACTTTCTCAAACCAGATCTTCATCCCATCCTGATCCATCCAACCCTTGTCATGAACATGGACAATCACTCCTCGAGGAATGTCTTCTTTTGGCATTGTTTTGCGTTTGAAAATCAGCATAGGAGGCAGCTTGGTTCCGTCAGCACATCAAGCTAGAACAACTGTATAATGGCTCTTTTCATGTCCACTTGTCTTCACAGTTAGTTTTCACCCCCTTCTTATCAACAGTTCTGTTACTTGGGACATCAAATTGAAGGGGGACTTTGTCCATATTTGCAATCTGTCCCAACACAAACTGATGTGTCTTCCAACATTGAATGGCAAAACGATGAAATTCAAAGACCCTCTGCTCATAGCTTTCAGGCATTTTTTGGGCAAGTCTTGTGCATGTACACATGCTTAGTCCATTCCATTTCATGAACCTGAAGCACCAATTGTGTCCTCCTTTGAAATCAGTAACTTCTTTTTCATCAACAGTTCTTCTTGCCTCATGCTGAACCATCTTTGTGGACAGAGGAATTCCAATTGTCCTTTGCTCTTCAATTCCCTCTCTAAATCAGGCTATTTTGCTGACTTGCCTCTCGTGGCCTTCTTCTTTCAGCAAAGGAGGTAAGCAAACCCTTAGCCATAATTATGAGAGCTTCCTTGGACTCAGGGGAGGTACCCATTGACTGGAGATGTGCAAATGTGACCCCAATTCACAAAGGGGGATCAAAGGCTGACACAAGTAATTATAGACCTGTGAGTTTAACTTCTGTTCCCGGGAAATTAATGGAGGCACTGGTGAAAGAAGCACTGCAGGATCATCTAGACAAGACTTCAGTTATAGCTAGGACACAGCATGGTTTTGTTAAGGGGAAGTCTTGCCTGACCAATTTGATTGGATACTATGATGCAGTCACAAAAGAACTGGATGCAGGGAATAACTTTGATATTATATACTTGGATCTTAGAAAGGCTTTTGATACTGTTGCACATGGAAGACTGCTGCACAAATTGGAGCAGTGTGGCATTGGAGGCAAGTTGCTGCTATGGATAAAGGGGTGGTTGAGGGGGAGAAGACAGAGAGTGGTAATCAATGGACACTGCTCATCGTGGACTAATGTTATTAGTGGAGTCCCTCAGGGTTCAGTATTGGGGCCTTTATTGTTTTCTGTATTTATAAATGATATTGATGATGGTATATCAGGCTTAATGTCCAAGTTTGCAGACGATACGAAGGTTGGCAGGGTTGTCAAGGACACTACTGACACTATGCTGCTGCAACAGGATTTGGAAAGGTTGAGCAGATGGGCTTCGAGGTGGCAAATGAAGTTTAACATTGACAAATGTAAAGTACTACATATGGGAAACAGCAACCCCAGAGCAACGTATCAACTCTGTGGTACTACACTGACAGTGGTAGAGAATGAAAGGGACCTGGGGGTGGTGGTGCAGGCAGATATGAAGTTCTCTGAGCAGTGCAGACGAGCTGCAAGAGTAGCTCATGGTGTATTGTCAATGATATATAGGAATTTTTCTAGCAGGGATAAGGAGGTGATTATTCCCTTGTATAAGGCAATGGTCAGGCCACACCTAGAGTACTGTATACAGGCCTGGAGGCCTCATTTCAGGAAGGATGTAAAGCTGCTGGAACGAGTACAGAGAAGGGCAACTAGATTGGTGAATGGGACAAAGGGGTTCTCTTACGAAGAAAGGCTTAAGTTTTGCAAATTACAGTGTCTGGAAACTAGGCACCAGCGGGGTGATCTGATAGAGGTGTACAAAGCCTTGAATGGTTTGAGCATGCTCAATGCTGATGGGATTCTTCCTCTAGCTCAGAAAAATCACCTGAGAGGGCATAAATTCAAATTGAGGAAAGACAGATGTAGGATAGATGTGCGGAAATTTGCCTTTAGCCAGCGGGTGGTTGGTGGGTGGAACAGACTTCCATCCCTTGTCGTGGAAGTTGATAGCCTAAATAAGTTTAAGGCTCAGCTGGACAGGTATTTCGAACGAACAGAGGGGTGAAGTGGAAGTGGTTATTTTTATTTATTTATGTTACTTTTTTTTTTTTTTTTTTTTTTTTTTGGCTGATGCTGCATAAGCTTGCTTTCTTGCATCAAATGCCTCTACTAATGCTAATGCTAATGCTAATGCTTTCTGCCGTGGCATTTTTGGTAGGGTTTCTTCTTCCCGTAGCCAGTCTTGGATTGTTTTCTCAGTTGGAGGAGGACAAAACTTACATTCAGCAGCACGATTTCGATTCACTTTTGCAAACTGGATAACTTTTAACTTGAATTCAGCACTGTACGAAAATCTTTTCTGAGCCATTTCTGGACAGAATGTGGCAAAACGTAACCTAATATACTGGTAACAAGTGCAAAACAATGAGCGCAAAGACAACAAGTGCAAAAAAGTGGGAAATGCAAATAAAATCTACAACCACTGTATAAGACGCACCCAGTTTATAGACCCCCAAATTTTTCGAAAATAGGTGTGTCTTATACATGGAGAAATACGGTAGTCTCGCCCTGTAAGTTGTCATATCAGTCTCCAGCTTTGTTATTTCATAGTATGCTTGCATGATGTACATATTCATTTCGATGCTCCCCTTCATGCGTTGGCGTTTTCTCCCTTCCTGAGTGGTCACTAGCGCAGTTAGGCGCCTCCGTAGCCAGGTGGGCAGGAGCAGCAGTGCGTAGCACACGCTTCTTGATTAGACCGGGGTTTGAGCCTGTGCCCACCAAATATGGAGGATGCAGAAAGGTCAGAGAATGACCACTGCATATCCCCAGAGCAATATGGCCTTAGTTGCTAATGCTCCTAAAAACCAAATAACAAACAAACAAACTAGCGCAGTTGCACAGAAAGCACTTCAAGTTGGTGAGGCTGGATGGTCTTGCCCTTCTCTTGTGGTAGCCATACTGGGGACAGTGCCACTTGCTCCACTGTCTTCCTCGGGAGACAGTCTCTGTTTTTTGAACTGACCCCTCTGCCTAAGGCCTGAACGCAAATGACTATCCTGCACCACACTCGATGCAGTATGATTAATATTTCTCTGCGACATCATCCATCTATGGAGGTGGACCTGTTTAGCTTTGGCTTATGTCCAGTGGTAGTTCTTGGGAGTGATGCCAGATGGTGCCACAATCTGCCTTAGCCGCCACTCCAACCTTGGGGTAGGTAGGTCCATTGGAGAAACTTTCGCGATGTTTGTTTATTTATTATTATTATTCTAATTTTATTACTATTATTATACCAGTCTCCCAGCGTGATGGAGCCGCTTTCGTTTCCACCAAGGCAGTCCTTGAACCCAGGTTCAAGTTTTTATTACTATTATTATTTAGCCCCAGGGGCTCACATCTGGTGAGTATGGGCTTGGCATATCCAGGGTCCTGAGCTGGATATCATCATTCTTCTCTTCCTTGGTGAATACTTCTAACTCTTGTTCTCTCTCTCTCTCTCTCTCTCTCTCTTTCACACACACACACACACACACACACACACACACACACACACACACACACACACACACACACACACACACACACACACACACACAATTTTTTTTTTTTGGCTGGTGCAGCATAAGCCTCAGACTTCCTTGCACCATATAGCTAATAATAATAAATTTTTATTATTATTATTCATATGGTACAAGGAAGCCTGAGGCTTATGTTGCACTAGCCAAAAAAAAATTCTGAGTTACCTTGGGAGAGAGACAGAAGTAGAAAGTAATCATCAAGAAAGAGAAGAATGATGATATCCAGCTCAGAACCCTGGGTGTGCAAAGCCCATACTCACCAGATGTGAGTCCCTGTTGGGACATCTCCTGCTAGCTGAACAAACAACTTCTTATGAAATTGCTTGTGATGAAGGTACTTTTGAGATGAATCTGCCACCTACATCAAGATGAAGCTGTTTACAATTGAGATTTCTAAAAGCCATAAAAACAACTTACTTCCCCATTTCTTGATTTTCAACTGAATAAATAACTAAAACAACAATGGAATAATGCTATTCACAAGTAGTGACTGACTTTTTCCACTCTTTACTTTTCCTGTTGTTACTTCAGTTTTAGTAGTAATAGTAGTAGAGTCATGTGATGCAAAAAAGCAAGCTTATGTAGCATCAGACAAAAAAAAAAAAAATTTCACACATTCATTCCTTCTAAAAATTTGTCCAATTCCTCCTTGAATTTATTTAAGTTATCAACTTCCACAATGGCAGACAGAAGTTTGTTCCAGCAATCAACTATCTGCTGGTTAAAGGCAAAATTTCTGCACATCTATTCTATAACTGTCTTTTGGCAATTTGAATTTATGCCCCATCAGGTTCATAATCTGAGCAAATGGAAGAATCCCATTAGAATTGAGCCTGCTCAATCCATTCAAGGCCTGATATGTTCCATTCAAGGCTGTATATGTTACCCATTTATGGACAAATTCAATGAAAAAGTTTGGTGAAACACAAGCAGTTGCTCTTGGCATCTCAGTCTTTTGATCGTGTTTGGCATAAAGGTTTCCTAAACAAGCATCCATCTTATGGTTTGCCAACTTTTTTTTGCAGTTGGTTTCCAGTTTTCTCTCTGATCACTCACTGAGGGTGATGGTAGATGGCTCTCTGTCTTTAACTTCTCCACTAATGCTGGTGTCCCCTAAGGTTCAGTTATTGCCCCCACTCTTTTCCTCTTGTATATTTATGACCTTCTTCCATTGATTTGAAATCCTATCCATAGTTTTGCCAATGATAGCACATTGCATTCCACTTTCCAGTTTGAGAAACCTTGCCTGTCTCAAACAGCTTCAACTTCTCAAATATCTGCTACCACTTCCTTAAATGCCAATCTCCGGATAATTCTCCAGTGGGACAAAGACAACTTAGTTGATTTCAATCCTTCTAAAACTCACTCTTGTCTTATATCTCGCATAAAGGATTCTTCTGCTCCTATGCTCATCTTTGGTGACACTCTGAATTCTAGGCAAGACGATATATCTCTTTCGGAGATCACCCTGATTTCTAATCTCTCTTGGCACAAGCACATTACAAATTTTGCCTTCTCTGCAGCTAAAAAACTTGGTTTTCTCTTTAGCTGTTGGCGTTATTTTTCTTCAAAACAGCTGTTTATCATGTACCAAATAAGATTGTAATAGGCACATTATGGCCTTGGTAGCCCTTGCACCAATAAATCCAACAAACAACAACAACAAACAGTTGTTCAGTTTGTTGTTGTTGTCTCTGTACAAATCGCAAATCTGGACTACCATGGAATATTGTTTCCACACCTGGGGCGGTGCCCCCAAAACCTCTCTCAGACTTCTAGATTCCATTCATAAGAGGTCAGTTAGGTTAATTAATGACTCATCTTTAACAGAGCTCCACTCACAGTCTCATAGACGTACTGTTTCTGCCACATGCCTTTTCTACAGACACTTCCATAGGCACTGTTCTTCTAAATTGGCTTCTCTAATTCCCGATCTCTCTTTCAAAACAGTCCGAACTCATGCTACCACCAGCTAACATCCATTTACTGTCCAACTTCAAACTCGCAGAACCAACTTTTCATCTTCCTCATTTATTCATTCAACTGCCGTTTTCTGGAACAACCTTCCTTCATACGTATTTCCTAAAAATTACAGTCTAATGTATACAAATATCTTCTTTCGTCTTCTCAACCTCCAACATAAGCATTGTCTTATATCTCGCAAAAAGGATTCTTCTGCTCCTATGCTTATCTTTTGTGACACTCCGATTTCTAGGCAAAATGATATATCTCTTTTGGGGATTACCCTGACTTCTAATCTCTCTTGGCACAAGCACATTACAAATATTGCTTCCTCTGCATCTAAAAAACTTGGTTTTCTCTTTCGCTCTCGGCGTTACTTTTCTCCCAAACAGCTGCTCACTCTGTATAAATTGCAAATCCGCCCTGCCATGGAATATTGTTCCCACATCTGGGGTGGTGCCCCCAAAACCTCTCTCAGGCTTCTTGATTCCATTCAGAAGGGGGCAGTTAGGTTAATTAATGATTCATCTCTAACAGAGTCTCTCCACTCGCTTTCTCATAGACGCACTGTTTCTGCTGCATGCCTCTTCTACAGATACTTCCATGGGCACTGTTCTTCTGAATTGGCTTCTATAATTCCCGCTCTCTCTTTCAAAACAGTCCGAACACGTGCCCCCACCAGCCAACATCCATTTACTGTCCAACTTCAAACCCACAGAACCAACTTTTCATCTTCCTCATTTATTCATTCAACTGCCGTTTTCTGGAACAACCTTCCTTCATATGTATTTCCTGAAAATTACAATCTACAGAAGTTCAAGTCCAATATCAACAAATATCTTCTTTCATCTTCTCAACCTCCAACCCAAGCACGGTACTAAGTACTATAGGTTATAATACCTCTCGTGTTTGGGGTTCTCATAAAAAAAAAAAAAAAAAAAAAAAAAAACATCAATCAGATCACTTCACAAGTGCCTAGTCTCCAGATGCTGCAATTTATAGAACTTAAGTCTTTCTTAGTAAGAGGACACATTCTTTCCCCTCACCAATCTTGTAGCCCTTCTCTGTACTCACTCAAGCAACTCTACATCCTTCCTAAAATGAGACCTCCAAACCTGTACGCAGTAGTCAAAGCATGGCCTGACCATTGCCTTATACAGAGGGATAATCACCTTTTCCCTACTAGCAAAATTCCTGAATATCATTGACAACACCCCATGACTTGCTCTGGCTACCTGTCTGCACTGCTCATAAAACTTCATATCTGACTGTGCAACTACTCGGCGCCTCCATAGCCAGGTGGGCAGGAGCAGCAGTGCATAGCACATGCTTCTTGATTAGACCGGGGTTCGAGCCCGTGACCACCAAATACGGAGGATGCGGAAAGGTCAGATAATGACCACCGCATATCCCTGGAGCAATATGGCCTTAGTTGCTAATGTTCCTAAAAACCAAATAACATAACATAACCCAACTACTCCCAGGTCTAAGGCACCTTCGTAGCCAGGTGGGAAGGAGCAGCAGTGCGTAGCACGTGCTTCTTGATTAGACCGGGGTTCAAGCCCGTCACCACCAAATACGGAGGATGCGGAAAGGTCAGGGAATGACCACTGCATATCCCGGAGCAATATGGCCTTAGTTACTAATGCTCCTAAAAAACCAAATAACAACAACAAAACATACTCCCAGGTCTTTTTCATTTTTTATCACCATAATTGTAGCACCCTGAACGTACCATACAGTTAGTACTTTTCTCTGGGGTTACTTCTACCTATATGCAGTACTTTGTATTTATTAATGTTAAACTTCAGTTGTCACTTCTCAGCCCCTCTGCCCAAATGTTTCTAGATCCTGTTGCAGTAGCACACTGCCATTACTGTCATTAACAACCCTGCCAACCTTACTATCATCTGTAAACTTGGATATTAAGCCTGATATACCTTCATCAGTATCATTGATAAATATAGAACACAACAGTGAGCCCAACACAGAACCCTGCGGGACACCACTGTTAACCTTAGTCCACGAAGAGCAGCCTCCATTGATTACCACTCTCTGTCTTCTCCCACTCAACCACTCTTTTATCCATTGTAGCAACTTGCCCTTAATACCATACTGCTCCAATTTGTACAGTAGTCTTCCATACGCAAAAGTATCAAAAGCTTTCCTGAAATCCAAGTATATGATATCAAAATTAATTTTTCATTCAGTTCCTTTGTAACCACATCATAGTATCTGATCAGATTTGTCTGACAAGACTTTCCCTTAAAAAACCCATGCTGTGTCTGAATTATTACTGCAGTCTTGTCTAGTTGATCCTGCAGTGCTTCTTTATCCAGTGACCAGAAGTTAAAGTAACTGACCTGTAATTACTCATCACCCTTCAATCCCCCTTTGTGAATTGGGGATACATTTGCACATCTCCAGTCCGTTGGGACTTCCCCTGAGTCCAAGGATGCCCTCATAACTATGGCTATGGGTTTTCTTACTTCCTTTGTTGCCTTCTTTAATATAACTGGATAGATACCATCCACTCCAGGTGCCTTACTTATGTTTAACTTCAACAATTTCTCCTCCACTTTGCTCTCAGTTATTACAAAATCATTTAGCTCCCTGTTAGAGGTTGGTAAGCTTGTGGCGTCCACTTCCATACAGAATTCCTCATATGTGAATGTAGATAAAAATACCCATTCAGTTTGTCAACAACCTGGGCAGGATCATCAATTTTACCAATTTTTACCAATTTTTTTTGCTACCGTTCTTTCAGGAATGGAACCCCATCATAAACTGAGGGCTACCTGTGTGTGTGTGTGTGTGTGTGTGTGTGTGTGTGTGTGTGTGTGTATATATATATAGTAAAGAATAATTGTATTAAGAAGTTAATTAATCATGGGGGTGGAATGTGACTGTACGAAAAGGAAAATCTTCTTCACACTTTCTACATACAATATACTTTATATATAGTAGTGATATTAAACTGTTAAGAAGCAGAAAAAGGAAAATAACAAAAGTTATCATATGTCTACTGCTCTAAAATGCACAGGGCAGCAGTAAAGGAAGCAAAAGGATATAAACAATGTGTGGTTTGTAACATAAATATAGTGTCTGTGAAAATGGAAATGAAAAATACACAAAGTGCCTGAACTAAGAGATGTTTAAAGGATAGTAGAAACTGGAAGTATAGTAGTGGTGAAAAAGTGAGAGAATTGAAAAACATAGTACAAAAATGAACTGGGACTAAGGAAGCAAACAATATACAAAAATAATAATTTTGTACAAATAAATAACAAAGAGATAAATAAATAAATATTCCGATATGGGAGGGCAATTTTAGCAAGAAGTCGAATCAAGGGATGGCAAATATGCAAAATCTGAATGCAGTAAATGAAAAAATGATACATGGCCAGGAATTTCATCAGGGGACTACTCCTGACCAGGCACTGCATTTCCAAACTTGTCTGTAGTATTAGAAAAAGGGGAGGACAATATGTGGCCTTTATCGTAATACCAACAGACAAGGCAGTCCCTGCGCAGTGTAAAATTAAGTTAATAATGTAATTTTAAATTTAATACAAATATACAAAAGTGTAATGTGAAATATAATACAAATGTTTGCACCATCCAGAAGGGGTTTGTTTGTTTGTTTGTTATTTGGCTTTTAGGAGCATTAGCAACTAAGGCCATATTGCTCCGGGGATATGCGGTGGTCATTCCCTGACCTTTCCGCGTCCTCCGTATTTGGTCGTCACGGGCTCGAACTCCAGTCTAATCAAGAAGCGTGTGCTACACACTGCTGCTCCTGCTCACCTGGCTACGGAGACACCTCCGGAAGGGGTAAAAGGTAATTAAATTAACGTGGTCAAAAAATCATGTTAAATAAAATTCAAATATACGGCAGAGAAATTTATTTGATCTTAAAAGTGTGGACAAGCAAATCGTATAGGGAATGGTAAAATTCTTGGAGTGGGGAAGGGAAGAAAAAGATGGTCAAAAGAAGGCGAAAATAGCAATAGGATGCAGGATAGTCAGAGCGTTCGTATCACCCTCGTATTACACTAATAGTTTTATGAACTGGAAAAAAATAGAAAAAGACAGTATAAAGATAAAAAGTCATTAAAATTACTGAACTTAATGTGTATGTAAGGCCCAACCTTAAAGAAAGGGTTCTGGTAGTAGAACCGGAGGAGAGACATACACAGCCAAGATACAAAAGGGGAAACAATGACAAGTCATCTTGGCTGTGTACATCTCTCCTCTGCTTGACTTAATGACTCCAGATAACACCCACTTTTAGTTTTGGTTTAGATTTCCCGTGTTCTCTACAAGCCTATGGTATTAACACCATGTTTACTAACACTTGCTAATACCAGAACCCTTTCTTTAAGGTTAGGCCTTACACACCCTGTAAGTTCAGTAATTTAATGACTTTTTCTATACTTTTTATCTTTATACTGTCTTTTTCTATTTTTTTTCTGTTCGTAAAATGTTAGTGTAATATGAGGGTGATCCAAACGCTCCAACTATCCTGCATCCTATCGCTATTTTCACCTTCTTTTGACTATCTTTTTCTCCCCTTTCCCACCCCAAGAATTTTACCATTCCCTATACCATTTGCTTGTCCGCACTTTTAAGATCAAATTTCTCTGTTGTATATTTGAATTTTATTTAACATGATTTTTTGACCACGTTAATTTAATTACATTTTACCCCTTCCGGACAGCACAAACGTTTGTATTATATTTCACATTACACTTTTGTATATTTGTATTAAATTTAAAATTACATTAACTTAATTTTTACACTGCATAGGGATTACCTTGTCTGAAGTATTACGATCAAGGCCACATATCTGCCTCCCTTTTCTAATACTATAGACAAGTTTGGAAACGCAGTGCCTGATACATGGTCAGGAGTCGTCCCCTGATGAAATTCCTGGCCATGTATCATTTTTTGCATATTTGCCCTCCCATATCTGAATACAGTATTATTTATTTTTTTATTTTTTATTTATTTGGACAAAATTATTTTTATATATTGTTCGCTACCTTAGTCCCAGTTCATTTTTGTACTAGGTTTTTCAAATTTTTAACTTTTTCACCACTACTTCCAGTTTAATCTATCATTTAAACTTCTCTTAGTTCAGGCACTTTATGAATTTTTCATTTCCATTTTCATATATATATATATATATCAGTATTATATATAATATATTATAAATACAATATAATATAATATAATAAACAATATATATGATTTACACAATACTTCTTAGACTAATAATATTTTAGGGCAGAACGCCTCAAAACTATGTAAAATTCAAACTGTGACATTACTTAGTGCATTGGTATTATTATTGTAATATCTCATATTGTGAAATCCTTCATGACCTGCTCTCCTTATAAGTAACAAATAAGTAACACTTCACCATTAAATAAGACTACTGTTACTTATTTTCAGTTAAGTGCCACCACTCAGACAGCACTATTTCAAAGCTATTTGGCCGAGTGGTAGTTTTCAATTGAAAATAAGTAACATAGTCTTCTCTAATGGGGAAGTGTTACTTATTTGAAGTATAAGGAGGACAAGTCATGAAGGATTTCACAATATGAGATGTTACAATAATGATACCAATGTATGAACTATGTAGTAATGATTCAAATACACTGAGTAATGTAACAGTTTGAATTTTACATAGTTTAGAGGCTTTCTGCCCTAAAATATTAATAGTCTAAGAAGTATTGTATAAATCATATATATATATATTGTTTATTATATTATATATATATATATATATATATATATATATATTGTTTATTATATTATATTGTATTTATTATATTATATTCTTCTTCTTCCTATCCAGTATTAGGCGTAGTGACCTGTTACGGTCTCTCTCTCTCTCTCTCTCTCTCTCTCTCTCTCCCCCCCCCCCTCCCCCCCTTCCCCAGAGTTTGTAGTTCAGAATCTCTTTTAGATATTGTTATAAACACACACACACTGGTGTTCAAAGACAGCGCATCACCCCTTAAAATTGTAATTGTCTGAATAACGTAAGTATATATATAGCAATATTTCTTAAAGATTACCTCGGATAAGATTGACATGCATAGGTGATGTAATATTGCATTAGCTGTTACGTTTAGCTATACCATGCTCTACAAGAGTTGCAGCCATTCCTTGCTTGTGTCAGGATGGCAAGTAGCACATTTAGCAGCTACTTCGACACAGAAGCTTCGTGTTGTTTTGTACGAAGCTGTGCCACTCCCATGGTAGATCCTACATAAACAGCGTCACAATTTTTGCATGGGATGCTGTATATGAGGTCATGCTGTGATTGGAATGTGGTGTTTGAAGGTCAATTTCTGAAGAATGTGAATAATTTGTTCAAGGGTTTTGCTATGATTTTGTTCCCTTGCATATTTGGTTAAGTTTATTGTACCAGTACTCGACATATGGAATGGTGATGAAATGTATTTTGGTCTTGTCAGATTTTTGTGCAATGTTTGTTGCGAGGTGGTTGTTATTTATTTTATCATGGGCTATTGTTTTAACTTTGTTTGTATAGGTTAGCAGGTAACACCTATTTGAAAATCTTCTAGTTAATTCATTTATTTCAGTGGTTAGAGAAATCTAGATGGAAGAATATTTAAAAGGCGTTAAGAAATTGGTTCAGCATGACCGATTTTTTGTATGGTTGGGGATGATAACTGTGGAAATGCAAAAGGATCCCCTTATTAGTGGGTTTTCTATATATGCTGAAATTTAGTTTTTGTCCTAATCTGTGTATGGTAAAATTAAGGAAATTTATGGAGTGGGTTTCTGCTTCAGTTTCTAATTCAAATTTTAATCTCTGAAGAATATTGTTTATGGTCAAATGATCTGTGATAATTAGGATGCCATCCAGATATCTTCCATAATATGTGATATGTGGTATAAATGGATCAAGATGGATCTTTTCTAATTTGTCTAAGTATAGTTCGGCAATGAGGCCACTGATGTTTAGGCCCATTGGAAGGCCGAAAATCTGTCTGTATATTTTTTCTTGAAAGAGAATGTAATTAGCATTTACTAATAGTTTTGTTAGTTCGAATATTCTGTCTTTGGGGAGTCTGGTGTTATTAATTTTTATGTTTTCATCGTTTAAGTAGGCCCAGACTACATCTAAGGCGTAAGGTACATTTACGTTAGTGTATAGTGAAGTCACATCCAGTGAATATAACTTCATATCCTCCTTGATATGGAGATCTTTGAGGTTCATGAATAAAGCATCGTAGTTTTTTATGTTATATGTTAGGAGTTCTCGGAGTGGTTTTAGAATTGGGTAGATGAACATGGCTAAGGAAGCAAAAGCTGAATTCTTATATGACACGATTGGACAAATTGGGTATCCTGTTTTGTGTAATTTTACTTGGCCGAATAAGGTTGGGATATTGTATGTGCAGGCTTTAATTTGTTTAAGTTGGACCATAGTGATGTGGTCATCTTTCCTATAGGTGGTGAGCATTTTGTTATATTTGTTAAATAAGCTGTTGAACTCTGATGGTGCAACCTCTTCGTATGTTGTTGTGTCTGAAACGATAGTGTATAATTTATTTATATAGTCTCCTTTATTGATAATAACTACTGTATCGCCTTTGTCGGCCTTTTGAATAATGATATCTCTGTTTTGTCTAAGTTTGGTTTATGATTCGATTTGTCTGTTGGATTAATACGTTTTTTTGAGGAAAATCTCTAAGAGCGAACTCAAGATCAATAATCATTTGTTTCTTGGGGGGGAAATCTTGGTGGTAAATTATAATTTAAACCTTTATTTAATAGGGCTATTTGCTGAGAAGTTAGCGTAACAGATGATAAATTCTTTACATTATCTGATGGATTGGGGTCGTTTTGTGAACCAGTGTTTAAATAGACCCGGAAGCCATTAATATGTGGTAGATTTCTATTGAGAAAGGTGTAGGAATTTTTATCTGCGTTTTTAGTGTTTCTGTATGCACCCTGATTTTCAAAACGATTGTGAGAAGAATGATGACCTCTGTTGTGTGGAAACCCCCAAGGGCTTGTAATTTTAGGTTATGTCTATTCTCTAATGTGGTGGATAACGTGTATACTGACTTAATTGACCACTCAAGTTATACATTAATATACAACACTATGGCTGAATGGTTAACAGGGTTAAAACAAGACTATACTAGAATTACATTGAAATATGCGGCCCAAAAATATCATATCCGGTTTTTAAAACAATGTATTTCTGAAAATTTAATACCGAAATTTGCTAAATTTCAGCTAGGTTTGAAAATCCAAGGAATACAAAAATTAGTTCTTACCACGTCAAGCAACATAGTAAAACTAGCTTTAAAATCTCGATTTAACCTAAAAAAG
The DNA here is from genome assembly GCF_048544385.1 of Mastigoproctus giganteus. NCBI lineage: Eukaryota > Metazoa > Arthropoda > Arachnida > Uropygi > Thelyphonidae > Mastigoproctus > Mastigoproctus giganteus. The sequence goes on along the minus strand of NC_143580.1, from coordinate 85,875,900 downwards.
ATATATTTTAAACAGATTCAAGGATATCGGAATATTTTTGGAAAACACCTAAACAGTATTGATTGGAATACTCTAAAGCAAGCCATTCAATTAAAAATCGACGCCCAATCCAACACATTAGAGAATAGACATAACCTGAAATTACAAACCCTTAGGAGTTTTCCACACAACAGAGGTCATCATTCGTCTCACAATCGTTATGAAAATTAGGGTGCATACCGAAACACCAAAAACGCAGATAAAAATTCCTACACCTTTCTCAATAGAAATCTACTACTTATTAATGACTTCCGGGTCTATTTAAAAACTGGTTCACAAAATGACCCCAATCCATCAGATAATGTAAAGTACTTATCATCTGTTACGCTAACTTCTCAGCAAATAGCCCTATTAAATAAAGGTTTAAATTATAATTTACCTCCAAGATTCCCCCCAAGAAACAAATGATTATTAATCTTGAGTTCGCTCTTAGAGATTTGCCTCAATAAAACGTATTAATCCAACAAACAAATCGAATCATAAACCAAACTATCCCCTCAATATCAAAACGACATAAAGAAGAAGCAAAAGCTTTACACACACTTAGACAAAACCGAGATATCATTATTCAAAAGGCCGACAAAGGTGATACAGTAGTTATTCTCAATAAAGAAGACTATAAAAATAAATTATACACTATTGTTTCAGACACGACATACGAAGAGGTTGCACCATCAGAGTTCAACAGCTTAGTTAACAAATATAACAAAATTAAAGCCTGCACATAAAATATCCAACCTTATTCGGCCAAGTAAAATTACACAAAACAGGATACCCAATTCTTCCAATTGTGTCATATAAGAATTCAGCTTTTGCTTCCTTAGCCATGTTCATCTACCCAATTCTAAAACCACTCCGAGAACACCTAACATATAACATAAAAAACTACGATGCTTTATTCATGAACCTCAAAGATCTCCATATCAAGGAGGATATGAAGTTATATTCACTGGATGTGAATATAACTTCATATCCTCCTTCACTATACACTAACGTAAATGTACCTTACGCCTTAGACATAGTCTGGACCTACTTAAACGATGAAAACATAAAAATTAATAACACCAGACTCCCCAAAGACAGAATATTCGAACTAACAAAACTATTAGTAAATGCTAATTACATTCTCTTTCAAGAAAAAATATACAGACAGATTTTCGGCCTCCCAATGGGCCTAAACATCAGTGGACTCATTGCCGAACTATACTTAGACAAATTAGAAAAGATCCATCTTGATTCATTTATACCACGGATCACATATTACGGAAGATATCTGGATGACATCCTAATTATCACAGATCATTTGACCATAAACAATATTCTTCAGGTTTTTAATAACATCCATCAGAGATTAAAATTTGAATTAGAAACTGAAGCAGAAACCCACTCCATAAATTTCCTTAATTTTACCATACACAGATTAGGACAAAAACTAAATTTCAGCATATATAGAAAACCCACTAATAAGGGGATCCTTTTGCATTTCCACAGTTATCATCCCCAACCATACAAAAAATCGGTCATGCTGAACCAATTTCTTAACGCCTTTAAATATTCTTCCACCCAGATTTCTCTAACCACTGAAATAAATGAATTAACTAGAAGATTCTCAAATAGGGGTTACTCGCTAACCTATATAAACATTGTTGAGACCACATGGTCTGAACACTACGGTTCTGACAGTGGGGAAGATGTCCTACCTGTTTTGCCAAACTGATATTGCCATTTTCAAGAAGTATTAGTGAGTAAATATATATTATATATTCACTGGTATTCAAAGAAAGTCTGTGATAAAATATATAACAACTACCTCGCAACAAACATTGCAGAAAAATCTGACAAGACCAAAATACATTTTATCACCATTCCATATGTCGAGTACTGGTACAATAAACTTAACCAAATATGCAAGGGAACCGACATGAAAATCATAGCAAAGCCCTTGAACAAATTATACACATTCTTCAGAAATCGACCTTCAAACACCACATTCCAATCACAGCATGACCTCATATACAGCATCCCATGCAAAAATTGTGACGCTGTTTATGTAGGATCTACCATGGGAGTGGCACAGCTTCGAGCAAAACAACACGAAGCTTCTGTGCGGGCGGGTCGTTCAAATGCATCGGAACTTTCGTTCCACGCAATAAATGAACGACATTCATTCAGCTTTAATGAGACAAAAATTATAAATATTCAACACTACTACCACAAACTACTTATTGCAGAAACCTTAGAGATGAAACTACATGAAACTTCAATCAATATCCATTCCTATTGTCCGACGATTGGTCACTTATACGCAAGCGTGAAGAACAAACACTACAACATAAGACAAAAGTTTCAGATTAATTGTGTTTTGCTCTATTCCTGTGAACATGACGCCCGAAAAGTTCTAGTCCGACTTAAGGAATGTAGAGAATAATTCCCCCCCCCATATCCAATTTTATTAGACCCCTAAATTTAACTCTAAAGTCCAGCTACAGGACCAAAAGAAATAATCGGTCCATATTTATTAAACAGTTTAGACCTTCAAAAATCTAATTTTATGCCAATCCACGTAATGGTTTCCTTGCTGCCAGAGGTATGTGTTTGAAGACAGAAGTCTTGAGCGCTCGTTGTTGAGACCACATGGTCTGAACACTACGGTTCTGACAGTGGGGAAGATGTCCTACCTGTTTTACAAAACTGATATCGCCATCCTCAAGAAGTATTAGCGAGTTGGACTAGGAGAGTTGGAAAAGAAGCTTCCTATATCTAAAATAAAGGTAATCCCTGTTGATTTATAATATAATAGAATATAGGAATTATCGAGCACTTAATAGCTCTCAATTATCAAATATATATTTACATATTGTGTAAATAAATTAATCACAACTGGGTTTTCGACCCTTTTAACTCTGGGTCCATATCCATTCACTGATTAAAAGCCAAATAGCTTAAAAACAGTAGCAGCACTGAAAATAAGTAACAGCAGTCTTCTATAATGGGAAAGTGTTACTAATTTGAAGTATAAGGAGGGAAACTTGTTGTGAAGGATTTCACAATATGAAATATTACAATAATGATGCCGATATACAAACTTTGGTTTGTCAAAAAAATTCAACTATGTAGTAATGATGTAAGTGCACTAGCTAATGTCATAGTTTGAGGCTTTTTGCCCTAAGATATTATTGTTAGTATTTAACAGTATTTATTTACAAGGTTTAATTTTACAAACCTTCAAAATTTCATTAAAAACTTACTCCACAGAGCCCATTCCTATTGAAAACTGACTATAGGAAACCAACACATGTTCGGGCAACTCACTTGTGAAAAGGTTAAATATTTTTAGTATCACCACATAGTCAAGACAAAAAAACAGTGCAGAGTGGCATTCTTTTCTGAAACTATTTCAGTGCTTTGAAATAATACCCCAATTCTTAGTTGTTTGTTTATTTATAAATATAAATTGAAATTATGGGTAACTAAAGCAATTCATCTGTGTAGAGTCAAAAAAATCTGTCTTTATGTCTTACTGGGAATGGTTACAGGTACTGTTCAGTCGTTTCACAATACTTTTTTTTTTTTTATACCACTTTAACAACAGCAAGACATAGGTAGACTGCATTAATTAGCATTATATAGTATTAGTTTTTGATAGTTTTAGTTTATCCTATAAATGAAAGGTGAAAATTTAAAAACAATTTTTAAAACATTTAAAAAAATAAATATGAATTTTTTACTAGCTAACTTACTTGAATTGCTGTGATTACAATATTGAACCCAAGAGAGCTTACCCTTAGTCATAGGGTACGTAACGGACTAATATATATATTTATTGTAAAAGCAAAGAAACCTTTTTTTCTTCTGTGCGTGCATGTGTAAGTTGATACTATTGTGGAGATAGCAACCCAGGTAAGTTAGTTAGTTACTGAAAAATTTATATTTAAAACAGTTTAAAGATATGTTTAAAATTTAATTAGTTTAAAATTTATTTAAAAATATGAGTTAGTGCTGTGTACTAATGCATACGATGTTATATATCTTTACTGTAGGTTGAACCTTTTGCTTATAAATTGCTCGGAAATATAATTTAATATTTAAAATCTATAACATTTATTATAATAAAATTATTACTTATTATTTTGTGCCTTTAATTTAACATACAGCAGTGTAAAAAGTAATTAAAGTAAAGTAAATGTTCTTGTTGGGTATAGCCTCTTTCTGTGTGTGATTGTGAGAAAACTGAGTTTGCTACTTAATAAGTGAACCAGTCTCATACTGTAGAGCACTTTGCCACAAGTTTTTCTTGATATTGCATCATTTAGAATGATGCAATATCAAGAAGTATTAGTGGAGAAGTATTAATGTACTTTTCCATTGGAGCATACCACAAATAAAAAGCAGTATGCTTCTCTATTGAAGCAGTACTTTTAATATAGATTAGTGCACCATTGAGGTGACTCATAGCAAAGTTCCTCCACAGTATGAGATTGATGCACTAATTAAGAAGCCCAGTTTGTTCACAGCTACTATACAAAGAGCTATGCCTGTCATGCACAATGACTTTTTTTTGTAGCTTGAGGCCTTTACTATGGATTTAATTGTCATACAAGTGTTTAATTTTAAGTATCAATTTTTATGACAGTAATAAAAGTTAAATTCAAAATTTAATTAATTAAACCATTATCCACATTGCACATTGTTTTAATTGTTAATAAAATTCGCATCAGCAATTTTTGCCGTTTTTTTTCAAATGTTTTTCCTGTTTTCTTTTATTTCTATATTTCAGATGTTAGCAGTCCAATGTCTGATTTTTTTGCTCTTGGGATAGAAAATGGCTATATTATTTATAATTATAACCTTGGCTCAGGTAGGTACACAGTCTTATGATTATATATATATATATCATATAACATTTGGAATTATATATTGTAAAGATATTTTAAATCAGATATATTAATTTGATTATCTTCAACATTAATTATCCTTCATTGTATTGATTCAAAACAAAAGAAATATGAATATCATAAGTAATCATGAGATATGAATATGACATAATCTGAGATATCAAAATAAAATCCCTACATAAAGAAACAAAGTGAAGAATTTATGAATAAATAAATAAATAAATGTTAAAGGCATAATATATTATGAGTGTAAAATACACTATAAAATATCAGTGTATATACATCGTAGTAAACTCAATAAAAAATTACATAAGTGGTGTAAACGATTTAATTGTATCTCATATTGTGACTACCTACACAATGAGTTACTAAGTATTGCACTACCCCAAATAAGTAACACTTCACTAATAGAGAAGAATATTGTTACTTCCCCAACAATATTTTTCTCTATTAGTGACTGCTGGGAGTCATTGCGGAACAAGTAAATACATGGGCTGTGTTAGGGTAGCTAAGAATAGGAACAGGTGCATGTATACTTGCATGTACACCAATGCTAGGAGTATGGTAAATAAATTTGAGGTGTTGATCAAAACATCAAAGGCAGATATTGTTGGGATATCAGAGACGTGGTGTCACACAAATATAAGGAATGCAGAAATGGAATTTGGGGAGTACAATGTGTACAGAAAGGATAGACAGGATAGGAAGGGAGGAGGGGTTATGCTATTGGTTAAGAAACACAAAATTCAAGGAAGTATAGCCAGTCAACATGGCTGAACAGTGCAGTGCCAAGTGAGTTTGGTGTGACATAAGCATTGGGAAAGCAAAATTGAGAGTAGGAGTGTGTTATAGGCCTAATGACTCTAATGAGTATAAAAAACAACTGTACAGAGAAAGAGTCGGCCAGTAAATCAGTGTCTTATAACAGGGGATTTCAATTTCCCAGATATTGACTGTAATTTGTGGGTTGGTCACTCACACACTAGCAAGGCTGTTGTGGATTTATTGGATGATTTGTTTTCTACAGCAACATGTTAAATTAAATTAAAATTTAATTTTCTGTTTGTACTCTGGGATGACCAAATGGTCAGAAGAGTTCACAGGATAGACAGAATACAAGAAACAGCACCGTATTTAGCAGCCACAGGCTTGAACCTCGGTCACCCGAGGCATGTGTACTTATCCATCGGTGCGCTGACCACTCAGCTACAGCGACCGATTCAGGAAGCAACTAGAGGGAGTAATACTCTTAATCTGATTATCAGTAGTGATTCTTCTCAATGAAATGTGAATTATTGTGAGATGAGATCAGTGCACAACTTTTTATGTTTGTTTGAACTGTGCATTTTTATTTGTAACTTTCCTCTATCTAGATGTACTTGGGTTGTTTGAAATACATCTAGACAGAGAGGAGTTACAAATAAAAATACAGTTACACAAGTTCAAACAAACACAAAAAGTTGTGCACTGATCTCACAGAATAATTCACATTTCATTGGGACAAGTGAAATAAAATAATGCTTTATTCACTTAAATACCAAGAATAAATGAATTCTAAATGATATGCTTTCCCTAAAACAGAGTTTATTAATTTTTAGTGCCATTATTTACAGTAATATGTAATTGGCACTAAATGAATAAATGTGTGATGAATAAAGTATTTAGTTTTATAGCATGAAAGGAAAGTTAATAAAGAAAACTAGAAAATAATAAATAGTTCTCTTTCCCTTTTATAGGTATGCTAATATAAAATGTAGAAATTATGGAGAATCAATGTAAAATTATTAAATGTAGAAATGATATAAGTATAGTATATATCTTTAACTCTTGCCTGTCATGAAGAATTTGTATGGCATTTGAAGGACAGCAAATAAATATAACTCTGTTTGGCCTATCTTGTAGTATTTGCACTCAAAAAAAATAAATAAATAAAATAATGGTTATTTTGTAATTTTTTTTCAGGTACTCGTAAACTCCAGAGTATTCAGCCTATAAATGCAACTATATTGGCTCATTCTGTCCACCTTGGACGGCATCGACGTTATGGATGGTTAGTGGTAGATTCACAAAGCAAAGTTATGGGTTTGGCTCCTGGTCAACTCACTGCTCTGAATGCTGATTCTGAATTATATATTGGAGGACATCCATCCTACAATTTTAGTCTTGCTCCTTTAGAAATTAAGCATTGGCAGGGCTACAAGGGTAAGCAGATTGGTGTAAATTTGCATACACAATACTATTATTTGTAATAGACACTTAAAATAAATATAAAATCGTATGTTTGTAGAATTGATGTACTGATTATAGTAGTTAGTAAAATTCAGCAATGTTATTTAAAATGGCTACTCCTAATTTTTATGCAGTCCCAATTTCTGGCAGTGTGTGCAAATATTCAGATCTAGAATATTCACCTGTTCTATGGGTGTTACTGTAGCTTTTAATAAAACAGTCAACAAGACATCTGCTAATTCCTAATGACTTTAGCAGTTTGAAAATATAGAATGGAGACTGCCCTGCTTTGTTTTGGTGCTGACACAGCTACATGATTTTCTTTGCCATCCATATTAATCTGTGTAGAGCAAACAGCCTAATTACCACCATGCATAATGATTATGTATGTATGATTTATATGCATCACACAGAACTAGAATAAAGAACCCTGCTTCTTTACTAATTTGGATTTTAATTATTTTTAGATATTTCTTTCAAGTTTTATAAATATTTATGGCAGTAATGTGTATATAGTAAAAACGTATTCAGAATAAGGAAGGTCTATACCATGTGGAGTAAGTAAGTAAGGTAAATGTTTTAGAGACCAGGAATTGCATATCCCAATAACCAGCCCAGTAATTCCTAAATATAATGGCGATATTTGTGGGTTAACTTTGAAATCCTATCACAAGACTAAAAAAGGGAGCTAAATAAGAAAATTTATTTGATATTTAAACCATAAACATAACATAAATAGATAGCGCTGTAACGTATGTGCTTACTTAAGTGAAATATATATATGGTTAACTGAAATCTTTTAGACAAAGTTTTATTTGTTAATGCATTAGAATAAACAAATGGTGAAATTTTGATTTTTAATTTTAATTAGTTGAATGTTGCAAATTAAATAAACCCCCAAATGCAATAATAACTGTGTCATTCAAGAAAAGCTACTCCAACACATCATATACAATGAAAAATATTTCAATAAATGAGCATATGTTACAATTGCTGTATCAGCTTGTTTACTTGCACAATGAGTTAAAAACAAGAGGTAGGTACAAATTTGCCTTTCTCAAACTGCTGACATCATGTTGTCAGATATGTCTCTAATCCAGCATGCTTGCAGACTTTTGTTCACTAACGTCTTCTCCCCTCAAATGTGGGCACCTGTACGTGGTGAGGGGACCTCCCTGGGATGCTGCTGGCCCTCCAAATTAGTATCACTGGAATCCAATGCCCAAACTTAGGTTCCAGGCTAACGTCATTGGAATCCAGTGTGTTCACTATGCACTACAACCTGTGGAAATTCAGAAAGGGGGATCCTGGTGGTTGAGGGGCCGAGCTTCAACACATCACTTTGATCCCTTCTTCAACAAGACAGGTGGCCCTGGATGCTTGGCCAGGATCAATCAAGCATGGTTGATCCTTGCAGGATTTGCCTACAAAGATCAGCCATGGCAGTTCCATGCCCTACCCTCATGGTCTGGGGAACAGGATTCAGTCTGTGGTGACAGTGCAGGTATAGTTTCTGGGTAGCTCTGGCACCCCACTTCCAAGTACATTTATTGCTTGCTGGGTAGTGAGCATCCCATTTGGGCTCCATGGTTGGTGGGGTGCCCAGGTGCTGAAAAAAAAAATAAAAACAACTGTAAAGCCTGATTTTCTAAATTCTCCTTCTGGGACCCCAACAAGTCCATACCAGAAAATTGTACCACTGACAAGGAAAATTTTGCATCAGCTAAAAGACCCAGAACCAAAGATATATCAGTTCCAACACCTTGATACCTGATTGTATGTTCCACTTGTGAAAAGCCCATATGAAAAATGTTGCCCTTCTTCATCTTCAAAAGGATTTGAAAGGGTTTACAAGCTCACCTAAATTGGTTAAATGACTTCATTTTGGTAGTATTTTTGTTGAAACTAAAACAGATAGGAACTCAGAACAACTCCTCTGATCAACATCTATTGGGGGAATATTGATTGTAGTAAGCCTGCAACACACTAAACTCAACTTGAAGCATAATCTCAGAATGGGATCTTCTCAAAGAGCCTGGAGAAAAAATCTGTTCAGAACTAAAAAGCCAAGGAGTGACAGTTTTTTTTTTTTTTTTTTTAAGGAACATTAGCAACTAAGGCCATATTGCTCCAGGATATGCGGTGGTCATTCCCTGACCTTTCGGCATCCTCCGTATCTGGTGGTGACGGGCTTGAACCCCGGTCTAATCAAGAAGCGTGTGCTAAGCACTGCTGCTCCTTCCCACCTGGCTACGGAGGCGCCTAGGAGGAGGAGGAGTGACAGATGCAAAGTGAATGTTCATACATAGGGGTGGGAATCTAGTCCCACCTAGAAACCTCATCCTTACTTTTAATATGTCAGTATTTTCTAATGAGATTAAAGCTGGTTATCGGAACTCCACAGTACACCCATATGTCCCAAATCCATTCAGGTGCTTCAAGTGCCATAAATATGGACAATCACAAATGGCCTGCCATGGTGCCCTTGCATGTGCTTGATTTGTTGCCTAGGACTATGAAATTACATCATATAAAGTTGCAAAACCCACTGACATTAACTGCCATGGAGAGTATCCTGCATACTCTCGAGCATGCCAGAGGTGAAAGGAAGAAAAGGAAATACAACGACTAAAGGCAGAGCTGAACATTTCATACCATGAATCCAGAAAAGCAGTCAAACCAGTAAATAGCAATAAGGCAATATATGTTGAAAAGGTTGCCAAGAAATTTTCCTTTGGAAATCAAACAGAAATGATTGTACCACCGAAAGAGTCATTCATGTCCATCACCCACTATTTACTGAGCTCAGAAAAACCATCGAGAAATCTCAGTCAGCTGCCGATACAATATCAGTAACTACTAGTGCTCCACCAATACAAATATTGAGCATTAAAGTGACAGTACTGAAAACTCAATTGCTAAATTAAGTTTTCAGTACAGAATTACAATTAAAAATGGATGTTGAAACCAAGGAGGTACCGGATGAATCAGTCTTGGAACTCTTTGCAGAACTTCTCCAAAGAAAAAGATAAATCCAACACTGCAAAAAGTAAGCCCTCAGCACTTCAGAAGTTGACTGATGGATTCACCAAGCTCAGGTAATGGCTAAATTCCTACAGTTGAATTGCTGTGGATTCCTACAAAATGCACAAGACATAAAGGCACTCCTACAAAGGCATTAACCATCCTGCTTTTGCTTACAGTTGTTGTTGTTGTTATGGGCGTTTAATGGCGCATAAGCTACTATGGCTATAATGCGCCTGATTTTTTTTTTTTTTTTTTTTGCTTACAGGAGACTTATCTAAAAGCAAATGATGACCCCTGAATGCATAACGTTACTATTATTTGTAAAGATAGAATTGTGGATGGCCCTGCTCATGGAGGAGTCGCAATCTTCGTAGGCAACAGACCCCCACCCTTTTCAGCCTTTGCTACTTACAACCAGCATAGAGGCTGTCACACTTATTCAAACAACCTGCTGGCTGAAGGTAAGTCCTCACACATCTATCCTGCAACCATCCTTTCTGAATTGGAATTTATGTCCCCTCGTGTGTAATCTGAACAAGAGGAAAAATGCCGTGAATGCCATCAGCATTGAGATTGCACAAGCCATTCAAAGCTGTAAACACTTTGATCAGATCACCTCGCTGGTGCCTAGTCTCTATATGAATTTGCACGACTAAAGCCAATGTGAATGGGATAGTAGAGATAAAAAAAACATTGTTAAAAAACAGTGGCCTCAAAGAAAAGAACTGATTCCAGTAAAGAAAAATGTTGCAAACAAACCATTGGTTACTCCTGATAAAATTTTATCACCATTGTTGCATATGAAACTATTAAACTTGGTTTAATAAAAAAATTTGTCAAAGCAATGGATTGAAATGGACCAAATTTTCTTTACCTGAAAGAGAAATTTACTGGACTCAGTGAGAACACAATCAAAGCAGGCATATTTATGAGACCCCAAATAAGAAAACTTTTGAAAGATGAAAATTTTGAATAGTAGTTAAATGAAGTTGAACAAACTGCATGGAGCTCACTTAAAAAAATTATTGAAAATTTTTTGGGAAATTTCAAGGCTGTAAATTACCAAGAAATAATCAATGAGATTTTCAAGACCTATGAAGTTATTAGGATTTAATATGTCCCTAATGATCTATTTCCTGGATTCACATTTGGACTTCTTTCCAGAAAACTTAGCAGTCAGTGACGAGCATGTGGATCATTTCCATCAAACTATTTTCACACTGGAAAAGAGGTTTGTTTGTTTGAGTGTGGGCTTTATGGCCCAAGAGCAACATTGGCCATAATGCGCCTAACTTTGGTAAAGTTTGGTGCTTTTTTTTTTTTTTTAAATTTGAATTGCAGTTAAAGTTTACAGTGTGTTATACAGTTTTATCTCTTTAAGGAAAGTGAAGATTTTGTCTACATGTGGTGTATCTGCTAAAAGATGGGCGATACTCAGAGTATTTGTTGTTGGAAAAGAGGCAAAAAGAGTTTGATGCTGACTGTTGTAAATCAGGCAGTCAATGAGTATATGCTGGACTGTAAGTTGGGCATTGCAGTTTGTGCAATGTGGTGGATCAGCGCGATCAGGCTGTGGATCAGGCTGTAAGTAGATAGAGATGTGTCAAGTGTGTGTGACCTATCCGTAATCGGGCTAATACAACTTCTTCATGTTGGTTCTCACGAATACTAAACTTCCATGGTTCGAGATCTTTTTTAATGCCGAGTAATTTGATATTGGTCTGACTCAGCTAGATGTGTTGCCATTGTTCAATACATTGTTTCTTTATAATGTGCTTGTAATCAGATGCAGGTGTAGTAAAGGCTTGGTCTATAGGATCGGTAGCAGTTTTGGCAGCTAGGTTAGCCTGTTCATTTCCAGAAATTTCAGCATGACCGGGGATCCAACATAACAGAACTTGTTGTTTCTTCTGGTTTAACGTAGTCAGAGTATTCCAGATCTGTCTAAGTAGAGAGTTATCATTCTTTGGGTTCTGTTGTATAGTTTGGATAGCACTAATGGAGTTGGTATATATAACACTGCAATGTGGTTTTTGAGAGTGCATAGTTTAAGGCTATGTGGATAGCACAAAGTTTGGCAGTATAGCTGCTACATTCAGTAGGTAGTTTCTTGGATATAGTTGTGTTGGGAAATACTGCTGCTACACCAACGTGATTGTCAGTTTTAGACCCGTCTGTGTAAATTGGTGTGTACTGGCCGTGCTGGGTTCTCAGTGCGGCGTGTATTTGCAGTATGTTCTGTTAGGATAAGGTGTGTTTTCCCCAGACTTGTCAATGAAAAGTCGCACGGTGGTATATAGTATGTCCAAGGTGGGACTGTATGAGAGGCAGTGGGCTGTATCTTACTAAGGTCAATTTGCCAATCGGTCTGCAATGAGCAAAGACATATCCCAGTTGGTGGATTTATTGATGGATAGGCTCAGTATAGGTTTTCCCATTTAGGAGAGAAAAGTCCGTTCCAAGATCGATGCCCTTTGAGTTTTGCTGCATAGTGTAATAAAAGCATTTGCCTGCGTAGCTACAGGGAGGTTTCATGTGCTTCAGCATATAGGCTGTGGACAGGTGATGTACGGTATGCCCCCAGTGCAAGACGAAGAGCACTGTGGTATACAGGATCAAGCCAGCGTAAAGCACTTGGTCTATAAAGTACAGAACCATAATCTAGACGTGACCGACCGTATTAGCGCATGGTACAACTGTAATAATGTGTATCAGTCAGCTCTCCATGTTGTGCCTGATAGAATGCTTAAGATGTTTAGCTTTTTAAGACAGGTAATCCTGAGTGTTTTTATATGTTCCAGGAAGGTGAGTTTTTGGTCAAATATTACACCAAGAAAGCGGACACTAGGGACCACTGGTATGATTCGATTTTGTAGTCAAAAGTTCTGGGTGTGGATGTAGGTTACGTTTCCTGCAAAAGTGTATACCTACAGTCTTTTGGGTTGAGAGGTGAAAACCGTTGTTTTGAGCCCATTTTGCTATATTGTTGATAGCACATTGCAGCTGTCTCTCTACCATTTGCATATTAGGTGAATGGCAGGTGATACTGAAGTCATCAGCATACAGGGTAGTGGATATTGCTTGTAGCAGGTCCTGTGTCATTGAATTCATTTTTATATTAAAGAGGGTGGTACTTAGCACTGATCCTTGTGGTACCCCTTCTTCCTGTATGAACTTTGAAGATAAATGGTTGTGAAATCGAACTTGAAATGAGTGGTGTTGTAGGAAGTTTCTTATAAACTGTGGTAGGTATCTGCGTAATCCCAGATCGTATAGATTTTGCATTATACCATATTTCCAAGCAGTGTCAAATGCTTTTTCAATATCAGATAGGACCATCGCAAGATGTTCTTTGCATATGAAGGCATCACGGATGTTTATTTCTGTCTTAATCAAAAGGTCAAGAGTGGATCTGCCTTCACGAAAGCCACACTGCACTAGATTCATAAGGTTATTTCGAGCTAGAAACCAGGATAGCCGGGAGTTGATCATTTTTTCCATGACCTTGCATATACAGCTGGTGAGTGCAATAGGTCAATAATGCTGTGGATTTGTAGGATCTTTTCCAGGTTTTGGAAATGCCAAAACATAAGCATACCGCCATTTGTTGGCCCCCAGTGACAAGCGAGTGACTATAGCGATTTCTAAGCGATTTACTTAAAAGAGCGGTTGATTATAGAATATGTTATTTTTCTGAAGTTATTTAATTTTGCACTTCTGAAGTAAAGAAGTTAACTCACTTGACAGAAAGGCAAGACACCTTTCTTTTTGTATATAGGAATAACTTATTAACACACTAACAACTAATCTCTTTATCGCTTGGTCACTGGTGGCACCGCTCCTGCCTCCACGTGGCGGGGCTGGAAGTCTGGGAGAAGAAATCCACTCTCCCGGGGCTAAAAGGAGCAGTAATGGAAAACACAAAACAGTCCAGCTGCGGATCTACTAATCCAGATAGGCATGACCTAGATCATGACTTAAACCCATCACATGCCAAGAGACAAAAAAAAAGAAGGGACAGATTATTCTGCTCCTCTCTTTTTAATATTGCATTCCTCCACAGACCAACCACTGAGTAAGTTATCTCCATTTTTGATTCAAAAATGTCTCAAAAATGTGGCTGGCCCTCCAAAAATGGTTCGTCAATTAAGATCTGGAGATTTATTAGTGGAGATGAATGAACATAGACATGCAGAGAGACTCCTGAAAATTTCTAACTTTGGTGGAATTCCCACAAAGGTTACCCCACATGCCACCTTGAACTCCTCTAAAGGGGTAATATCAGAATGGGATCTCCTAAATGTATCGGAAGATGAACTTGTCCAGGAATTAAACAACCAAAATGTAATCCACGCCAAAAGAATTTTGATCAAAAGAGATGGAGAGCTTGTTCCTACTCGGACAGTTATACTGACTTTTAAAACACCAATTTTCCCCACAACTATAAAAGCTGGATACCTCAGATGTCATGTTCGACCATACATTCCCAATCCGGTACGGTGCTTCAAGTGCCAAAAATTTGGTCATTCACAAACTGTATGCAGAGGTGTAGTCACTTGTGCTGCTTGTGGTTCTAAAGAACACACACATACCGATTGTAACAAGGAAACTCAAAACTGTCCTAATTGCCATGGAAATCATTCTGCCTTCTCTAAGGACTGCGATCAATGGAAACGAGAGAAGAATATTCAGAAATATAAAATAGAGCATAAGGTGTCATATCAAGAGGCAAAAAAACAATTTACAACTCCTGTTAAATCATCTACGTATGCGTCAGTTACTCAACGATTACGCTCAGTATCAACTCAAACTGACTGCTCAGTCCCTCCAAATATCTCAATATCTGGTTGGGCTAAATCAGTACTTTCTTCATCAAAGGAACACTCTCCCTCCAAATATGTAACTCAAGAAGTAAATACACCAGTAACAGTACCTCCAGATAAGAATCCCAAACAGCAACAGAAAGAACAAATCAAGAGCTCTGAAAGAAGTGATAAATACAAACTCAGATCTGATACCATGGACATCGATGAAGAAGCAGGCGAAGACAATACAATTCTTGAAATTCATCCAGAAGATGACATCGACACAGGCAGACCAGTTTTCTCAAAGAAGGAAAAGGGGAAAATAGACAGGCGTAAGCAGACTACTTCACGGATGTTAGCAGACACCAGTTAAAACCAAACAATGAGTACAGTTATTCAGTGGAATTGCCGTGGCCTCCGTGCTAACGTAGATGACTTTTACGATCTATTAAGTAAATATAAGCCTGTTGCAGTATGCATTCAAGAAACCAATCTCACGAATACAGTATCTATGACAATTAAGCATTATACTATATATAGAAAAGATAGAAGTTCCTCTAATTCAGCTCATGGAGGAGTAGCAGTCATAGTGAACTCTGTAGTTCCCTGTAGACATATCCCCGTGCAAACATCTTTAGAGGCGGTTGCAATTCGTGTCACCATTGGTATAACAGTAACATTAGTTTCGTTGTATCTATCGCCAAACCATGCATACAGCCTTGATGATTTAGATGATATAGTAAAGCAGATACCTGTTCCGTTTTGCATTATGGGTGACTGGAATGGTCATCACCCCCTATGGGGTTCCCAACATCTTGACTCTAGAGGACAGATAATAAAAAAATTTTTAGATAAACATAATCTAACTATTCTAAACACTGGTGATCACACATACATACACTCCATCTGGTTCAAGTTCAGCTATTGATCTTTCAATATGCTCCCCAACAATATTTCCTATCATAGACTGGACTGTTACTGATAACCCTTGTGGTAGCGATCACTTTCCTATCATCTGTACTTTCAGCTCAAGTTCTCCTCCCCAGAGAGAAATTAGGACAACCTGGAAATTTGAAAAGGCTAACTGGACTAAATACCAGGAAATAGCTCGAATAGATACTGCCGCCATAACAACCCTCACAATTGATTCTGCAGTCAGGTATACTACACGAAAAATGATGAAAGCATCGGAGGCTGCTATTCCAAAATCTTCATCCAAAATCCGGCTTCATCCAAAAATGTGGTGGAATGAAGCATGTAACAATGCTAAAAAAGAAAGGAATAAGTACTGGAATCTGTTTCGAAAATATACAACCACAGCCAACTTCCTACAGTTTAAGAGAGCCAGAGCTAAAGCTCATCATATAAGACGAGAGAGTAAAAAAGAAGCACGGGCACGTTTCGCTTCCACCATAAACAGATCCACAGATACTTCTAAAATATGGAAAAAAATCAAATGAATTAATGGCAAATACTCACAAACAATTTCTCCTATTCTACTTGTAAGAGGGAAGGAAATTTCTGAACCTCTGGAGATTGCCAATATCTTAGGTAATTCATTTGAAACACTTTCAGCTGTTGCCACATATGAACCAGCATTTAAATTGGTAAAATCCCAGACAGAAAAATACAAACTAAAATTTAATACTGCCGTCCCATATTCGTATAACCTACCTCTGACCATGATTGAATTGCGCAGTGCACTTTCCCGATTAAAGAATAGTGCTCCTATTACAACTGTATAACAGAATTTTTCTAGAGGAGTATTACCCTGCTAGCTGGTGCCATTCTTATGTGCTGGCTTTCCCGAAACCAGGAAAAGACCACACAGATCCCAGAAACTACTGCCCTATTTCTCTAACCAGTTGTCTGGGAAAAACATTAGAAAAAATAGTTAACGCTAGATTGACATGGTTTCTAGAAACGGAAAACATTCTAAGTCCAAACCAGCATGGCTTCCTGAGAAGAAGATCTACACTTGATCTCATTATCAAAGCAGAAACAAATATCCGGAACGCTTTCCTCAGAAACGAGCACCTAGTCATGATATGCGTTGACATAGAGAAAGCCTTCAATACAACTTGACGATATGGGATTCTTCAGGACTTACATAAATGTGGACTTCGGGGTCATCTGCCGATATTCATTAAAAACTTTCTAGGCAATAGATCATTTCAAGTCCAATTCCATTCATCATTGTCTCGAGCATATGTACAAGAAGAGGGAGTTCCCCAAGGTTCAGTGTTGAGCGCCACACTCTTTGCCATTAGGATTGATGCCATAACCAAGTGTATACCTAATACAGTTGACGCATACCTATATGCTGACCATCTTGCCATCTCATGTCACTCTCAAAATATGCGACTAATTGAAAGGCAACTACAAGATACCATTAACAAAATAGTCTCTTGGGCCAAAAACAACGGATATCAACTTTCTAAACCAAAAACAACAGCCGTAAACGTTCTTTACATCCTGATCCAGACCTACAGTTAGATTCTCATCGTATTACTTTCCAGCCTAGTATTAGATTCCTTGGTGTAATTTTTGATAAAAAATTAAACTTCCTGGAGCATATAAAACATATCCGTACAAGTTGTCTTAGAAAACTAAATCTTCTGAGAGTAATTTCCTCCATGTCATGGGGCACAGATCGCTACGTGTTGCTACAGCTATATCGATCGCTGATTAGATCCAGGTTAGACTATGGGTCTCCTGCATATGACTCGGCCAGACCGAGTGAACTTAAATGGCTCGATCCTGTACATCATAGTGCCCTACGAGTTGCACTGGGGGCTTTTCGTACTTCACCAATCTTAAGTCTATATACCGAAGCCTATGAGCCACCGCTACATCTTCGACGACAAATTCTGTTACTAAATTACGCAGCCAAAATCAGCAGTCTTCCACATCATCCCATATGGCAATATCTCTTTATGCCCAAATGGAGTAAACTTTATGAAAGTAAACCCCGGCTGAATAAACCATCTGGAATTAGGCTTCAAACTCTTATCACAAGCTGGGATCTCAATTTCACTAACGTACTTCAGGATACTAGCATGGAAACCCAGCCATGGCAAATGCCCCCGATACATATTGATAGACACTTTCAGCAATGGGGAAAGAATAACCTTCCAGATTCTAACATTAGGCAAATTCATATGACCCACTCCTCTGAGTTTAGCACTTCCATTCAAATATATACAGATGGATCCAAAATTGGTAGTAAAGTTGGTACCGCTGTAGTATTACCAAATGTCACCCTCTCCAGACAGCTTCCGTCTGAATGCAGTACTTATACCTCACAATTATACGGTATTGTTCTAGCCCTAGAGAATATCAAAGAAGACTCGTATACCAAATCCATCATATATACGGACTCGTTAAGTGCTGTTAATGCTCTACAGTGTAAATTCTTCCCTAATCATCCGCTGGTACAAAAAATTTGGGCACAGCTACTAGAACTTCACGGACATGGACAGAAAGTAATATTTTGTTGGATCCCTGGACACGTTGGAATACCAGGAAACGAGCAGGCAGATTTAGCTGCTAAATGTGCTACAAATGTGATACCATCTAATTTCAAGACTCCTTATATTGACCATAAATCCATTATCAAACAGATGTATAAAAAAGAGTGGACACGTATGTGGCAAGATCAAGCAAATAATAAACTTCTTGAAATCAAAAGAGAACCCAAGCAATGGCAATCCAGTCTGAGACGAAACAGAAAGGAAGAAACCATCCTGGCCAGATTACGCATTGGTCGTACATTCCTCACTCATAGCTATGTACTAACAAACGATGATCCTCCACAATACAGCAACTGCTTATGCTCATTAACAGTAAAACATATTATCCTGGAATGCCCGCTATATCTGAAAGAACGTAAAACTGCTTTCTTCTCTCATTTCCATAACTTCAGCCAGTTATCATTACAGTGTGTTCTAGGAGATCGTGAGGATATGGACGACATTTTTCTCTTTCTAAAATTGATAAATAAATATCACAATATATGAGCTCCATAGCCGAGTGGGCAAGAGCGGGAGTGCAGTAGCACACGCTCTTTGAGTAGACCGGGGTTCAAGCCCCTGACTGCTGAATACGGTCAATCTGCCAACCCGCACTGGACCAGCGTGACAGATTATGGTCCATTTCCCTCAGTATGAATTGTTGAGGAGGCTTCCATCCTGCAGTGGGTTGATAATGGCTGCACTTTACTTTTTTTTTTATCACTCGTAAGACAAACGAAGAAGATATTAGACAGTAATTAGTGCATTATAGCCTAAGCTGTTGATGCACCAACAAATTTAACAACAACCGCCATTTGTCAGGGAAAGTGTTTTCTTTGAATATTCTGTTGTAGAGCAATAATGGTGTCTTGAGTGCGGGTTCAGTAAGTTTTGCTATCATGATGTAATGTATTCCATCTGCCCCTGCTGCACTGAGTTTAGTGTGGAAAAGAGGTACCAGTCTCCTTAGTGTCCAGGGCAAGTGGAGCCCAAGTATGTTGGCTCCACTTGCCTTGGACACTGAAGAGAGATGTACCACAGGCAGAATACAACAGGAGATACACCGATAAGCCAAAACATTATGACCAGCGAGTCGTTATGCAATTCAAAGCAACTGCAGGTGAACTACAGCGCGTGCACTGGTCAGAACACAGTATAAAAAACACCTGATACTGATTTCTGTTAATCAGTGTTACTTTTGTTCTTCAGATGGGAAAAGCAGCTGAGTTTGACAAAGGCCAAATTGTAATGGCCAGACAACTGGGTCAGAGCATATCCAAAACGGCACAGCTGATGGGGTGCTCACCATCAACTGTGGTTACTACCTACCGAAAGTGGTACCAAGGGAGGGGAACCTACAAACTGCCAGCAAGGTGTTGGACAACCACGGCTCATCAATGCATGAGGTGAGCAAAGGCTCTCCCAGATGGTACATGGCAACAGAAGGGCGATTGTAGTGCAACTTGCCGGTAATTGGAATGCTGGTGACGGGATTAATGTTTCACAACACAGTACATCAAACCCTGTTAAAAATGGGGCTGTGTAGCCACAGGCTGCTCAGAGTGCCCATGCTAACCACGGTTCACTGGCAACACCATCTACAATGTACACGTGAGCATCAAAACTGGACCTTGAGTGATTGGAAGAAGGTCGTCTGGTCTGATGAATCACATTTCCTGTTGCACCATGTGGACAGCCAGGTACATGTGCATTGTTTACCTGGGGAAGTGATGGTGCCTGGATGCACCGTGGGACGAAAACAAGCTGGTGGTAGCGGTGTCATGTTTTGGGCAATGTTCTGCTGGGATACACTGGGTCCAGTTATCCATGTGCCGGGCACTTTGATGTCTACCATCTATCTAAACATCATTGCTGACCAGGTGCACCCTTTCATGTCAATGTCTTCCCCTTTGGCAGTGCCGTCTTTCAGCAGGATAATGCAACATGTCACACTGTCCGGATTGTTCGAGACTGGTTTGCGGAACATGAGGAAGACTCCCAGGTATTGCCCTGGCCTCCAAATTCCCCAGACATCAATTCCGTCGAGCATCTGTCGTTTGTGTTGGAACAGCAACTCCGATCTGCAGTGTCTCAACCACAGACCTTACAGGAGTTAAGGATCTGCTGGTTATGTGTTGGTACCAGATACCACAAGACACATTTAGAAATCTTGTAGCATCCATGCTTCGTCAGGTATGAGCTGTTTTAGCTGCACGTGGAGGACCAACATCATATTAGGTAGGTGGTCATAATGTTTTGGCTCATCAGTGTATATAGAGTTATCAGATCGTTTACACGTTTCTTCCTTTTTCAAATTCAGCCTTTAGTTCTTATACTTCTATGCATAATAAAACATGAATTTATCAACAGATAACTATTAGTAAACATCTGGTAAAGATTAATTTTAAGAGTTTTTAACTAATTTTTTAAATCAGTATCATGGCTTTTTGGGTGTTCATGGCTTCAACTATGTTTCCTCCATTGAGCTTTGCATTGAGCAGGCTTCTGAGTCTCTGATGGTATTTTTTTGGTCAGGCAGGCCTTTATTTCCTTGTGTTCTAACTGCTAAGCCTACATCATTCCCAGATATTTGTAGGTCTCTCTCCTATCATCATATCGATCTCTTTACCAGTGTGCAGCTGGGAGTTTTGACCAACTAATTTTGCCTAATGCATGTGGGTCTTGCATTTGTACAGACCAAATTCCATCCTGATATCATTACTAAATTCTGCGGTGATCCGGAGTAGTTGCCGAAGTTGCTTCTTGGTTGCCGTGCATAGCTTGATGCCATCCGTATACATCAGGAGGGAGAGGGTTTACAGGTTTTTCCTTCCTTCTTTGAGGTTATATATCCATACTTGCTGCTGTTGAACAGAGTGGATAATGGGTTGAATGCTAGACAGAAACACAGTGGGATCAGGTCATCTCCCTGAAAAATTCCTCTCCTGATGGGGATCGCCTTGGTTGTGATGCTCTCGACCATTTTGGCATGGTTGCTTCTAGGAAGTTTGTCACTGTCAGATTGACTATGTAGATCTTTAACATCTCTGTTAGCCAGCTAAGAGGCACAGAGTCGAAGGCCTTGTGATAGTCAATGGAGGCCACGTACAGATTGTCACACTTCTTGCAGGCTTGCTCTGTAACTGCGGCATCAATAGTTAACTGCTCCTTGCATCCTTTGCTCATCCATTTTCATCCTTTCTGCTGTTCTTCCATGTTGTACTGGCTGTCCAAGTGGTCTGATATCTTCTTAGTTATGCAGCTGGTCAGGATCTTGACATCATTGGAAAACAGGTGATCAGCTTGTATTTTGCTAGGTTTCTTGTATCTTGGTCTTTAGCCTTCAGATATGTGATTCTCCTATTCTCTGATTTTTGGTTCATGTTTGCTGTGCACATTGTCACTCTTGAAGATGCTCTTCACTTTTCCAATTAAATTCTTACTCCTATTACCCCTTTGGTACTGGAACAATTTGCCTATGGAGCCCTGGTAACCATGTTAGCAAGAGTGCAAGGCTATACGGAGTGAAGTGTGCAGGGTTTGAAACCAGCTTTCGGTAGTTGTGGATTTCCCCTTCTGTGTCTTTTGATTACCACTGTCTTCTCCCACTCAACCTTTCCTTTATCCATAGCAGCAATTTGCCCTTAATGCCATACTGCTCCAATTGGTACAGTAGTCTTACATGTGCAACAGTATCAAAAGCTTTCCTAAAATCCAAGTATATGATATTAGAATTATATTTTGCAGCATGCAATTACTTTGTAAGCATATCATAGTATGCAATCAAATTGGTCAGACAAGCCGTCTCCTTAACATTCTGTGACCTATAACTGCATTCTTGTCTAGATGATCCTGCAGTGCTTCTTTAACCAGTTCCTCCATTAATTTCTGTGCAACAGAAGTTAAACTAACAGTTCTGTAACTACTTGTGTCACCCTTTTATCTCTTCTTGAGAATTGGGATCACATTTGCACATCTTCAGTCCATGGTGAACTCCCCTGAGCCAAAAGAAGCTCTCATAATTATGGCTAAGGGTTTGCTGCCTCCTTTAATATAACTGGATAGTTTCCATCCACCTTAGGTGCCTTTCTTATGTTTGACTTCAACAGTTTCCACTCCACTTTGCTCTCATTTATTAAAAAATCATTAAGCTCCCTATTAGAGTTTAATAAGTTTCTGCCCTCAAGAATTCCTCATGTGTGAATATAGATGCAAAATACTCATTCAGTTTGTCAGCTATCTGAGCAGGATCACCATTAGTCAAACCATCAATATCAAGTGAACTAATCTGATTCATCCCCTTCCTTCTAGAGGTTATATAAGTAAAGAAGCCTTGCTGTTTTTCTTAGCATCCTTTGCCAAAGATTTCTCCTAATCTGCTTTGGCCTGTCTAACCTCCTTTGTGACTTGATTACAGACCAGCTTATGTCTACCATAGGCTTCTGTGTCACCTGATAATTCATGTGCATCCCATGAATTCTTCTTCTCTGCCATGCATCTCATTAGTTCATCTGACATCCATTTAGGCCTAAACCTTGAACAGTATTTCTTAGTTGGTATGAAAAGCTAAGTAGCTTTCAAGATAAATTCTTTGAATGCTTCCCATTTAGAATTTGTTTTTGGTAACATCATCAGTTGGTCTCACTGTATAGAATTTAAAAACTGGCTCAGACCACCATAATCACCTTTACAAAAGCGAAAAACCCTTCCCTTTACCCCTGATGGTAGTTACCACCTCTTTGAGTAAATCCTACATCAGCACACTGTGATCACTACCATCTAGTGGTTCCTTTATTTGCAGATTCTTAATGCATGAATAATCCCTAGTGATAATCAGATCAAGAGTATTATTCCCTTGGTTGCCTGTCAAACATGCTGCTGTACAAAACAATCGTGCATTAAATCCACAAAAGCCTTGCTAGGTGTGCGAGTGACCAATCCACAAGTTCCAGTCAATATCTGGGAAGTTAAAACTCCTCATTATAAGACAATCTGATATACTGGCCCACTCTATTTCTCTGTACAGCTGTTCATTGCATTCATCAGAGTCATTAGGCCTATAACACACTCCTACAATTTTTGCTTTCACCGTGCTTACATCACAACAAACTGACTCAACATTGCACTGTCCATTCATGTCAACTGGATGCACTTCCTTAGATTTTATGTTTCTTATCTAACAGCACAACTCCTTCTGCTGTAGCCTTCTTTTTTAGGCTGGTGGTTCCTTGTGTTTGCATTTTGTTTTCTGTTGGTCTTTGGTTTCTCTTCCATTCATGCTGGTGGCTGCTACAGTGGCACTGTAAATTGTTGTGCAGGTGGTGTCTAGTATTACTTTGTTGCTGTTGAGGTAATCTGGTATGATTCTCCGATTCAGGTGGTCTGTGACTTGCCATAGGATCCTGTTGGGTCTCTGCTTCAGTATATATGGGTCTTTGTGGGGCATATTCCCTCAAATTCTGCTAAGGCCTTCTTCCACTCCTATTCTATATATTGTGACCTTGTCTCTTTCCACTTTGGCTGCTCTGGGTTATTGTTATTGTACTTGGTGTTCCTCCTCCAGTTCTGGTTTGGTTGCATCCGTATTTGTTGTTCTTTGTAGTTTGTCGCTAACATTCTGCTTCATTTTTTTAAAGATTGCAGGAACTATCAGCTTCTTTGTGACAATGGTCTGTCTCTGCTCTGCTATTTGGTGACTCAAACATTTGGAACCAATCCAACCACTTGGTGGGTATTTTCGTCTTGTACATTGTCATGTCTGTCTCTAATTTTATTTCTTCATAGTATGCTTGCCCAATGAATGTAATTTATTTTGATGCTCCAATTCATGCTACGGATTCTTCCTTCCTTGGTGGGGTGGTCACTAGTGCAGTCACAGGAACCACTTCCAGTTTGTTGGGCTGAGTGGTCTTTCCCTTCAGTTGTGGTTGCCAAGGCCCGAATGCCAGTGACTTTATCTTGCACGACACTTGATACAGTATACTCACTATGTCTACCTCTGATCTTCATCCAGATGTAATTTATTCATGATGCTGCTAAATCATTGATGATTTAGCAGCATCACCCAGTGACAAATTCCAGTTGTGAGGG
This sequence comes from Mastigoproctus giganteus, assembly GCF_048544385.1. NCBI lineage: Eukaryota > Metazoa > Arthropoda > Arachnida > Uropygi > Thelyphonidae > Mastigoproctus > Mastigoproctus giganteus. The sequence continues at coordinate 85,851,303 of NC_143580.1, read as the reverse complement.
ACCACATGGTGTGTAAAAAAAAAAAAACTCCTGGATTGATGGCTGATATACATGTTTTCACACCAGAATTCTTTCTAACCATGTTTGCTTTATCACCATAACCTTATCCACAAGTCATTTGTATTGAGAACTATATATTCTAGTTCTCTTTAAATAGCATTCAGTAGTAACAAACTCCACAAAATGCTTAGTCATAGTCATTTGCTCCACTTAGTCAGTGTCTCAAATAAAATCTAACAATATAGCAAAATATTTAACATATTTGATTTTGTTCACTGTTGTTTGATTTTTTTCACCATTAACTCTACAGCTCATTTTGTATGTCGTGGCTTAAATAATGATCACGGAATTTCAATTTCATTTATACAACAAAAATGTTCATTGAATCATATTTAGAAATAATTTCTCTAAATCAATAAAATTACTCGAATTTTCTGCTTCATCTAATGACCTTGTTTTCCTGTGTCTTCTGAAAGCTAAATTTTCTGAACTAAGCAAAAAATTGTGTAGTAGTTAACCAAGAATTTGATGTAATACCAATAAATCTTTCCAGTGTCTTTTTACTTCCTGAATGTGCAACTGGTTCTTGTGGTCAATGGTTTTTCCTGGCAATAGCCATTTCTTCAAATTAAGCCATCTGGACATGGATTCTATATGTACCTGAGGCAGGTACATATAGAAACTCACATACACACATGAAGAAAATTTTAAAGGGGGGGGTGCCATATTTCACTTGGCATCCGGGCGCCACATACTCTAGGAATGCCCCTGATATGTACTCTGTTATTTTCATGCCTAAAACAGCACAGTGCTACTGCATTTCCAGTGACAACATCCATTTAATGAAACAGTGATCTGTTGTACTGAAAATAATCAAAGTGTAAAACTATTTCACCACAACAGTGAAAGTTTCTAAAATATCTGTTTTTGTCACCCCCTGGATGCTCCTCATAACCTAGTTAACTAAGTTATCTTTGCCCCATTGGAGAATTACCTGGAGTTCAGCATTTAAGAACTGGTAGTGGATATTTGCAAAGTTGAGCTGTTTGTGCATGTCAAGGTTTCTCAAACTGTAAGGTCAAATGCTCGGTGCTATCATTAGCAAAACTGTAGATAGGATTTCCAGTCAATGGAAGAAGGTCATTAATATACAAGAGGAAAAGAGGGAGAAAGAACTGAACCTTGGGGAACACCAGCATAAATGGAAAAGTTACAAGACAGAGCCATCTGCCATCACCTGCAGTGAGCAGTCAGAGAAAAAAACAGTTGAAAATCCATAAGATAGAGGCTTATTTAGAATACTTTTATGCCAAACACAGTGAAAAGCCTTTGAAATTTCGAGAGCAACTGCTTGAGTTTCACTAGACTTTTCTTTTGAATTTGTCCATAGATGGGTAACATAAGCCAATATATCACCAGTGGATCAACACTGACAGAAACCATGTTGGCAGAAACCAGAGTAGCATATCTATCTGCTACAAATTGAGATAATGAATTCTATAATTTTAATATTTTTGTATAAACAGATCTTAATAATAAAGTAAAGAAGCAAAGATCTTAGTAATAAAGATCATAGAAGTAAAGATCTTAATAATAAAGTAATAAAGTATGGAATTGTTCAATAATCAACATTTCCCTAGGACTCATTCTTCTGTATTCCAGTAGCTTCTGTAACAAAGAGATATTGATTGCTTGAGATCTTGAGTGTGTGGTAGTCAAATTAGCATTAACTTGTGTATTAAGTATATGCTATTCTTCTGAGTTTCATTTATTAGTATTATTATTTTTTTAGTATTTTGTAATAGTGTTATTAGTGCAGTCTGTGACAACATTATATCAATATGTCTGCCTCCCTTTCATTACAAAGTGCACTAAATAATACACTTACATTGGATATTTTATTTTTATTTTAGCGACTTTTACTTTTGTATGTGGTGATTTAAAAGACACACAAAGAGTATATTTTCATTTTATGTATATTTGCATATTTAAGTACATAATGATGTACTTAAATATGCAAATGCAAGTCTTAGCCTTGTCCATCTGTTTGCCCAGCCACATGTAATAACAACTTGATTCCAAGTGGACAGATTTTCATGAAAATATACATCTAATTCTTTTAGAAATATATGCCAAGCCATCCCAAATATCATTAAAATCAGTATCCCTATTCTCCAAAGAGTGAAAAAATGTTAATTCCAAATTTTTGCAGTAAACAGAATGGTAACGTTCTGTATATTGCAGAAATTACTTGGACTGGTATAATTAAATTTTTAACCACCTGCACTTTAGTACCAAATGGAAATTAGCATTAGTAGAGGCATATGATGCAAGAAAGCAAGCTTATGCAGCATCAGCCAAAAAAAAACAAAACGTGTTCCCATTTCACCCCTCCGTTCATTCCAAGTACCTGTCCAGCTCAGCCTTAAATTTATTTAGGCTATCAACTTCCACAACAAAGGATGGAAGTCTGTTCCACCAAGCAACCAACCAACCAACCACTCGCTGGCTAAAGGCAAACTTCCGCACATCTATCCTACATCTGTCTTTTCTCAATTTCAATTTATGCCCTCTCAAATGATTATTCTGAGCAAGAGGAAGAATTCCATCAGCATTCAGCATGCTCAAACCATTCAAGGCTTTATACACCTCTATCAGATCACCTCACTGGTGCCTAGACTCCAGACACTGTAATTTGCAAAACTTAAGCCTTTCTTCGTAAGAGTACCCCTTTGTTCCATTCACTAATCTTGTTGCCCTTCTCTGTACTCGTTCCAACAGCTCTACATCCTTCTTGAAATGAGGCCTCCAGACCTGTATACAGTACTCAAGGTGTGGCCTGACCATTGCCTTATATAAGGGGATAATCACCTCCTTATCCCTGCTAGAAAAATTCCTGTATATCATTAGCAAGACACTATGAGCTACTCTTGCAGACCGTCTGCACTGCTCAGAAAACTTCATATCTGCCTGCACAAATACCCCCAGGTCCTTTTCATTCTCTACCACTGTCAGTGTAGTACCACACAGTTGGCACGTGTAGTACCACACAGTTGGTACCACACACTCTGGGGTTGCTGCTTCCCATATGTAGTACTTTACATTTGTCAATGTTAAACTTCATTTGCCACCTCTCAGCCCATCTGCTCAACTTTTCTAGATCCTGTTGCAGCAGCGTACTGTCATTAGTGCTCTTAACAACCCTGCCAACCTTCGTATCGTCTGCAAACTTGGACATTAAGCTTGATATACCATCATCAATATCATTTATAAATACAGAAAACAACAATGGACCCAGTACTGAACCCTGAAGGACTCCACTACAGTAAACCCCAGCTATTCACGGTATCTGTATTCGCGGTTTTGCGTATTCGCAGTCGCTGATTTAACATAAAATTAAACCTAAAAAAATGTGAATTTTAAAGCGCTGTGAACATTTTCCGCCATAAAAAAACATGGACGTGGCTAAAATTATCTTTCCCAGTCAAAACAGCACTCAGTGGGTGGGGGGAGGGGGGGGTGACAAAATCGTGAGCGTGGATGTTTCTCACTAATCCTTGTTCGGTATGTGTTATGTGCTTGCCATGGAAGGTTTCGTTGTTTGTTTTTAATTTATATGCTTTTAAAATTGAATAAATTTATCAATTTATATGCTTACAAAATTGATATATCTACCATTTTTCAGTGTAAAACAGACTTTTTCGAGTGTGTTAATGAAGAAAGTGACTTTATTTGGACAAGTTCTTTCTAATCCATACAAAAATATGGCTACGAATAACAAGGGAAATGTGAATGTGAAATTATCAAAGAAGGTGATGACATTGGCGAATAAAATTTAGTTATTAGACAAAATTTCTAATGGTGAAAGTGTCTTCTCAGTGGTAAAACATTATAAAATCAATGAGTCAACGGTACGATCAATCAAGAAATCGGAAGAAAAAATCTGCCATAGTGTCCATGAAAACACACTAAATGCTTCAAAAATTTGCTCTGTAACTCATGATGTTAAATTAGAAAAAAATGGAAAAGCTTTAAATCTGTGGATAGAAGACCGAACTCAAAATAAAATTCCATTAAGTTCACTCATTATTCGTGAAAAGGCAAAACTCCTTTATCAACACTTAAGCGAAACTGGTTATAGCACTGTCAGATAAGTTATTTTAGTTAGCAAAGGTGCTGGTTTGAAAGCTTTGTTTGAAATTTCTAATATATATTACATTTAATATTAAAGTGTTTATTTTCATTTCAATGCCATATGCTTGCATTTCACTATGTACTTTCTATGTACATAGTCATATTATGAAGGTACCTATAATACATACATAGACAAAATTTTAGACTAGTTTTTCTTATATATTTCATACTTTGGAATGGAACCCCTTTATTACTATGGGAGCCATAACTCAGTATTCGCATTTTCGGTATTCACGGCATTTCTCAGGAACGTAACCCCCTCGAATAGCGGGGGTTTATTGTAATAACATTAGTCCACGATGAGCAGTGTCCATTGATTACCACTCTCTGTCTTCTCCCCCTCAACCATCCCCTGAACAGATGAATCAGGGTTTCTTCATGATAACACATGCCCACACACTGGCCTCTCAATTCAGGCCTTGCTTCAAAAAGATGCTCGGAGAGGCACTCAAACATAGACAGGCTCTCCTATACAGCCCAGATTTGTTACTGTTTGACTTTTTTGTTCATTGAGATTGCTTTAAAAAGGACTTTTCTGTTTTGTTACTGAAATCAAAGCAGCCTTTAACATGTTTACTGATGCAGGTAAGCACCAAATGGCATTACAAGTGATGTGCCATTCAAAAAGCACCCAAGTGCTATGTGTTATTGTATGCAGGCAGTCAATAAACAAATGCTGTCAACAAACCAGAGCATATGAAATAACACCTCCTGGATTCTGTCAGCAGTCTGATTGATCTCAGGGATATTAGTAGCAATGCTTGGTTTTTATTTATAGTGTTGTAGTTATATTTAATATTTGCTTGTGCCGAGGTTGCTTTATGTAACTGGATAATGATAAAATTTTCGGGTTTGTTCTGATTTACAGTTCATCTCAAATGTAAGTGTTTGATTTTAGCTACGAATTCCAGACTTTTAATTTTCACCCATTTTCCATTCAATTCAATGTTGTGGATTTCAGAATGGTTGTTGTTTTTTGATATTCAAAAAGTAATGGCACATTGAATGCACTCTTTCAAGCATAGACAGAAGCAAATATGTTAAAAAATAGTACCATCAAGAGTTAAAAGAAATTATGGGAGGAAAACATAGCTCAGCTCATTAGCATTAGTAGAGGCATACGATGCAAGAAATCAAGCTTATGCAGCATCGGCCAAAAAAAAAAAAAAAAAAACAATCCTCCCATTTCACCCCTCCATTCGTTCCAAATGCCTGTCCAGCTCAGCCTTAAATTTATTTAGGCTATTAGCTTCCACAACAAAAGATGGAAGCCTGTTCCACCAATCAACTACCCGCTGGCTAAAGGCAAATTTTCACCCATCTATACTACAACTATCTTTCCTCAGTTTGAAACTGTGCCCCCTCAGATACTTAGTCTGAGCAAGAGGAAGAATCCCGTCAGCATTCAGCTTGCTCACCCCATTCAAGGCCTTATACACTTCAATCAGATCACCTCGCAGGTGCCTAATCTCCAGGCACTGCAATTTGCAGAACTTAAGTCTTTCTTGGTAAGAGCACCCCTTTGTTCCCCTCACCAATCTTGTTGCCCTTCTTTGTATTCATTGTAGCAACTCTACATCCTTCCTAAAGGCCTCCAGACCTGTACACAGTACTCTAGGTGTGGCCTGACCATTGCCTTGTATAACGGTATAATCACCCCTCTGTCCCGGCTAGCAAAATTCCTGTATATCATTGACAAGACTCCATGACCTGCGCTGGCAGCCCATCTGCACTGCTCAGCGAACCTCATATTGACTGCACAATTACCCCCAGGTCTTTTTCACTTTCCACTTCCCTGAGTGTAGTACCACACAGTTGGTACATTTCTCTTCAGTTATTGCTACCCATATGCAGTACTTTGCATTTGTCAATGTTAAACTTCAGTTGCCACTTCTCAGCCCATTTTCCCAACTTATCTAGATCCAATTTGAGTAGCATACTGTCGTTAACAAGCCTGCCAACCTTTGTATAATCTGCAAACTTGGAAATTAAACCTGATATACCTTCATTAATATCTTCTTCTTCTTTCTTCTTCTTTGGTCCTTAGCTGGCAGCTGGGGGAGGCGGTTGGCCACGCAACCAGTATGCTGCTGTAGGTGCCGCAGGGTTTCGGACTTGCTCTGTGATGTTCTTCCATACCTTACGATCCATGGCTTCAGTCCTGCCCTGGTTAAGGTCGAGACGTCGGCTCTTCAAGTCATCTTCCACTTGCTTGGCCCACGTTTTCCTAGGCGCGGTCCGTTGGATGCTCCATTGGGTGGGTCGTTGTCTCCAAAGGAGTGTGGATGGTATTCTGTTCGTGCCCATTCTACATACGTGGCCAAACCATCTGAGCCTTCGCTTCTGGATTTGGTCGGCAATGGTTGGTTGCTGTTGGCATCTAGCGCGGATGGTATCATTAGTGATGCGGTCGCGAAGAGAGATGCCCAAGATCTGCCGCAGGCATCGCATTTGGAATACCTCAAGTTTGTTCAAATCTAACTTGAGACAAATCCATGTTTCCGATCCGTAAATCATTAATATCATTGAAAAATATACAAAACAACAATGGGCCCAACACTGAACTCTGGGGAACTCCACTAATAACATTTGTCCACGAACAGCAGTGTCCATTGATTACCACTCTCTGTCATCTCCCACTCAACCATCCCTTTATCCATTGTAGCAACTTACCCTTAATGCCATACCTCTCCAATTTGTACAGCAGTCTTCCATATGCAACAGTATCAAAAGCTTTCCTGAAATCCAAGTATATGATATAATTATTTTTGGCATTCATTGAAGTACTATTGGCATTATTGAAGCAACATGCTGCATGTCTGATGCTAAATACTAAAGGTAACTATTTAAATTTTTTTAAATCCTTAAACATGTTTTCATATAACAACCCTCATATATACAGAGTGTTTACTAACATGTCAAGGAGGTGATAGGTGGGTCAGAAAACTGCTAGCTTGGGAGGATACCAGATTAATATTTTAACTAGAGCCACAGCAAGAGGTGAAAGTATTCCTTGCATTGCTACTATTGGTACATGCAGCAGCCTGGAAAGCAAGATGTCTGGGATTTCAGACTCTGCTGTGGGTCATCATGGATGGAACAAATGTAGGCTATGTTAGAGTAAATAAGAGTAAGAACACATGCATGTACACTAATGCTAGGAGCATTGTGAATAAATCTGATGAATTTAAAGGCCATGTTTTCAAAGATTAAGTTGTCGAATCCTAACATTGTACAAGTAGTGGAGACTTGGTGTCACTCAGACATGAGTGATGCTGAATTTGAATATATGGAGTACAATGCATACAGGAGAGGTGGAGGTGTTATGCTCTTAGTTAAGAAGAATATTAAATTTAAGTCAGTGCAACTGGTTGACTTGGTTGATGAGTGCAATGTTGAGTCGGTTTGGTGTGATATAAGCACTGGGGAAAACAAAACTCAGAGTTGGAATGTGTTATGGGCCTAATGACTATGATGAGTATACCAAACAGCTGTACAGGAAAATAGAGCAGACCAGCAAATCAGAATATCTCATAATGGGGGATTTTAACTTTCCAGATATTGACTGGAATTTGTGAGTTGATCACTCACATACTAGCAAGGCTTTTGTGGATTTCTTGGATGAATGTTTTCTACAGCAGTATGTTAGAGAAGCAACAGTAGGACAGGAAGCAATACTCTTGATCTGGTTATCAGCAGTGATTATTCATACATTAAGAATCAGCAGGTAAAGACCCACTGGGTGGCAGCAGTCACAGTGTACTAACGTGGAATTTAATTAAAAACATAACTACTCTCAAGGGTAAAGGGAAAGGCTTTCGCTTTCATAAGGGTGACTATGGAGAACACAGACAGTTTTTAAATTGTGTGCATTGGGACCAAGTGATGATGTTACCAACAGCAGATTCTAAATGGGAAGTATTCAGGGAAGTAATCAAAGAAGCTACTAGGCTTTTCATACCAACAAAGAAATACTCTTCAAGGATTAGACCTAAATGGATGTCAGATGAACTATTGAGACACATGGCAGAGAAGAAAAGCGCATGGGATGCATATAAATTATCAGGTTATACAGGCCAATGGTAGATATAAATTAGTCTGCAATCAAGTCACAAAGGAGGTTAGGCAAGCTAAGGCAGATAATGAGAAGTTCCTTGCAAAGAATGCAAAGACTTCTACAGGGGAAGGAAGAAGTTGAATAACATTGGGCGGGACATGATGTCTGTGGGTTAATTGTTGATGACACTGCTCAGTTTGTGGACAAATTGAATAGGTCTGTTGCATCTATGTTCACACATGAGGAATTCTTTGGGAAAGGGGATGCCAGAAGTTTATCAAATTCTAATGAGGAGCTAAATGACTTTGTGATAATTGAAAGGAAAGTGGAGGAGAAATTGTAGATTTGCTTGAACGGGTACAGAAAAAGGAAATCAAATTGGCGAACAGAACAAAAGGGTGCTCTTACCTAAAAAGGCTTCAGTTCTGCAAATTGCAGTGTCTTGAGACCAGGCACCTGTGGGGGAAATCTGAATGAGGTGTTTAAAGCCTTGAATGGATTGAGTTAAGCTGAATGTTAATGGTATTCCTCCACTTGCTGAGACTACACACACGAGGGGACATAAATTCAAGTTAAGAAAAGATGGTTGCAGGACAGATGTGCAGAAGCTTGCCTTCAGCCAATGGGTGGTTGATTGTTGGAACAGGCTTCCATTGTTGTGGAAACGGATTGAATAAATTTAAGGGAGAGCTTGACAAATTCATGGTGGTTACGGATGAGTGAATTGGTTTTGTTTTTTTTTTTTTTGGTTGATGCTATAATAAGCTTGCTTTCTTGCATCATTTATTTGCCATTACTACTACTATGTGGGACGTTTGGGATCAGTTCATGACATTAAGACGAAAAACTTTCATATAAACGTATAAAAGCATATACGTTTAAAATTTAAATGTATTCAACATTTAAAATTCACATGTTGAACACATGTGAATTTTAAAAATTATCACTGTAGTTTGTAGTCTGAAAAAATAACATAAATAATAAATAATAATACAGACATCTACCTAGTATAAATAAACAGTTTTCTAGATATGTGTTTGCTTATTCTTATTTATTATTTTTTACCAATGAAAACTCTACAGAAGTATCAGTGATATTTCACAATACTTTGTTCGTAGTAGTGAACTACAACAGTAGTATGAGTAGCATCAATTTAATTGTATCTCATATTGTGACTACCTTCCCAACGAGTTACCATGGTATTGCATTACCTTGATATAATAGTCTTCAGCATTGGTGAAGCGTTACTTATTTGAGGTAGTGCAATATCGTGTTAACTCATTGTGAAGGTAGTCGCAATATGGGATACAATTAAATTGATGTCACTCATACTACTGTTGTAGTTCACTACTACAAACACAGTATTGTGAAATATCACTAATAGTTCTGTAGTGAATTTCCAATTCGTAGTGTATTATGCCTTGTGCAATTACTTTTTCTTAGTATCATTGAAAACTCTGTATGCGTTTTAATTTTAACAGCCATAGCTCTGTAACCATTCAGAATTGATTGGTTATGGAGCTATGTTTATATAAAAAGGTTTTTAATCCATTCTGAAAGTATTAGTTTCAGTGGAATAGTGCAAAGAATCCACAGGCTTTTGCTGCCCAGGTGTTATAAAACACTCTTTATATTCCTTTATTTACATGCAGATCACATTGTTGTGATATTCTTGAATATGTAATACTGAGAATTAAATATTTATAGGATGTGCATTCGACATCGAAGTCAGAACCACCCCTGGTTCGGCATTTCTTCCTTTAGATCATATAGCAGCTGGACGTAATGTACAGCAGTGTAATACAACTGAGTGCCAACTCAGCCATTGTGCCAATGGAGGAACCTGTGTAGAATTAGGCTCAACATTTGAGTAAGTATGGATTTAATTTTAATAAATAAACAGAAATTTTAAAATATGGCAGTTTTCAGTTGCCATGCTCACAGTTGTAAAACCTTTTCCACTCTTATCATGAGAGAAAAGGCTCTGTTGCCTTATTTTTTAAAAATTTACTGATTAGAAAGGTTTGCAGCTTGAATTCTGTTACTGGATGGTGGAGCCTTTTCTGAAGTTTTTCCTCAAAAATCCAATTTTTCATTCTGCAAAACAGTCAGATTTACTTTATAACCCATGCAGTTTACATAATTCAGTTTCATGGTCTGAATTCATCTTCTACATCCAAAATAACCCAATGAATGAACATATGCTCTATCCCTTATGTTTGATAATATTTAACATGTTTGAAAAAAGTAATATCAATCAACCAACTGCCTAACTGTTGGAATGCTATTAGTATTGGATGTGATCAGATCCCCTATTTCTCTCTGAAAGCTGTAAGCTTGTTTTGCCCAGACCCTCACCTTCTCCATCCAGTATTTTTAATATGCTTCTAAGTTCCAGTGTCATAACCTCATGTGTAGTATAGTGATTTTGATTGCTATTCTTCTACACCATGTTGGAAAGATCTGGGTTCAAAACCCATCAAGATTGGAAGAATTTTTATGGACTTAAGTATCATGACTAAATTAGTCAGCCTTGAGCAAGGCATAATTTCTCTGACCAAAAGCTATTCTGATTTTTTTCAAGAAAAAAAAAACTCATCATAGCCTTTATAACCTTAGTTGCTTTTGTAAAAAAGTGAAAAATGAGACAACCAGTTGGGTAATTGGTTCCAGTGCCTTGGTGATATTTTACAAGATCATACTGATCCTGAAAGTCATCTTATAGAATATAGCAACTTTTATCCAGTTTCAATTGACTGAATGTTTCAAAAAAAAAAAAAAAAAAAAATGAAGGGGTATTTCCTCTGTCATTTCACCTTCAGTAAATTATGCAGCCAAATGTCAATCCTTTCTCACTTTTTTGGTCTTCCTTGTGTTCAAGGTATATGCAAACAGCTTAAAGTGAACAAGGCACCTAGGTCTAATCGAATCTATCCAATTATAATTAGCACCAGCTTTGCCACTTTATAGGGTGGTAGAACCCTGTATAGTGACAAAGCTGGCATCAGAGAAACTGACGGATGCCAAACTTTAATTTTAATTTCTGGAAACACTTTGTGATTTTTGAATTCTGATTGGAATATACCAATTCTTATTTTCTTAATGGATTGCAATACTTATTGTATGTTGGGTTTTTTTTTTTTTGTTTTAATGAAAAAATTAAATTAAAACATGCTGATTTTTCACCTTTTATTTAAAAAAAAAAGAAAAAAAAAGCAGCATTATAGGAATAAAATATAAAGATGAAACTCCAATTTCCGGTTTAAAAACGATTAAATGCGCAGTATTTCTAATGTGCATGTGCACATATATTTATGCTTATCATATGTAAATAGGTTTAAAAAAAGTTAATATATGTTTATGATACTGTTTTTTACTTCAATTTTCAATTAGTTTCAGAATTTATTTCAAATTTGGCACACAAAAGTTGAACGTTAAGCATGTTGCTAACTTTCTGTTGTGAATGAATATCTGTGTTTGAAGGCTATAACACATTCATTATTATTCAAAAATAACAAAAAATTGTCAAATGAAATGAGTCATTGAAAAATATCTCATGTAAGACCATTAGACTGTTGATATATCATATGGATACATTACACTGACAGTTAATGTAGGAGAGGTCTATGAATAAGTTTAACTAGAAACAAACACATAATTCCAGCTCGGTAGTGTCAGTACCTATCAGATTTCCATGCTAGCATTACTGTGCATAAAGTAGAACAAACTTGTTGATGTTTGTTCAACAGACTTGTTGATTTTTTTTAGAAGGATGTGAGAGCAGACAGGTTCTCTTATACAATAACTCAGAAGGAAAAAAAAAAGCGAAAACTATACCAAATAAAAATTTGTTTATATTTAGGAAGGTACAGAAAATCAAATATCAGTTAATGCAGGGTCATTATTTTCAAGAGGTTCCTCTTGAAAATAATGTGCAGAGTTAAAATAAGCAGCCAAAGAGGTAGGCAAACCTTTCTATATGATATTGAGAGCATTTTTAGATTCAGAGGAACTCCCTGCAGTTTATAGATATGCAAATGTCTTTTCAGTTCATAAAGTTGGTTCAGAGGACGAAGTATTAGTAGTGTCATATGATGCAAGGAAGCTAGATTTTAGAGCAGCAACCTCCCCCCCCCCACTAAAAAAATACCCTCTCCGTTTGTTCATTCCTACCAATAATTTCTTCATTCAAATCTTAAATTTATTCAAACTACTCAGTATCACAACATTAGGTGAAAGTTTATTCCAGAATATGAATTATGCTTTGGCTTAATGCAAATTTCTGAACATCTAATCTGCAACCATCCTTTTTAAATTTATGCTCCTCTATATATATGTCATTCAGAAAAAAAATAAGGATGCCATCAGCATTTAGTTTGCTCAATTTATTTAAAGCCTTAACTTTAATTAGGTATCCCTGCTGATGGATCTTTTATTTCCAGATGATGTAATTTATAAAACTGAAGCCTTTTTTGTTAAGAGCACTCTTTTGTTCCTCTGACTAATCTCATTTCTCTTCTTTGTACCCATTCAAGCAGATCCATATGCTTCCTAAAATTATGCTCCCAGACATTTGTGCAGTATTCAAGGTGCACCATAGCCATTTCCTTATTCAATGGGATAAGCACCTCCTTGTTCCTCCTGGCAAAATTCTTGAAAATCATTGACAGAAGCCCCATGAGCTGTCCTAGTAGCTGTCTGCACTGCTCAGAGAACTTCATTTTGGACTGTAAGCCTCATTTTACAAAACATGTGAATCTGTTGGAACAAGTGCAAAAATTAATTGAGTATGATACCGAACAGTTGCTATTTTATTATGGGATTACTGCTACCAAAGTGCAGTATCTTGAATTTATTAATATTAAACCTCACTTGTCAGCCCATCTGCCTATTTCTCTAGATCTTGTTGCAGTAGCATACCTGATAACTGTCATTAATCACCCTGTCAACCTTTATGGGTCAAAGGATAAATATCATTAACAGATATTGAATACAGTAAGGACCCAACACTGAATCCTGAGGGACTCCAATAATAACATTAGCTCTTGAAATGCTATCTATGTTGCACTGCTTAACCATCCCTTTATTCAGCAGTCTTTCATTTGGAATGGTATTAAAAGCTTTACTAAAACTTAAGCATTTAATCTAAGAATTAGTTTTTGCATCCAGCTCCTTTGTGATGATTACACAGTAGCTGAATCAGATTGGTCAAACAAGATCTCCCATTAGCAAGATCACTCTATAATTGCTGTATAACTGCATTCCTGTGACAGTGATCCCACATTACTTATGTAGGCACTCATTCCATTATTTTCTCTGAAAGAGAAGTCAAGCTTGCAGGTCTGTACTTAATCTATTTTCCCTTTGATCCCCCATTGTGAGTAGTAGTATTAGTAGTGGCAAATGATACAAGAAAGCAAGCTCATACAGCATTTTTAGCCAAAAAAAAAAAAAAAAAACATTCTCCATATCACCTGTCCATACCCTCTAACACTTTGTCTAGTTCTCCTGCCTTAGCTGCCAATGCGCCATTAAAAATCAAATCAAATCAAATCAAATCTAGTTCTCCCTTGAATTTATTCAAACTATGCTCTTCAATAACATTAGATGTAAGCTTATTTCAACGATCAATGACCTGCGGCTGAAGGCAAATATCTGCACATTTATCCTGCAACCGTCCTTCCTCAATTCAAATTGATGCCCCCTCAGAGTAGGAGACCGGCGGAATTACTTGACAAGTACAGGTCACTGATGAAAAAAAGCCGTGAATTAGGGTTGAAATTGAAAGTGTCTGCAATTCTGCCCAGACACGATAGGAGGGAGTATATGATGAGAGCCCTGTCAATCAATTCGGCCCTGGAAAGATTGTGCAGGGCTCAAGGGGTAGAATTTTTTTCAGCCTGGTCTGTACTTGTTAACAGGAGAGACTGCTTCTACAGGGATGGGATACACTTAAATAGAAAGGGTGCAAGAATGTTTGCTGATGCTATCGAGGCAATGTTAGGTGGGTCGGAAAACTGCTAGATTGGGGGGATACAAGGACTAATAGATTAACAGTAGCCACTGGCAGAGGTGAAAGTGATTCTTGCACTGCTTCTATTGGAATGAGCCGCAGCCTGGAAAATAAGATGCAGGATATTTCAGAGACTGCTGGGAATCATTGGGGTACAAGTAAACACATGGGTTGTGTTAGGGTAGCTAAGAAAAAGAACAGGTTCATGTATACTTGTGTGTACACCAATGCTAGGAGTTTAGTAAATAAATTTGATGAATTTGAGGTATTGCTCAAAACATCAAAGGCAGATATTGTGGGGATTTCAGAGACGTGGTGTCACACAGATATAAGAAATGCAGAACTGGAATTTGGGGAGTACAATGTCTACAGAAAGGATAGACAGGATAGGAAGGGAGGAGGGGTTATGCTATTAGTTAAAAAACACATAAAATCCAAGGAAGTGAAGCCAGTGGACATCGCTGGACAGTGCAGTGTCGAGTCAGTTTGGTGTGACATAAGCATTGGGAGATCAAAATTGAGAGTAGGAGTGTGCTATAGGCCTAATGACTCTGATGAGTATAATAAGAAACTGTTCGGAGAAATAGAGTGGGCCAGTAAATCAGAGAGTCTTATAATGGGGGATTTTAATTTCCCAGATATTGACTGGAATTTGGGGGCTGGTCACTCACACAGTAGCAAGGCTTTTGTGGATTTATTGGATGATTGTTTTCTACATCAGCATGTTCGGGAGGCAACTAGAGGGAGTAATACTCTTGATTTGATTATCAGTAGTGATTCTTCATGCATTAAGAATCTGCAGATAAATGAACCACTTGGTGGCAGTGATCACAGTGTGCTGAAGTGGGAGTTACTCAAAGAGGTAACTACCATTAGGGGTAAAGGGAAAGGGTATTGCTTTCGTAAAGGCGACTACAATGGACTGAGACAGTATTTAAATTCTATACAGTGGGATCAACTGATGATATTGCCAACAGCAAATTCAAAATGGGAAGCATTCAAAGAACTTATCGTGGAAGCTACTAGGCTTTACATACCAACTAAGAAATATTGTTCAAGGTTTAGGCCTAAATGGTTGTCAGATGAACTAATGAGGCATATGACAGAGAAGAAAAATGCATGGGATACATACAAATTAACACGTGACACGGACGCCTATGATAGATACAAGTTGATCTGTAACCAAGTTACAAAGGAGGTTAGGCAGGCGAAGGCAGATTACGAGAGATCCTTGGCAAGGGATGCGAAGAAAAACAGCAAAGAGTTCTTTACTTATGTAAACTCTAGAAGGAAGGGGATGAATCAGATTGGTCCACTTGAGATCGATGGGTCAACTGTTGATGACCCCGCTCGGGTAGCTAACAAACTAAATGAATATTTTGCATCGACATTCACACATGAGGAGTTATTCAGCGAGGGGAATGCCAGAGGTGTATTCAACTCTAGCAGTAAGCTACAGAATCTTGTAATAACTGAGAGCAAAGTGGAGGAGAAATTGTTGAAGATAAACACAAGAAAGGCACCTGGGGTGGATGGGATCTATCCAGTTATATTAAAAGAGGCAGCAAAGGAGGTAAGCAAACCCTTAGCCATAATTATGAGAGCTTCCTTGGACTCAGGGGAGGTACCCATTGACTGGAGATGTGCAAATGTGACCCCAATTCACAAAGGGGGATCAAAGGCTGACACAAGTAATTATAGACCTGTGAGTTTAACTTCTGTTCCCAGAAAATTAATGGAGGCACTGGTGAAAGAAGTACTGCAGGATCATCTAGACAAGACTTCAGTTATAGCTAGGACACAGCATGGTTTTGTTAAGGGGAAGTCTTGCCTGACCAATTTGATTGGATACTATGATGCAGTCACAAAAGAACTGGATGCAGTGAATAACTTTGATATTATATACTTGGATCTTAGAAAGGCTTTTGATACTGTTGCACATGGAAGACTGCTGCACAAATTGGAGCAGTGTGGCATTGGAGGCAAGTTGCTGCTATGGATAAAGGGGTGGTTGAGGGGGAGAAGACAGAGAGTGGTAATCAATGGACACTGCTCATCGTGGACTAATGTTATTAGTGGAGTCCCTCAGGGTTCAGTATTGGGGCCTTTATTGTTTTCTGTATTTATAAATGATATTGATGATGGTATATCAGGCTTAATGTCCAAGTTTGCAGATGATACGAAGGTTGGCAGGGTTGTCAAGGACACTACTGACACTATGCTGCTGCAACAGGATTTGGAAAGGTTGAGCAGATGGGCTTCGAGGTGGCAAATGAAGTTTAACATTGACAAATGTAAAGTACTACATATGGGAAACAGCAACCCCAGAGCAACGTATCAACTCTGTGGTACTACACTGACAGTGGTAGAGAATGAAAGGGACCTGGGGGTGGTGGTGCAGGCAGATATGAAGTTCTCTGAGCAGTGCAGACGAGCTGCAAGAGTAGCTCATGGTGTATTGTCAATGATATATAGGAATTTTTCTAGCAGGGATAAGGAGGTGATTATTCCCTTGTATAAGGCAATGGTCAGGCCACACCTAGAGTACTGTATACAGGCCTGGAGGCCTCATTTCAGGAAGGATGTAGAGCTGCTGGAACGAGTACAGAGAAGGGCAACTAGATTGGTGAATGGGACAAAGGGGTTCTCTTACGAAGAAAGGCTTAAGTTTTGCAAATTACAGTGTCTGGAAACTAGGCACCAGCGGGGTGATCTGATAGAGGTGTACAAAGCCTTGAATGGTTTGAGCATGCTCAATGCTGATGGGATTCTTCCTCTAGCTCAGAAAAATCACCTGAGAGGGCATAAATTCAAATTGAGGAAAGACAGATGTAGGATAGATGTGCGGAAATTTGCCTTTAGCCAGCGGGTGGTTGGTGGGTGGAACAGACTTCCATCCCTTGTCGTGGAAGTTGATAGCCTAAATAAGTTTAAGGCTCAGCTGGACAGGTATTTCGAACGAACAGAGGGGTGAAGTGGAAGTGGTTATTTTTATTTATTTATGTTGTTACTTTTTTTTTTTTTTTTTTTGGCTGATGCTGCATAAGCTTGCTTTCTTGCATCAAATGCCTCTACTAATGCTAAAAATGCTAAAAAATCTGTGTAGTTTTGAGCAACAGGAAGAACATCAGCAGGTAGGTTACTCAATCCGTTCAAAGCCATAATTACTCAATCCATTCAATTAATTCCACCTCAATCAGGTATCCTCGCAGGTGGCTACTTTCCAGACTTACCTCATATAAGCATCTGGCTGAATTTCAGTACAGAGTGATGATGAAAGCAAGTAAAGACGGTGGTGATTGACAGGTGAAGGCACCTCCCAATCAGTGCTGTGATTGGGTGATTATTGTGGAAGTGTTTTCTTTCTGATTGTTTTGTGTCGTCGAGGAGGAGGATTGCTTAGCTTAGGTAGTGTGTTTATTCCCCCACATCCTGTAGTTTTTGAACCAGAAAATGAGTTTGCGATCAAAAACAGCGGCAAGTGGGGGGGGGAACACACTAGGCATATGAACTAGGAGGACAGTGGGCGGAGTCACAACTTGTCAGTCGCTGCTTTCCCACTGTACTGTTTTGCTAGCCACCATGTTGGATGGGGAACCCTAATCTGGCATTTTACCAAGCATACTTTTGCCCTTCTCACTAATCTCATTGCTCTTCTCTGCATTTATTCCAGAAAATCTACATCCTGTCTAAAAAAAAAAAGGTCTTCCAGACCTATATGCAGTACTCTAGATGTGGTGTAACCATTTTCTATAACTACCCTGGCAGCTTATGCACTCCTCAGAGAACTTCACGTCTGACTGCAAAATTACCCCCAGGTCTTTTCATTCTCCTGTATCCTGAATGGGATACCACACCATTTTTTATGTTATTCTGGGATTACCACTACACATATGCAGTGCCTTGCATTTTTCAATGTTAAACTTCAACTGCCACTTGTTAGCCAATCTGCCTAATTTTTCTTGATCTTGTTGCTGTATCGTTCCCCATCTAATCATGACATTTGCAATATCATGAATAGATACAGAAAGCAACTATGGACCCAACACTGAACTTGGAATACCAGTAATAACAATAGTCCAAGAAGAGCAATGCCCATTAATAATCACTCATTTTTTTTTTCCACACTCAACCATCCCTTTATCCATAGCAGTAACTTATCCCTAATGTCACATTTCTACAATTTGTGCAGTAGTATTTTATGTAGAACAGTATCAAAAGCTTTACTGAAATCTATGTATATGATGTCAAAATAATATTGCTTCCAGTTTCCTTTTTACTGTATCATTGTATCCTATCAGATTGCTCACTTAAGGCTTAAGCAGTCACAGCATGAATTTGTTAAGCTCCCTTTAACCCCAGCAGCTCACATCTTGTTAGTATGGGCTTGGCACATCCAGAGTTCCAGAGTCCTGAGCTGGATATCATCATTCTTCTCTTTTTTTTGGTGACTCCCTCTTATTTCTCTCTCTCAGGGTACTCAAATTTTTTTTGGATGGTGCAACATAAGCCTCATGTTTCCTTGCACCATATGGCTAATAATAATAACCACTCCAGTCTCCCAAGGAAGACAGTGGAGCAAGTGGCACTGTCCCCCATATGGCTACCACAAGAAAAGGGCAAGCCTCACCAACTGGAAGTGCTTCCTGCGCAACTGCACTAGTGACCACACAGGAAGAGAGAAAACACCAACTCATGAAGTGGAACATCAAAATGAATACATACATCATGCAAGCATACTACGAAATAATGAAGTTGGAGACCGATATGACAACTTACAGGGCGAGACTATATACCAAGTGGCTGGAATGATTCCTGGATATTCAGATCACTGAACAGCAATAGTGGACCAGAGAAGGACCATCGTCACGAAGAACCTGATAACTCCTGCAATCTTGGAACAAAATCAAGCAGGACGTGAGTGATCAACTCAAAGGATAAATAATGTAGAACCAGAGGAGGAAGAACATACCACCATCAAACCAGAGGAGAAAGAGAAGAAGAAATACAACCCACAGCAGCTGAAGTGGAAAGAAAATACAACCCACAGCAGTTGAAGTGGAAAGAGATGAGGTCATGATATCCTGAATAGAGGACGAGTGGAAGAAGTCAGAGACTGCTGGGAATCACTGGGGTACAAGTAAACACATGAGTTGTGTTAGGGTAGCTAAGAAAAAGAACAGGTGCATGTATACTTGCGTGTACACCAATGCTAGGAGTTCAGTAAATAAATTTGATGAATTTGAGGTATTGCTCAAAACATCAAAGGCAGATATTGTTGGGATTTCAGAGACGTGGTGTCACACAGATATAAGGAATGCAGAACTGGAATTTGGGGAGTACAATGTCTACAGAAAGGATAGACAGGATAGGAAGGGAGGAGGGGTTATGATGCTATTAGTTAAGAAATACATAAAATCCCAAGAAAGTGAAGCCAGTCGACATCACTGGACAGTGCAGTATCGAGTCAGTTTGGTGTGACATAAGCATTGGAAGATCAAAATTGAGAGTAGGAGTGTGCTATAGGCCTAATGACTCTGATGAGTATAATAAGAAACTATACAGGGAAATAGAGTGGGCCAGTAAATTAGAGAGTCTTATAATGGGGGATTTTAATTTCCCAGATATTGACTGGTATTTGGGGGCTAGTCACTCACACACTAGCAAGGCTTTTATGGATTTATTGGATGATTGTTTTCTACATAAGCATGTTCGGGAGGCAACTAGAGGGAATAATACTCTTGGTTTGATTATCAGTAGTGATTCTTTATCTGCATTAAGAATCTGCAGATAAATGAACCACTAGGTGGCAGTGAACACAGTGTGCTGAAGTGGGATTTACTCAAAGAGGTAACTACCATTAGGGGTAAAGGGAAGGGTTATTGCTCTCGTAAAGGCAACTACGATGGACTAAGACAGTATTTAAATTCTATACAGTGGGACCAACTGATGATGTTACCAGCAGCAAATTTAAAATGGGAAGCATTCAAAGAACTTATCTTGGAAGCTACTAGGCTTTGCATGCCAACTAAGAAATATTGTTCAAGGTTTAGGCCTAAATGGATGTCAGATGAACTAATGAGACATATGGCAGAGAAGAAAAATGCATGGGATACATACAAATTAACACGTGACACAGAAGCCTATGATAGATACAAGTTGATCTGTAACCAAGTTACAAAGGAGATTAGGCAGGTGAAGGCAGATTACGAGAAATCTTTGGCAAGGGTTGCAAAGAAAAACAGCAAAGAGTTCTTTACTTATGTAAACTCTAGAAGGAAGGGGGATGAATCAGATTGGTCCACTTGATATCAATGGGTCAACTGTTGATGATCCTGCTCAGGTAGCTAACAAACTAAATGAATATTTTGCATTGACATTCACACATAAGGAGTTATTCAGTGAGGGGAATGCCAGAGGTGTATTCAACTCTGGCAGTAAGCTAGAGAACCTTATAATAACTGAGAATAAAGTGGAGGAGAAATTGTTGAAGATAATCACAAGAAAGGCACCTGGGGTGGATGGGATCTATCCAGTTATATTAAAGGAGGCAGCAAAGGAAGTAAGCAAACCCTTAGCCATAATTATGAGAGCTTCCTTGGACTCAGGGGAGGTACCCATAGACTGGAGATGTGCAGATGTGATCCCAATGCACAAAGGAGGATCAAAGGCTGACACAAGTAATTATAGACCTGTGAGTTTAACTTCTGTTCCCGGAAAATTAATGGAGGCACTGGTTAAAGGAGCACTGCAGGATCATCTAGACAAGACTTCAGTTATAGCTCGGACACAGCATGGTTTTGTTAAAGGGAAGTCTTGCCTGACCAATTTGATTGGATACTATGATGCAGTCACAAAAGAACTGGATGCAGGGAATAATTTTGATATTATATACTTGGATCTTAGAAAGGCTTTTGATACTGTTGCACATGGAAGACTGCTGCACAAATTGGAGCAGTGTGGCATTGTAGGCAAATTATGGATAAAGGGGTAGTTGAGGGGGAAAAGACAGAGAGTGGTAATCAATGGACATTGCTCTTCGTGGACTAATGTTATTAGTGCAGTCCGTCAGGGTTCAGTATTGGGTCCATTATTGTTTTCTGTATTTATAAATGACATTGATGATGGTATATCAAGCTTAATGTCCAAGTTTGCAGACGATACGAAGGTTGGCAGGGTTGTCAAGGACACTACTGACACTATGCTGCTGCAACAGGATCTGGAAAGGTTGAGCAGATGGGCTTCGAGGTGGCAAATGAAGTTTAACATTGACAAATGTAAAGTACTACATATGGGAAACACCAACCCCAGAGCAATGTATCAACTCTGTGGTACTACACTGACAGTGGTAGAGAATGAAAGGTACCTGGGGGTATTTGTGCAGGCAGATATGAAGTTCTCTGAGCAGTGCAGATGGGCTGCAAGAGTAGCTCATGGTGTATTGTCAATGATATACAGGAATTTTTCTAGCAGGGATAATGATGTGATTATTCCCTTGTATAAGGCAATGGTCAGGCCACACCTAGAGTACTGTATACAGGTCTGGAGGCCTCATTTCAAGAAGGATGTAGAGCTGCTGGAATGAGTACAGAGAAGGGCAACAAGATTAGTGAATGGAACAAAGGGGTGCTCTTACGAAGAAAGGCTTAAGTTTTGCAAATTACAGTGTCTGGAGACTAGGCACCAGCGAGGTGATCTGATAGAGGTCTATAAAGCCTTGAATGGTTTGAGCATGCTCAATGCTGATGGGATTCTTCCTCTCGCTCAGAATAATCACCTGAGAGGGCATAAATTCAAATTGAGGAAAGACAGATGTAGGATAGACATGTGGAAATTTGCCTTTAGCCAGTGGGTGGTTGGTTGGTGGAACAGACTTCCATCCCTTGTCGTGGAAGTTGATGGCCTAAATAAGTTTAAGGCTCAGCTGGACAGGTATTTCGAACGAACAGAGGGGTGAAGTGGAAGTGGTTATTTTTTATTTATTTATTTATTTTATTTATTTATTTTTTTGGCTGATGCTGCATAAGCTTGGTTTCTTGCATCAAATGCCTCTACTAATGCTAATGCCCTAACAGAATTCGAAGGAATGGACCCCACAAAGACTCATGTAATCCCTAAGCAGAGACCGAATAGAACCTTGTGGAGAGTCACAGACCGCCTGAATTGGCACATAATACCCTATTACCTCAACAGCAATGGTGCAACACTGGAGGCCATCTGCACAGCCGTGTATTGTGCTTTGGTAGCAGCCAAGAAGATTAATGGAAGAGAAGCGAGAGACCAGCAGCAGAACCAAAAACAGAAGGAACCACCAGCTTGGGAAAGAAGACTTCAGCAGAAGATAGAAGAATTAAGAGTCAAGACAGGCCAATTGGGGTAAGAAATTAATTGGAAAAGTGAAGAGCATCCTCAAGAGAGACAGCATCTACAGCAAACATGAAACAAAAAATCAGAGAATAGGAGAGTAGTTGGATACATTGAAGCAGAACCTCCTTGCACTCAGCAAGAGACTACGCCGATACAAAGAGAGTTCCCAGAGGGAAATAAACAACCAAATTTTGAATGAGGACGAAAGAGGCTTCTACAGGAATCTCGTAGAAGACGGAAAAGAAGTGAATGGACCACCTGAGAAGTAGATGATTGAGGAGTTCTGGGGAAATATATGGAGCAGAGAAGTAAGACATAACAGCCGAGCCACCTGAATTATAACTAGAATGCTAGAAAACCAACGATGTACAAGGAATGAGAGGGTGGCAGAATCGGGGAAGAAGAAATAAAACTGACTATCAAGAACTCTCACAACTGGCAAACTCCAGGAATAGATAACATCCACAACTACTGGTACAAGAAGCTCAATTGCACACACAAGCATCTGGCAGAACAGTTCAGCCGAATGATAAAGAGACAATCCCAAAGTTTCTCACTCAAGGAATCACATATCTGAATCCTAAAGACAAAGATACAAGAAACCCACCGAAATATAGGGCAATCACCTGCCTAACAACAATGTACAAGATCCTGACCAACTGCATAAACAGGAAGATATCAAACCACTTGGAAAGCCAGAACATAATGGCCGAACAGATGAAAGGATGCAAGCAGCTGAGCAAAGGATGCAAGGAGCAATTAACAATAGATTCCGCGGTTATGGAGCAAGCCTACAAGAAGCGCTGCAGCATGTACACAGCCTACATCGATTACCACAAGGCCTTCGACTCCGTGCCTCATAGCTGGCTAATAGAGGCACTGAACATCTACAAAGTCAAGCCGACAGTGACAAACTTCCTAGGAGAAACGATGCCGAAATGGAGTACCACCATTAAGGTTGAAAACATCACAACCAGGCCAATCCCCATCAGGAGAGGAATCTTTCAGGAAGATGCCCTGATCCCATTGTGGTTCAGCGCTTAACCCACTATCTACCATGCTCAACAGTAGCAAGTATGGATATAACCTTAAAGAAGGAAGGAAGACCCTGTACACCTTCACCCACCTGATGTACATGGATGACATCATGGGAACCGAGAAGCACCTCCAGCAACTACTCCAGATCACGGAAGGTTTCAGCAATGGTATTAGGACGGAATTTGGTCTAGAAAAATCCAAGACCCATGGATTGCACCAGGGAAAATTAGTCAACCGAAACTACCAGTTGCAGACTGGTATAGAGATCAAAGCTATGGCAGAGGGAGAAGCTTGCAAATACTTGGGGATGATGCAGGCTCAGCAGTTATAGCACAAGGAAATTAATTCCTGCCTGACCAAAAAATACCATCAGAGACTCAGAAGCCTGCTGAACAGGGAACACAGTTAAAGTCATAAACACCTATGCAGTCCCAGTGCTAACATACTCCTTCGGGTTCATAGATTGGACTAACGCCGAGCATGAGGATATCATGAGAAAGAAAAGGACAGTGATGACCAAGAGCCGCCAACACCACCCGAAATCTGCCATGGAGAGACTGACAATTGCCCAGGAAGAAGGAGGAAGGGGCCTGATAGACCTCATTGAGATACAGAAGACAGTGATAGTTTTAACCTGAAGGAAACACACAGCAGCACACCACCAGGCCATAAGGAAGGTAGACAAGCGGTATACCCCACTCAACCTAAGCGAGGAGTCCCCCCAAAGCAGGAGGCACAAACGAAGCTAGAAAGATGGGCAGAGAAGGTACTCCATGGCAGAAACTACAATGATCTCCATCAAGATCACACAGATAAAATTGCTTCCAATGGGAAGATAAAACTCTTCCCCAAGACTGAAGGATTCATGCTCGCCATCCAAGACCAGATAATCAACACCAGGAACAATAGAAAATATGTTACCAAGGAGCCTGGAGTGTTTGATGAAGCATGTCGATGATGCCACCTGGCATCAGAAACGATCCAATACATCACCAAATAATGCAGAGTGATCACCCAGACTGAGTACACTCATAGACACGACCAGATAGCCAGGATAATACATAAAAAGCTACCAAGGAAATACCAGTTGATTGAAAAAAGTGTACCACACTACAAGTACGAATCCCAGGTAGTACTAGAGGCTCCAACCCACAAGCTGTACTGGGATCGCGCCATAATAACGGATAGTACAATCCCACACAGGCGCCTCCGTAGCCAGGTGGGCAGGAGCGACAGTGCTCAGCACACGCTTCTTGATTAGACTGGAGTTCGAGCCCATGACCACCAAATACGGAGGATGCGGAAAGGTCAGGGAATGACCACCGCATATCCCCGGAGCAATATGGCCTTAGTTGCTAATGCTCCTAAAAACCAAAATAACAAACAAACAAACAACAATCCCACACAACAGACCGGACATAATCCTTGTGGACAAGAAGGAAAAGGCTACCTATCTGATTGACATAGTGATACCCAACACTGGCAACCTGCAGAAAATCCATGGGGAAAAAATCAGGAAGTACACAAATCTAAGACAGGAGATTAAAGAGATGTGGCATATACAACAAGTAACGACCATTCCGATCATCATGTCAACCACAGGTATGGTGCCAAAGACCCTACATAACAGCCTAGCAGCAATAGATCTCCCAGCGAACATCTACAAGGAACTCCAGAAAGTCACAATTCTGAACACCTGTAGTTCCTCGACCAACTCTTTGATAGTAAGAGAGTTCCTCGACCAACAGTAACACCAGACATAACAACCATCCTGTGTACTTGGTAGCAATACCTGTCACGAGGTGGAACCCTCAATCAGGGAAAAATAATATAATAATAATAATTGATGCTGTGACTTTTGTATGATTCTTCCTGTCTAGATGGTGCTACATTATTTATTTAACCAGTAACTCTATAATTTTCAATTGGAACAGAAGCCAAGCTAGCAGGTCTGTAATTACTCACATCACCCTTTGATTCTCTTTTGTGAACTGAGAATACATTAGCACATCTCCAGTCCATAGGGACTGCCCCTGAATCCAAGGATGCTCTTATAATCATGGCTAAAGGTTTGCTTACCTCATTTTCTGTATACTTTAATATTAATTAATAGAACTCATCCACCCATTTTTTACATTTAGCTTCAATAATTTCTCTTTCCCTCTACTCTCAGTTATCACAAAATCATTTAGCTCACTGTTAGAATTTTATACTCTTATGATATGTGCATCCTTAAAAAATCCTAATGTGTGAATATGGTTGTGCTGAGTACCTATTCAATTTGTCAGCGACCTGAACAGGATCACCAACATTTAAACCATTCATATTTAGTAGACCAATGTGATTCATCCCTTTTGTTCTAGTGTTTACATAAGTAAAGAGGTCTTTGCCACCTTTCTTTGAATTCTTTGCTAGAGCCTTCTCATAATCTGCCCTAGTTTGCCTAACCTGATAATTTATATGCATCCTATGTATTTTTCTTCTCTGCCATGAGTCTCTCATCAGTTCATTTGACATCTATTTAAGTGTAAGCTTTAAAAAAAAAACGTCATTTTTTCTATAAAAATCCTGGTAGCTTCTATAATAACTTTCCTGGGTGCTTCCTATTTAGAATTTTCTGCTATAGAAAATTCTAAATAGGAACATCATCATTTGGTTCCAGCAATCAACTACCAGCCAGGTAAAGGCAAACTTCTACACATCTATCCTAAAACTGTCTTTCCTCAATTTGTGTTTATGTTCCCCCTCAGGTTTGTAATCTGAGCAAGAGGAATAATCCCATTAGCACTGAGACTGCTGAAACCATTCAAGGCCTTATAAATCAGATCACCTTACAAGAGCCTAGTCTCCAGATGATAAAATTTGCAGAACTTAAGCCTTTTGTTAACACTTTGTATACCCACTCACCAATCTTATTGCCCTTCTCCTAGCAATTCTACATCCTTCCTAAAATGAGGCTTCCAGACCTATATCAATAATTGAGGTGTGGCCCTATCATTGCATTATACAAAGAGATGATCACCTCCTTATCCCTGCTAGCAAAATTTCTGTATATCATTGACAAGACCCCATTACCTTTTTTTAGCAGCTTGTCTGCACTATTAGGAAAACTTAATATCTGACTGCACAGTTACCCCCAGGTCTTTTTCATTCTCCAGTACCCTCAGTACAGTATCACACAGTTGGTACATTTTTCTGGGGTTACTGCTACCCATATGCAGTACTTTGCATTTGTCAATATTAACTTTCAGTTGCCACTTCTCAACCTATCTACCCAACTTTTCTAGATCCTGTTGCAGTAGCATACTGTCATTAGCAACCCTGCAGACCTTTGTATCATCTGAAAACTTCAACATTAAGCCTGATATACCATCATCAATATCAGTGATCAATATTAAAAAAAAAAAAAAAAAAAACAGTTGGCCCAATGCTGAACCCTGGGGGGGGGGAATTCCAATAACATTAGTCCACAAAGAGCAGTGTCGTCTCCCACTCAACCATCCTTTTATCCATTGTAGAACTTGCCCTTAATACCATACTGCACCAATTTTTACAGCAGTCTTCCATGTGCAAGAGTATCAAAAGTTTTCCTGAAATCCAAGTATAAGATATCAAACTTATTTTTTTCATCCAGTTCCTTTGTGACTGCATCACAGTATCCAATCAGTTTTTCAGACAAGACCTCCCCTTAACAAACCCATGCTTTATCTGAATTATTACTGCCGTCCAGTCCACTCTAGCAATGCTTCTTTAACCAGTGACTCCATTATTTTCCCTGGAACAGTAGTTAAACTAACAGGTCTGTCATTACTTGTGTTACCCTTTGATCCCTCCTTTGTTAATTGGGGAAACATTTGCAAATCTGCAGTCCATGGAACCTCCCCCGAGTCCAAGTATGCTCTCATAATTATGGCTGTGGGTTTGCTTACTTCCTTTTGCTGCCTCCTTTAATATAACCAGATAGATCCCATCCACCTCAGGTGCCTTTGTTTTGCCTTTAACTTCAGCATTCCTCCACTTTGCTCTCAGTTATTACAAAATTATTTAGCCCCCTGTTAGAGTTTGATAAAATTCTGATCTTCACATCCCTGCAGAATTCCTCATGTGTGAATGTAGATGCTAAATACCCATCAGTTTGTCAGCTACCTGAGCAGGATTGTCAACAGTCATGCCATCATTATCAAGTGTACAAATCTGATTCATTCCCTTCCGTCTGGAGTTTACGTAAGTAAAGAAGTGTTTGATATTTTTCTACACATCATTTGCCATGATTTCTCATAATCTGTCCTTCCTTGCCTAACCTCCTTTGTGACTTGATTACAGACTAGCTTATATCCACCATAGTTTCTGTGCCACCTGATAATTTATATGCATCCAATTAATTTTTCTTATCTGCAACGAGTGTCATTAGTTCATATGACATCCATTTAGGCATAAACCATTGAACAGTATTTCTTAGTTGATATGAAAAACCACAAACTTCTAACATTAATTCCTTATATGCTTCCCATTTAGAATTTCCTGTTGGCAACATCATCAATTGGTCCACTGTGATCACTGTTACCCAGTGGTTCCTTTATCTGCAGATTCCTAATGCATGAATAATCAATGCTGATAATCAGATCAAGAGTATTACTCTCTCTGGTTGCCTCTCGAACATGCTGTTGTAGAAAACAATCATCCAATAAATCCACAAGTAACCAACCCACAAATTCCAGTCAATATTTGGAATATTGAAATCCCCTATTATAAGACAATCTGATTTACTGGCCAACTCTATTCCTCTGCGTAGTTGTTTTTATTCTCATCAGAGTCATAACACACTCATACTCTCAATTTTGCATTCCCAATGCTTAAGTTACACCTAACTGAACATTGCACTGTCCACCCATGTCAAATGAATGTACTTCCTTAGGTTTTTGTGTTTCTTAACTAACAGCATAACTCCTACTTCCTTTATCTTTTCTGTACACATTGTACTCCCCAAATTCCAATTCTGCTTTCTGTATGACACCACGTCTCTGATATCCTGACAATATTCACCTTTGATGTGTTAATCAACATTTCAAATTCTTCATATTTATTTACTGTACTCTTAGCATTGGTGTACATGCACCTGTTCTTACTCTTAGCTACCCTAACACAGCCCATGTATTTACTTGTTCCATAATGACTCCTAGCAATCCTTGAAATCCCCAGCACCTTGCTTTCCAGGCTGCTGCTCATTCCAATAGAAGCGGTGCAAGAATCACTTTCACCTCTGCATGCATCTTCTTCCTTATTCTATTAGTCTATGAATCCCCCCCCCAAACTAGCAGTTTTCTGACTCACCTGACATTGCCTCGATAGCATCAGCAAATATTCTTGCATCCTTTCTATTTAAGCATATCCCATCCCTGTAAAAGCAGTCTCTGCTGTTAATATGCTCAGACCATGCTGAGAAAAATTCTACCACATGAGCCTTGCATAATCTCTCCAGAGCCGAATTGCTTGACAAGGCTCTCCTTATATACTCCCACCTATCGTGTCTGGGCCGAATTACAGACACTTTCATATTTAACCCTAATTCGTGATTTTTTACCAGCATTATTATTATTATTATTAATAGCCATATGGTGCAAGGAAGCCTGAGGCTTATGCTGCACCAGGAAAAAAAAAAAGTTTCCGAGTTACCCTGAGAGAGAGAGTCAAAAGAAGAAGGGAATCACCAAGAAAGAGAAGAATGATGATATCCAGCTCAGGACCATGGGTGTGCCAAGCCCATACTCACCAGATGTGAGCCCCCGGGGGTAACATGTACTTGTTAATTAAATCTGCAGATATCCTATGATTAATGTCATTGGTGCCAGTGTGTACAGCGATTTCACCTTATGTGTTTTTAAAAGATGAGATCTGCTCTACAACATCAACTTTTGACCTTGGCAGACATATTCTGGTCCTATTCCACTAATCCTTTTTGCACAAGGTATTTTCTGTTTCCCTGACAATAGTCACCGACAATAACTAGCTATTGTGGGACCAGTGCATTTTGCCTTGAAGATTGCCGCTGTGTTGCCTGACGCAGAAGAGTGTGCTCTGGCATTGAGTTGGGCACCTGAGAGCTTGATGGTCCCCCATTTTAATTCCCACGAGAGCATCTCCCCTACTCTTCAAACTCTCATAGATGCTCATCAAAATGCTTAACTGCTGCCTAATTTCTTCACACACTCTGCACCTGGCACACACAAAGACATCCTCCTTGGTGGATCATGTCCTGTTCCAGAATATTCTGCAAACTCACAAGTTGCACCTTTTTTTCAGGCTGTGATGTGTTGGAGAATCGCCTCCTTTGGTTCTTCCCCAAGCCACAACACTGCCACTGCTTTGCTGCTCTAGCCTGATTTCTGTTTAAATACAATTTAATTGATTAACAATAAAAATTAATAAGATTAATAAATGTAACTGATTAATTTACGGTACTACACTAAGCTAATAGATTCCCAAATGTAGCAATATGTATTACACTATCTAGTTTTACATTATACCTTACACTATCAAGTTCAAGATATAAGTTACATTATACCTTAACGATAACAATGTTAAATTAGTTATATCCTTAGCTAAACACAAAAATATATGCACTCGACAAGTGATTAGAAGTTATAAGTTAATTGTAATATGTAACAAAATTATCCAACAAACACCAACCTAAGTGATTCGAACCTTAAAGCTACTGATTTATCACAATTAAAAAATTTGAATTTCCCTACCACTAGCTCTAGAACTATAACAATGGCAGCAAGATTCAAACAATACAAAGGTTCTATATATATTAAGTAGTAACCTACAAAATCTCTAGCTAAAGTAAAAAAAAAAATAATAACAAGTGTGACTAGGACTATAAAGCTACTAATAGAGTATGATGTAATATAACAGTTAAGTCAATAAAATGGCAAAATTCTTCAAAAACTTATCTACTTCTTGAAGCTGAAAATTCTTTGACTAGCAAATGGATACTCTCCCCTTTGTCTCATGTTGTGTTATAACGTTATGCAGTTTTACTCTACTGTTATGCTTGACTTTTAAATTTGTTGTTGTCACAGTGTTGAAAAGGTGAGTTTTACTATAAGCAAGATTAATCTATGAGAAAAGAGTGATTGTAATATTAGGGGTTACTTTTAATTGAACCACTCTATATAATTATATTAAATATGAGTATAATTTAAAAAATGTAATCACTATAAATACCCTTTAATGAAATGAATGTGTGGTTCCTTTCAAAAGTCTACTATTCATTTGTACTTTGCGATGGAAATTTGATGGAAATTTCTTTTAACTTTTGAAATTTCTTTTGTAATGTGATGGAAATTTCTTTTAACATAGTTCATTTTATTTTTAATAAAGAATAAGTTATTGAAATAATAAAAATTAAACCAAAATGAGATGGTGTTTAAAAGAAAATAACAGTTTAAAGTGAGTTAAGAAATATTCATTCCAGATGTCAGTGTCCTGAAGGCTGGATGGGTCCTTTGTGTGAAGATAAAGAAACACCTTGTAGTTCAGGAAATCATCAGTGTGCTTCAGGTTCCCAATGTGTACCTTTATTTCAAGGATACAGATGTGATTGCCCTCTTGGAAAAGGAGGAAAACTGTGTGATATAAGTAAGCTTAGTAGTATTTTCTAAGGGTCATTCAAAGAAAACAAAGACTTGGAATAAACGGTTTGGATATGCTCAAAATTAAGAAATATTGTTATCTATACATATAGTGAACAGATAACAATACCTTCTAAGATCACTGTCTAAGCATAGTTGTTGGACACTCGATACAAGGAGGGATGGTGGTTGCTGTTTTTGTTTCGTGAACAGCATGGATATCCAAATGTGCTCAGTGTGTAGTGGTGCAGTTTTTCAGTGAGGAGGGCAAACAACCAGTAAACTTTAGTTGCATATATGGAATAGGTTATTTGAAACAGTCTTCTAGTGATGTTAAGAGGTTCATAGAGAGACAATAGTTTATCCAGAACCTTCCACTCATAAATGAAATAACTCTTGGCCAGGTCAATGAAGCAGCAGTACTGTCCATGCTGTACTGCTGCTTCTATTTAATTTCTGGAAATGTGCACATTCTATTGGTGGCGAGATGTTGGAGTGAGTAGCAGCACATGTTCGATGTTTTTCCATGGAATGTTTGTTGCCCAATCTTGGGGGAAGGGAACATTTTCTGGATTAAATATTGTAAGTGATGAATTATAGTGCTACTACTTTAATAGAGATCATATTTACCAACTTCTCACCCACCACTACCACTAAATAAAATTTACTTCATACTCAGTGCAGGAAAGATTGATAACCTTTTTTTTTTTTATCATCTGCTACCAGGCATTGCCTCTGTGACCAAAGGCATCACAAAGGGTGTCACAGTCAATGCCCATCACTACTCTCACAGAAAAACAGTGGAGAAACTATGGTAGGCCATAAAAAAAAAGTTACCAGGCAGCTTATTATGTGGCATATCATTGCACTGTATCAATACTCCCAAGTTCTTGACATTCAGGTTCAGTTGCAGCAGTATAGTTGGGAAGTGCTTCAACATCCAACATACATTCGTGATGTCACTCTGCAACTACTGCATCTTTGTCCACCTGAGGGAGCTGCTCAAAGCTTGTATGTTTCACTTAGACAGTGAAATGAAGGCCGACACATATTGAATTCACTAGCAACCAGCAGAGTTATCACCAGGCAAAACACACCCGTGAGTGTGTTTTGCCTGGTGACATGGTGAAATGGGACCAATGTTTTCAATGCCACAGACATATACTTTTAGCATGATGTATCTCTGAACTGTTTATTCTTTAAAGTCTGTTTGATTTGAATAACTCTTGAAACGTAGTAGTAGTAGTACTAGAGTCATGTGATGCAAGAAAGAATTGTATGAGCTTATGTAGCATCAGCCAAAAAAAAAAAAAAAACAATTTCGTACGTCCATTCCCTCTAAAAGTTTGTCCAGTTACTCCTTGAATTTATTTAAACTATCAACTTCCACAACGACAAATGGAAGTTTCTTTCAGCAATCAACTATCTTCTAGCTAAAGGCAAATTTCTGCACATTTATTATACAATTGTCTTTCCTCAATTTGAATTTATGTCCGTCAGGTTTGTAATCTAAGCAAGCAGAAGAATCCCATTAGAATTGAGCCTGCTCAACCCATTCAAAGCCTTAAACACCTCAATCAGATCACCTTGCAGGTATCTAGTTTCCAGACATTGCCTTTTAACTGATCCAATTAAAATGCACTGTCTGGAAACTAATCTTTAACTTCAACAATTTTCTCCTCCACTTTGCTCTCGGTTATTACAAAATCATTTAGCTCCCTGTTTAAGTTTGGTAAGCTTCTATCCTCCACTTCCCTAAAGAATTCCTCATGTGTGACTACAGATGCAAAATGCCTATTCAGTTTGTCAGCTATCTGAGCAGGATCATCAACAGTCGAACCATCGATATCAAGTGGACCAATCGGATTTATCCCCTTCCTTCTAGATTTTTTTAAGTAAACTCTAGAAGGAAGTTTATTATTATTAATAATAATAATCTTTGGCAAAGGATGCTAAATAAAAACAGCAAGGACTTTCTTGTAATCTGCCTTCACTTGCCTAAGTTCCTTTGTGACTTGATTACAGACTAGCTTATATCTACCATAGGCTTCTGTGTCACCGGATAATTTATATGCATCCCATGCATTTTCATTCCCTGCCATGAGCCTCATTAGTTCATCTGACATTCATTTAGGCCTAAACCTTGAACAGTATTTCTTAATCGGTATGAAAAGCCTAGTAGCTTCCACAATTAATTCCTTGAATGCTTTCCCATTTAGAATTTGCTGTTGGTAACATCGTCAGTTGGGCCCACCATATAGAATTTAAAAACTGTCTGAGACCACTGTAGTCACCTTTATGAAAGCAAAAATCCTTCCCTTTACCCGTGATGGCATTAGCATTAGTAGAGGCATTTGATGCAAAAAAGCAAGCTTATGCAGCATCAGAAAAAAAAAAAAAAAAAAAAAACACTTCCATTTTACCCCTCTGGTCGTTCAAAATACCTGTCCAGCTGAGCCTTAAACTTATTTAGGCTATCAACTTCCACGACAAGGGATGGAAGTCTGTTCCACCACCCAACCACCCGCTGGCTAAAGGCAAATTTCCGCACTTCTATCCTACATCTGCCTTTCCTCAATTTGAATTTATGCCCTCTCAGGTGATTATTCTGAGCAAGAGGAAGAATCCCATCAGCATTGAGCATGCTCAAACCATTCAAGGCTTTATACACCTCTATCAGATCACCTTGGTGGTGCCTAGTCTCCAGACACTGTAATTTGCAAAACTTAAGCCTTTCTTCGTAAGAGCACCCCTTTGTTCCATTCACTAATCTTGTTGCCCTTCTCTGTACTCGTTCCAGCAGCTCTACATCCTTCTTGAAATGAGGCCTCCAGACCTGTATACAGTACTCTAGGTGTGGCCTGACCATTGCCTTATACAAGGGAATAATCACATCATTATCCCTGCTAGAAAAATTCCTATATATCATTGACAATACACCATGAGCTACTCTTGCAGCCCATCTGCACTGCTCAGAGAACCTCATATCTGCCTGCACAACCACCCCCAGGTCCCTTTCATTCTCTACCACTGTCAGTGTAGTACCACAGAGTTGATACGCTGGTTGCTGTTTACCATATGTAGTACTTTACATTTGTCAATGTTAAACTTCATTTGCCACCTCTCAGCCCATCTGCTCAACCTTTCCAGATCCTGTTGCAGCAGCATAGTGTCAGTAGTGTCCTTGACAACCCTGCCAACCTTCGTATCGTCTGCAAACTTAAACATTAAGCTTAATATACCATCATCAATATCATTTATAAATACAAAAACCAATAATGGTCCCAACACTGAACCCTGAGGGACTGCACTAATAACGTTAGTCCACGATGAGCAGTGTCCATTGATTACCACTCTCTGTCTACTCCCCCTCAACCACTCCTTTATCCATAGCAGCAATTTGCCTCCAATTTGTGCAGCAGTCTTCCATATGCAACAGTATCAAAAGCCTTTCTAAGATCCAAGTATATAATATCAAAGTTATTCCCTGCATCCAGTTCTTTTGTGACTGCATCATAGTATCCAATGAAATTGGTCAGACAAGACTTCCCCTTGACAAAACCATGCTGTGTCCGAGTTATAATTGAAGTCTTGGCTAGGTGATCCTGCAGTGCTTCTTTAACTAGTGCCTCCATTAATTTTCCTGGAACAGAAGTTAAACTCACAGGTCTATAATTACTTGTGTCAGCCTTTGATCCTCCTTTGTGAATTGGGGTCACATTTGCACATCTCCAGTCTGTGGGTACCTCTCCTGAGTCCAAGGAGGCTCTCATAATTATGGCTTAGGGTTTGCTTACTTTCTTTTCTGCCTCCTTTAATATAACTGGATAGATCCCATCCACCCCAGGTTCCTTTCTTGTGTTTATCTTCAACAATTTCTACTCCACTTTACTCTCAGTTATTACAAGATTATCTAGCTTACTGCCAAAGTTGAATACACCTCTGGCATTCCCCTCGCTGAATAACTCCTCATGTGTGAATGTCGATGCAAAATATTCATTTAGTTTGTTAGCTACCTGAGCAGGGTCATCAACAGTTGACCCATCGATATCAAGTGGACCAATCTGATTCATCCCCCTTCCTTCTAGAGTTTGCATAAGTAAAGAACTCTTTGCTGTTTTTCTTTGCATCTCTTGCCAAAGATTTCTCGTAATCTGCCTTTGCCTGCCTAACCTCCTTTGTAACTTGGTTACAGATCAACTTGTATCTATCATAGGCTTCTATGTCACGTGTTAATTTGTGTGTATCCCATGCATTTTTCTTCTCTGCCATATGTCTCATTAGTTCATCTGACATCCATTTAGACCTAAACCTTGAACACTATTTCTTAGTTGGTATGTAAAGCCTAGTAGCTTCCAAGATAAGTTCTTTGAATGCTATCCATTTTGAATTTGCTGTTTGTAACCTCATCAGTTGGCCCCACTGTATAGAATTTAAATACTGTCTTAGTCCATCGTAGTCACCTTTACGAAAGCAATAACTCTTCCCTTTACCCCTAATGGTAGTTACCTCTTTGAGTAAATCCCACTTCAGCACACTGTGATCACTGCCACTTAGTGGTTCCTTTATCTGCAGATTCTTAATGCATGAAGAATCACTACTGATAATCAGATCAAGAGTATTGCTCCCTTTAGTTGCGTCCCGAACATGCTGATGTAGAAAACAATCATCCAATAAATCCATAAAAGCCTTGCTAGTGTGTGAGTGACCAGCCCCAAATTCCAGTCAATATCTGGGAAATTAAAATCCCCCATTATAAGACTCCCTGATTTACTGGCCCACTCTATTTCCCTGTACAGTTCCTTATTATACTCATCAGAGTCATTAGGCCTATAGCACACTCCTACTCTCAATTTTGATCTCCCAATGCTTATGTCACACCAAACTGACTCGACACTGCACTGTCCAGCGATGTCGACTGGCTTCACTTTCTTGGATTTTATGTATTTCTTAACTAATAGCATAACCCCTCCTCCCTTCCTATCCTTTCTGTAGACGTTGTACTTCCCAAATTCCAGTTCTGCATTCCTTATATCTGTGTGACACCACGTCTCTGAAATCCCAACAATATCTGCCTTTGATGTTTTGAGCAATACCTAAAATTCATCAAATTTATTTACTAAACTCCTAGCATTGGTACACACACAAGTATACATGCGCCTGTTTCTATTCTTAGCTACCCTAACACAACCCATGTGTTTACTTGTACCGCAATGACTCCCAGCAGTCTCTGAAATATCCTGCATCTTGTTTTTCAGGCTTCTGCTCATTCCAATAGAAGCAGTGCAAGAATCACTTTCACCTCTGCCAGTGGCTACTGATAATCTATTAGTCTTTGTATCCCCCCAAGCTAGCAGTTTTCCGACCCACCTAACACTGCCTCGATAGCATCAGCAAATATTCTTGCACCCTTTCTATTTAAGTGTATCCCATCCCTGTAGAAGCAGTCCCTTCTGTTAACAAGTACAGTCCAGGCTGAAAAAAATTCTACCCTTTGAGCCTTGCACAATCTTTCCAGGACCGAATCGATCGACAAGGCTCTCATCATATACTCCCTCCTATCATTTCTGGGCAGAATAGCAGACACTTTCAAATTGAACCCTAATTCACGGCTTTTTTTCAACAATGACCTGTACTTGTTAAGTAATTCTGCCGGTCTCCTACTCTTAATATCATTAGTGCCAACATGTACAACTATATCACCTTTTGTGCCCTTAAAAGATGATATCCACTCCACAACGTCATCAACCTTTCCCCCTGGCAGACATACCCTGGTCCTGTTCCACCTATCCTTTTTACAAAGCATGTTCCCGTTTCCCGGACAATAGAGTCACCAAACTACTAGTTCCTGTGGGACCAGCACATTCTGCCTTGGGGGGTTGCCGCTGTGTTGCGTGATGACTAAGTGCAAGCTCTGGCGTTGATGTGGGCAGCTGAGAGCTTGATGGACCCCTCAATTTAGTTCCTTCGAGGGCATCCACCCTGTCCTTCAATCTCTCATATAGGCCCATAACAACGCTGAGGTGTTGCCTGATTTCGTTACACTCCTTGCATCGCGTGCACAGCACACACACACACATCCCCCATGGCAATATCATGTCCCGTACCTGAATGCTCGGGGCGCCTCCGTAGCCAGGTGGGAAGGAGCAGCAGTGCGTAGCACATGCTTCTTGATTAGACCGGGGTTCGAGCCCGTCACCACCAAATACGGAGTATGCGGAAAGGTCAAGGAATGACCACCGCATATCCCGGAGCAATATGGCCTTAGTTGCTAATGCTCCTAAAAAAAAAAAAAAAACCAAACCTGAATGCTCCACAAACATCATGCAAGCAGTGAATTTTAAAAGGCTGTGATTCAGAAGGTAACTGCTCCCCCTCAGTTCTCCTCTGAGCCAGAGCACTTCCATTAGCTTGAGCCATTTGCTTTGCTGCTCTGGTCTGAGTCATGATTTCGATTTTTCAATAAAATTTCAATTTCACTTCAAAATTATAACCCTAAACTTGTATCCCAACACAGTTATAACGGTATATATATTTTTCAGTGTCAAGTATTAATTATATACGAGTTCCCTTTATATAACTTCCTTATCAGTTGTGTATTAATTAATTATGTTACGTTTGTAATCTAAGTCGTTATATGTATTTAGTTAAAAGTACAATTTAATTGACAACGAAGTTCAACAAGTTTAATAGATTCTACCGATCAACTGGCAATATTATAACCTATACTATACTAACGCTATCTAGTTCGGTATATAACGTATCGTATGACAAAGGTGGCAAGTTACGAACGATAAATCTACAGACACTTAAGTATTAATTAACTTTCAAATCTCGCTGTCTCAATTCAGAATAAACTAACGATCCTGACTAGGTCTATAAGCTACTTATAGAAAATAATTTGATGTAAAAATGGTCAATAGAGCGGCTAAATATGCCTAAAAAACTTCTCGTTCAGCAGAGCTGCAACTTGTAACACGTGGATTTGATACCCTTGCCGATACTTTTATGCAATTACAAGGCCGAGTAAAGAATAAATACATAAGATTAATCAGAAAATCACAAAATAATGCTATACTACTAAATTTAAATCAAAAGTTTTAGGAAAACAATAATTTCAAATCAATAAATAAGAAAAGTCCACTTAGTGGCTTTGAACACATCTGGCTCCTCCTACTATCCTCGTCAGCAGACTAATGGTAATGATATCTTTAAGTAAATCCCACATCAGTACACTGCTCTTAATGCTCAAATAATCACTGCTGATAACCAAATCAAGAGTATTACACTCTCCGGTTGCCTCTCAGACATGCTACAGCTAATCATCCAATAAATCCACAAAAGCCTTGCTAGTGTACGACTGACCAATCCACAAGTTCCAGTTAATATCTGGGAAGTTCAAATGCCCCATTATAATACAATCTGATTTACTAGCGCACTCTTTTTCTCTGTACTCATTAGACCTATAACACACTCCTACTTTCATTTTTGCCTTCCCAGTACTTAAGTCACTCAAACTGATTCAACATTGCACAGTCCATCTATGTCAACTGGGTGCACTTCCTTAATTTTGTGTTTCTTAATTAACAGCATGACCCCTTCTCCATGTCTGTCTATCCTGTCTGTACACATTGTACTCCCCAACTTCGAATTCTGCATTCCTTATCTCTGTGTGACACCATGTCTCTGTTAACCCAACAATATCCACCTTTGATGTCTTAACTAGCACACTTCAAATTCATCAAATTTATTTACTCTACTCCTAACATTGGTGTATGTGCAAGTATACATACACCTTTTCTTATTCTTAGTTACCCTAACACAGCCCATGTCATTTCAATCTTACCAGTCCCTGAAAACCTCAGTACCCCACCCGCCAGGCCATTACTCATTCTAATAGAAACAGTGCAAGAATCACTTTCACCTCTGCCTGCAGCTAGCATTAACCTTTTTGTCTCTGAGTCCCTCAAGCTAGCAGTTTTCCAACCCACCTACGCACCTAACATCGCCTTGATAGTACATATCACAAACTCTCTTACACTCCTTCTATTTAAGTGTATCCCATCCCTGTAGAAGCAGCCTCTCCTGTTAACAAGCACAGACCGCACCGAGAAAAATTCTACATCATGAGCCTTGCACAGTCTCTCCTGAGCCAAATTGATTGGCAAGGCTCTCATCATATATTACCTCCTGTCGTGTCTGAGCAGAATTGCAGACTCTTACCAGTTTTTTTTTTTTTATGAAAATGCCAAACACAAGAGGTATTAGAACCTATAGTACTTAATACCATGCTTGGGTTGGAGGTTGAGAAGACGAAAGAATATATTTGTTGACATTAGATTTTAACTTCTGTAGACTGTAATTTTCAGGAAATACATATGAAGGAAGGTTGTTCCAGAAAACGGCAGTTGAATGAATAAACGGGGAAGATGAAAAGTTAGTTCTGTGAGTTTGAAGTTGGACAGTAAATGGATGTTGGCTAGTGGCAGCCTGTGTTCAGACTGATTTGAAAGAGAGAGAGAGAGAGAACGGGAATCATAGAAGCCAATTCAGAAGAACAGTGCCCATGGAAATATCTGTAGAAGAGGCATGCAGCAGAAAAGGTATGTCTATGAGACAGCAAGTGGAGAGACTCATTTAGAGATGAATCATTAATTAACCTAACTGCCCTCTTCTGAATGGAATCAAGAAGCCTGAGAGAGGTTTTGGGGGCACCACCCCAGATGTGGGAACAATATTCCATGGTAGGGCGGATTTGCGATTTGTACAGACTGAACAGCTGTTTGAAAGAAAAGTAACGCCGAGAGCAAAAGAGAAAACCAAGTTTTTTAGATGCAACGGAAGCAATATTTGTAATGTGCTTGTGCCAAGAGATATTAAAAGTCAGGGTAATCCCCAAAAGAGATATATCATTTTGCCTAGAAATCAGAGTGTCACCAAAGATAAGCATAGAAGCAGAAGAATCCTTTTTGCGAGATATAAGACAAGACTGAGTTTTAGAAGGATTGAAATCAACTAAGTTGTCTTTGCCCCACTGGAGAATTACCTGGAGATCGGCATTTAAGGAATTGGCAGTGGATATTCGAGAAGTTGAAGCTGATTGAGCAGGGCAAGGTTTCTCAAAATGGAAAGTGGAATGCAATGTGCTATCATCGGCAAAACTATGGATAGGATTTCCAGTCAATGGAAGAAAGTCATTAATATACAAGAGGAAAAGAGTGGGGGAAAGAACTGAACCTTGGGGGCCACCAGCATTAGATTAGAAGTTAAAGACAGAGCCATCTACCATCACCCTCAGTGAGCGATCAGAGAGAAACTGGATAACCAATTATAAAAAAACAGTTGGCAAACCTTCAGATGGAAGCTTGTTTAGAAGACCTTTATGTCAAACACAATCAAAAGCCTTTGAGATGTCAAGAGCAACTGCTTGTATTTCACCAAACTTTTCCATTGAATTTGTCCATAAATGGGTAACATAAGCTAGAATATCACCACTGGGTCAACACTGACGGAATCCATACTAGCGATCGTTGATCAGACAAAGTTTCTAGGTAGTTTAAGAGTTGGTGGTTAATTGATTTCTCCATTACTTTAGAAAGAGTAGAAGTAATTGCAATGGGACGATAATTGGATGGGAGGGATTTGTCACCCTTTTTAGGAACTGGCTGGATATGAGCAAATTTCCAAGCAGAAGGAAAAACGCCTTTGGAATAAGAAAGTGAAAAAAGGCAGCAAAGAACAGGAGTAAGTTCAGGAGCACAGTTTTTGAGAACAAGTGGAGAAACACCATTAGGACCTGGAGCTTTCTTAGCATCG
This sequence comes from Mastigoproctus giganteus, assembly GCF_048544385.1. Classification (NCBI taxonomy): domain Eukaryota; kingdom Metazoa; phylum Arthropoda; class Arachnida; order Uropygi; family Thelyphonidae; genus Mastigoproctus; species Mastigoproctus giganteus. Next base: position 85,810,184 of record NC_143580.1, on the reverse strand, counting down.
AGATTCGTCAAAATCCTTCTGACATCCTTTTGATGGAAGACCACAGGAGGCATTGAATGAAGCGTGTTCGGAATGGTGGGAAGTATTTTACCAAGATCATTAATACATTAGTTGGAAGAAAAATGGGATGCTAGCAGGTCAGCTTTATCCTTGGCTGAAGTGACAACAGAACCATCTGGTTTTGACAGAGGTGGGAGCAGAGATGGGCAAAAGTTGCAGCCAATAGCTTTGGCAAGAGACCAGAATGCTTGGATACCATTAGGGCAAGAAGCAAGTTTTCTACTCTTAACCTGTTGAAAATTTTTTTTTTTTTTTTTAACTGATTAATAACTGCTTTACAATTGTTTCAAACTTTGGTGTAGGAAGAAAATTCATTTTCTGCCTACACTGAAGAATTGGAAACAAGCCAATTATGATATGCAACATTCTTCTCTTGAACAGCCTTAGCAAATTTATTGGAAAACCAAGGTTTAGATAAAGGACAAGATTTTAAATTGTAGTGTGGAATAAAAGGATTCCATTCCTACAAGAATAATTTCACTGACACGATCTGAGCAAACAGTGACATCAGAAGTTTTGAAACAGTAATTCGACTAAGGAAAATAAGAAAAGAAATCTCGCAGGTCATCCCGTCTTGTATTCTTGTAATGCCAAACAATACGAGGTTGAGAATAGCCATGAGATAAAGGCTCCATTGGAGAAGAGGCAATCACCAAGTTGTGATCTGCGGTGTCTAAAGGACCACTCACTTCGACCGTATACTTAGAAGGGTTGTTTGTGAGAAAAAGATCGAGCATGTTGGCTGTATGGTTAGGATTGTCTTGGATTCTTGTAAGTAAATGAACAATCTGTGCAAGGTCATTAGTAATTGCAAAAGCCTCAGCATCTTTACCAGCTGGGTCGGTGACTAGAGAATGGAAAAAAGCTGGAGTTGTAAACATTAAAATCACTAAGGAAAATTACCTCACTGTTAGGAAAGTTGGACAGGTGAAAGTCAAGTTGCAAAGAGCGGACGTCAGAGAGCTCCAAGTGATTAGTGGTGTTGGGAGAACGGTAGAGACAACAGATGAATTTGACAGAATGAGGTAGAGAGATTTTAAGCCAGAGAAAATCGAAAAGAGGAGATTCCAAATTACCAAGTCTCTGATGGGGAATATCAGAACAGACATATGCACAAGTACCACCTTTGAGGTGTAAAGAATCATACAGCAAATAATTTGGGCAAGTGAGATGAGTGGTGGTTGAATCAACGGATAACTGAGATTCTGTCAGAAAAAGTACATGGGGTTTGGCAGACTGCAAGTGGAAATGGACATCGTTGAGATTAGAACTGAGACCACATATATTTGTGAAATGAACTAGGAAGTGTTTGGGAGGTTTAGATCTTTTTGCAGATAAGCTTACTCTATTACTTTGAAAATTTAACCCTAACTCACAACTTTTTTTTCAACATTAACCTGTACTTGTTAAGTTAATCTGTATATCTCGTACTCTTAATGTCATTAGTGTCAACATGTATAACAATATCACACTTGGTGCCCTTAAAAATTATAATAATGGTAATATATCAGAAATAATTGAAGTAAATATTATAGAACTAAATATTTCTGAAAAATTCTGCAGGTGTAGTGAATCAAGTTATTTGGTGCTTATCAAATGTTATACTGATTCCATCATACACAGATATTTTGAAGGAACTTTCTTTACTGCATTCTGTTAGATGCTAGTCAGAGGTAAAGGGAGGTGGCCCTTTTGATTATTAACTTGACTGCTTGCCCATCCTTCAATGCCAGACCAACATGTGATCAGCTTACAGCATATAACCTCGGTGCCTTCCATACATTTGTGGCCCTTTCTGGAGTCAATTATACCACAGATATTGTTTATGGTGTGTTCACCTTAGTAATGCAGTAATATTTAATTGCCAGTCCACCATTCAAACCCATGATAGCTTAATTTATCTGTAAAAATACTTCAACTTGTTTTAAATGGTACAATTAAAACAAGCTTAAGTAAATTTATTTGGTTTTTGGACTTATTTGACCGAAAAGTTCTGTGAAACTCAAGCTGTGGCCTGTGATGATATTTTTAAGGCTTTTTTTGGTTTGTTTGAAATAAAGATTTAAAGAAGCTTCCATATTTTTAGTTTTCTATCTGATTTTTGCAACTGGGTAGCCAGTTTCCCCTCTAGCCACTTTCTGTTGGCAATGGTAGATGGCTCGCCTCTTCTCCCTTCTCAACTGATGCTGGTGTTCCCCAAGGTTTAGTTCTTTCTCCCACCCTTTCCCCCTTGTATATTAATGACATTCTTCCACTGACTGGAAATCTGATCCATAGTTTTGCCAACAATGGCACAACATTCTACCTTGCAGTATAAGAAACCTTACCCTTTACAAACAGCTTCCAGTACTAGAAACCTTGCTCTGCACAAACTGCTTCAACTTCTGGATTAACAACTGCCAATTCCTTGAATGGGATTATTCAAGGAATTAGCACTTGAATTCAATTCTTATGAAACTCAGTCCTGTGTTATTTCTCTCAAAACAGTCTGCTGTCGCCATGCTCATTTTTCATAGCACTCAGATCTGTAGACAAGGTCACATATCTTTATTAGGATTCTCTCTCTCATCATAACTTTTATTCTGAATGGCTACTAACTTCCAAATCTAAAGTCCACCCTACTTACATTGTTCCCACATTTGGATTGCTGCACTCTAAACCTCTCGCATGCTCTTAGACTAATCAAAAGAAAACAGTCAGGTTAATTAATGATCCTTATGTTATGCACTGATGTTCATCACATAGATGTTCAGTTTCTGCTGCATGCCTTTTCTATAGATATTTCCATTGGCATTATTTTTCCAAATTTACATCTGTAATTCCACTGCTCCCTCCCAAACTAGTCCAAATATGTGCAATTTGTCAAATTCATTCACTATCCTACTCAAACTTATACAACTAACTTTTTTCTCATCGTAATTTGTCGCTTGTATTTTTTTTGGAACAACCTTCCTTCACATTTATTCCTGAAAATTATCAACTACAGAGCTTCAAGTTGAACGTCAACAAGTATCTTCTGTCTTCTTATACCTTTAATTTTTGAAGTTTTCATACAAAAAACAAATCATTAATTATTAGGGAAGTTTGATTTGGTAGTTGTTGGCGCATCGGCTTCTGTGGCCATATTGCACCTCCCAAGGTTTTTGCAGTACTTTGATCCAAGCCCGAGGCGGGAATCGAACCCGCGACCTTTGGGTTGCCGGGCAGGTACTTTACCCACTCGGCCAGCCCGGTCGGCTATTTTGGGAAGTGGTAGAGTTAATATCAGTGTGATAGATGTGATTTAGCACAAAATAAAAACCAGTAATAAAAAACCAACACACATTTATTATACAAGGCAATCCGAAATGGTCGGGCCAAATTTGGTGAGTAAGTTTTACCCAACAAAACGATGAAAGAATGTCATATGAATATTCTTGGTACAAAAAAAAATGCTTCCTTCCTGTATTACATCCATGTTGCTACTCTAACTAGTGATCCTTGAAGCTCTGTTGTAAATTGTCGACTGCAAAATGGCTGAAGCCATTTTGCAGTCAACAATTTGGCAGTGGCCGATGAATACACTAAAATTACTGGGAGCATTCTGGATTGTGTCAAAATCAGCCACAATATGATCCTGAAGACTTTCTTCGTTGCTGGCTGAACGTGAATGCCTAGAGCTGCTTTAGCTGCCCCTCACACATAAAAATTCATGGAATTCTAGTCTGGCAAGCATGGGGGTCTAATTGGCCTTGGCCTGTTCAGTAGCTAAGATAACAAGTGTTGAGCAACTCAAAAATGGTAATGCTGAAATGTGGGGAATCCTTTCACATGAATGCTCTTATTTATAATGCTACATCTTTTGGACAATGCAGGCACCATGTTTTCTGAAAAATCTTTGTAAATGTTATTGCTGAATATGTATGGCGGCATATAAAGTCCAGTCAAAAAGTCATCAATAATACCAGACCAAATATTAATGGCAGACTGTTACTGGTTCTATAATTGAATGATCCCATGTGGATTTTCCTCTACCCACAGTTATTGATAATACTACCCCTGGTATACTGCATCTCATCTGTAAAGAGAACCGATTAAGTGAGGGTCATCACATTGCTGCATAAACCATTGGTTCAATATGGCATAAACAAGAAAAATTATTTAGTGAGAGAGAGAGAGAGAGAGCAACTACATATAATTCCCATACATTGTGTTATTTCAACAAATTTTCCTTGTAATTAAGCCAGTTTACTCACTCTTACTTAGTCAAAATTAAAACAGATAAAACTCATAAGTGAAAAGCTTAATTGCCATTTCATTTCTGAAGTGACCATTACATAGCATTTAGTATTTCTTTAACTTAATGCTTAACTTTTGCTGCAAGATCATGAAGAGGGTCATTCTCACAAAAATATTCAAGTGCTTGATCAATTTTTTCAAGGGCATCCTTCAATTCTTTAATTTTCAAATCCTTGGATAATGAATACTCAGATACCGCAGACTCCTTGTAATAAGAAATAAGGAAAAAAAAAAATGTATCAATTAAAAAAATTAATTACACATTCAAAAATATTATGTAAATAGTATGATATATTGTCTGTCAGATCAGGCCCGGCCTTAGGCATAGGCCAGCTAGGCAGCTGCCCAAGGCCTCCAATTCAAGGGGGGCCCCCCCAGTCACAGAGGCAAATGCAAATTCTTTGGTTAAATAATGATGACCGAGTAATAACAGTGTTCAGATGAATGGAATTACTGTTAAATTTGCCACACTTTCTTTTCACAAAAATCCTAAAATTTATTTTCTCTCACGTTCCCTTGTTTGTTTTACTGCCTCTTTTCCAAATTCACAAAAATAGTGACCATAGGTATAGAGAGAGAAAGAGGATCTCGGGTTGCTTTAAGGGCTCTTTAGAACCTTTCCCTTTTCGCCACATGAAGGGTAAGAGGATAGGTCTGTTTAATAGTTTCCAGATGTCACAGATACATTGTTTCACGCTTTTCAGATGTGTGAAACAATGTATCAAAAGGCTGGTGTAAGAGTTTCTCAGAAATACATTTTAAGAATATTTCCCAAACCCTTCTTGAAAAAGGAGGTTGTTTCAGATGATCAGTCTCATTGTACTGTTCTTTGTGGTAACATCGACAGTTCTATTTCTTGTATTTTGTATACATCAGTCTTTGGATAACTGGTTTAAGAAGATGTAAAGAAATTCAAATTCTTCTGAAATAACTGAATTTCGAGCTTTTACCTCAACATTTTGAGTTTATTGTAAGAGATTTTCTCCATACAAAGGTAACAGTTTTAAGAGTTTTTAGTCATCGATAAATTTCTCTTCCTGGCAACTTTTCTAAAAAGACCACTTTCTACACCACCCTATTAGCAGTATTTGGTAAGTTAATCTAATTTTTATGTTACAAAATTTTATTTAATTTTCGTACTTTGGTAATCAGGGCCGCATTTATACTTTTGGAGGCCTTAAGCGCAACATCAGTGAGGACCCAAAAGGTCAGTTCAAAACAGTACGATGTAAAACAGTTGATTCACACATTTATTTCGGTTAAAAAAATTATAGGTATTTTTGAATTTATTGAAAGTAAAAGTCGACATTTATATAAAAATTCGTAGTAAATTAATTCATTAAATATCTATGAATAAGTATCTTAACCGAAACTGTAATTAGCAGTGGTGTAACTACCCTTTCATGGGCCCGGGTACATTGCACCCCCTGCACAATGATAGTTACACCACTGGTAACTAGACTATTTTTCATAAAGATGTTATTGAGTGCTTTAAAGCGAGGCCCCGTCAAGAGTGAGGACCCCAGCTTGCACCTTATGGTAATTGTGGCTCTGTTGGTAATTTGAGATGATACAATCATCTAGGAATGACGAGCTATTCGTATGGTTAAAATTAAATTAATGATTCGGTCTTCTTTTTGAGACACAATTTTTTAAATAAATTGAATTACATTTCAATCGCAAATCCGCATTAATCAGTGGCGAGATACTCCTCGAAAGATCCAGAAAGAACAATTTTTAGTATAAGGGAAGGTCCGAATATCAATTTAATTTCCTTATTAATAATAAAGTCCTTCAGGAGAAAGGAACACCTACCTAGGTGTCAATGAACAGTTTGAAGAAACTAAACTTATAAAATATTTATAAAATTCCTCGTAATGTTATTTTAAATAAAAATAATTTCTAATTAATAATGAAATTTCTCCTAAGTTTATTATTACCTAGAAATCACTCATTTCTTTAAAAAAAATTGTAATAGAATTTTTTGGACGTGAATATTTACCATTTATATTCTTATAAAATCAATAACTACGGAAAAAGGTTAGGAATTCAACATACTCATATAATATCCTGTTTTAAAACAATTTTACTGGATTTTGAAATGAATTAAGTTTATTAGCAAGGAAAAGTAAAGAAATATTTCAATAATATTTAATAAAAAATGGGGATAAAATAATTATAAATAAGACTTCTTGCAAGTAAACATTGGTATTTGATGAAATATTTTTATTATATAAATTTTAACAATAGTATATTTTAATTTTAATATTTATTAGATTAAACATGCTTTCTTTGCAGGATTCCTTTAATTGATTTGATTTAACGCACCCTTAAATGTCTTACATCGGAGGAAGAAAGTTTGAATCAGGTGCACAGAAACGAAAGAGAAAAAATTGTTGCAGGAAGCATTGATTTCAAGACAAAAAGGCGCTATTTTGAAGTATTTGCCCACAACAACAGAAGATATTTAGCAGAAAATCAAACGCTTGATAAGGAATTGCAAAAATCGATTGCCAAAGTAAAATTACATTGGCGCGGTGTACTAGAAAGTATTTTAGCTATTGTACAGTTTCTGGCACAGAAAAACATGGCTTTCCGTAGTAGCGAGGAAAAGCTGCATGCTCATAACAACGGGAATTTTTTGGGACTTGTGGAATTAGTTGCGAAGTTTGATCCTGTTTTCGGTGAACACATTCGGAGAATCAACAATTCTGAAATTCATGATCATTACTTAGGTAAAAGAATGCAAAATGAATTTATTCATCTAATTAGCAAGAACGTCTTAGAAAAAATAACAGCTGATATAAATAAATCAAAATATTACTCCGTGATTTTAGACTGCACTTCGGATGTTAGCCATCAAGAGCAGATGACTGTTGTAATACGTTTCGTTGAAATAATTGGGAAATCTATAGAAATCGTTGAACGGTTTGTAGGATTTTTACCTGTTAATGAGAACGGGATCTGTCTTAACAGAAGTTTTCTTGGAAAACTTGAAAAAACTAGGTTTACCAATTTCCGATTGTCGTGGTCAAGCTTATGATAATGGTTCTAATATGAAAGGTTGTAACAAAGGGGTACAAGCAAGAGTAAGAAAAATCAATCGGAGGGCATTTTATGTGACATGGCTGGGTCATCAAATTCTGCGAAGTCATTATTTGGTGTTATACAACAAATCTACGTATTTTTTCCTCATCTACACAAAGATGGAATCTTTTAAAGGTACATGTAAAACATCTTACAATCAAGGAACTATTGGAAACAAGATGGGAATGCAGGGTTGAAAGTGTCAAAGCTCTTAGATTCCAAATAGGTGACATTTATGATGCACTAAATGATGTTTCTGAAACAACCATCGATTTCAAATGCCGAACAGAAGCTCTTTCCCTGGCAAGAGAACTTAAAAGTTTTAAATTTCTCGTGATGCTATGCATTTGGTATGATATTCTAACTCATGTGAATCATGTGAGCAAAGTTTTTCAAGTGGAGCACGTGCAATTAGAGACAGTGTTGGTACTTTTGGGAAGGACAAAGAAATTTTTAATATATTATAAGGAAAATGGTTTTCAAACTTCACAGAGAATAGCCAAACAATTAGCTAATGAATTAGAAATGTCTCCTGAAGAAGCTGTTTTCCCTTCTGCCGAGTCAGTCCGATGTAGACGTATCAAAAAGCAATTCTCTTTTGAGGCAGAAGATGAAATAATCTGTAATCCTAAAAAACGGTTTCAGGTAGAATTCTTTAATGTACTGTTAGATCAAGCAATAATATCAATTACCGAACAATTTCAAGAGCTGGAAAAATTTAAAGAATCATTTGGAATTTTATTTAATATTCATAGTTTAAAAGTTTTAAGCGACGAAGAACTGCTAAAGTTTTGTAATCATTTGCAATTGTTTCTATCTGATCCAGAAAACTGAGCTGAGAGTGACTTGGATGGCCAAAATCTTCTTACCGAGCTTAGGACCCTATCAAATGTTTTACCTTCACAATTATCACCTTTAGAGGTACTGAAATACATACATAACAATAGATTGAATGAGGTATTGCCAAATACCTATATCACTCTGCGAATTCTATTGACCATTCCTATGACAGTAACTTCTGGTGAGCGTAGTTTTTCTAAGTTAAAATTAATAAAATCAGTTCTGAGGTCTACAATGACTCAAGAAAGATTGGTAGACCTATCAGTCATTTCAACTGAAAGCAAAATTTGTCAATCTTTAGACTATAGTGAAATAATAGCAGAATTTGCAAACAAAAAAGCAAGAAAGCTGTCTATTTAAAATTAATTATATTGACATTTACATTATAGAATTGTTTTTTATAAAACTTTTCAATAAATTTTTAATAAATTCAATCCTAACTATATTATTTATTTTATAGAATAAGTGAAAATATAAAAAATGTTACAACTCATAGAAAAATATTTTGTCTTGGGCCCAAAAATAACTTTTGCCTAGGGCCTCCAAAACTGTAAGGCCGGCCCCGTGTCAGATGGCTTTACAGTTGGTATTAAAAACTTGCATCATGGATTTTATATCTGAAAAATCATAGAAGATAGTTTATTCTGAAGTTTTTTAGAGGCTCTACTAATATTACACAGCATTTATAGTAAATTATAATTAATCCTGAAATATTCACTCCTGCATTTATCTTATTAATTTTGTAACTAAGATCAGTTTTTAATTCCAGCTGAATTACACAAAGTTTTAACTGTTTTAACAAAGCTCAGTAAAGCTTTGTTAAAACGTTAAAACAGTTAATTATGAGGGTGTCATGAGATACATAATTTAATTACTAGTATTCTGGTAGAATGAGTTGGCATTTAATGTAAAAAAGTAAGCTTATACATCAGCCAAAAAAAAAAAAAAAAAAATCCCTTCCCATTTCACCCAAACATTTGTCCAGTTCTTCTTTGAATTTATTTAAGTTGCCAACTTCCACAATGACAGATAGAAGTTTGTTCCCACAGTTAACTACCCACTGCTAAAGGCAAATTTCTGCACATTTATTCCACAACCGTCTTTTTGAATTTATGCCTACTCTACTGCATAATCTGACCAAGAGTAAGAATCCCATCAGCATTGAGCTTGCTCAAGCCATTCAAGGCCTTATACACTTCAATCAAATCACCTCACAGGTGCCTAGCCTCCAGACACTGCAATTTGCAGAACTTAAGCCTTTCTTGGTAAGAGCAACCCTTTGCTTCCCTCACCAATCTCGTTTCCCTTCTCTGAAATCATTCCAGCAGCTCTATATCCTTCCTAAAATTGAGTCCTCCAGACTTGTATGCGGTACTGAAGATGTGGCCTGACCATTGCCTTATACCAGGGGTCCCTAAACTACGGCCCAAGGGCTGGATCCGGCCCGCAAAAGAATTTTATCCAGCCCGCGGATATTTAAATTAGATCGTAAAGATGAATTTTTTTATTAATCACAATAAAATTTATGAAAAACACATTTTACAGATTATTTTAATATTCTTCGGTTTGATTAATAGTGTTGAAGCCTCTGTGTCATTAGTTACTCTTGTTAGATATTAATTCTGTTATTTCCACTCAAAGCTATTCTTTGAAACATCATTAAAATAATCTGTTAATCTTGACCCTGTCATTAAAAAGCAATAGGTGTTAGAGACATTAATTAGGGATTTCCTAATCCCTTGCCATCTTGCACACCAACCTTGATGTCCAGAGTATGGGAGCAAAGGTCGCCCTAGGCTTCAACTACACAAGAATCCCAGATCCAGGATAAAACTTAGCACCAGCAGCATGGTCTGATGATTGGTATCTGTAAGATGCTGAACCAGCCTGCACATGAACCCTTATGTGAAGATTATGGGAGCAAAGGCTACCTCTGGCTTCTACTGTACAAGAACTCCGGATCCAGGATAGAAACATGACACTATCCTATTGGTTAATGGCGTTAATCCCTCTACTATAAATTAACTGCTGGCAGCCTGATGCACATAAAGTTTCTGGCAGCATCAGCAAGAGGAGGCTGTCAGCAGGTATGAATTTAATCTCTTTGTATTATCTTAGATTTCTGTTTTCTGTTGTAACAGCAATTCAAAAATTGGTAATTGTAACTGTAATATCCAAAAATATTCATTTTTGTAGCTCTTTCTGTTCTCCCCACAGCATGGTCTGATGGTGGGTATTGGTAAGATACCTGAAACATCACCTTATTAAACTATATTATAATTAATAATATAGTTTTATATTACAATAATGTAGTTTATTAGGCAAACAGCATAATAAACTATATTAATTTCATGTGATATAAGAGTGTTATGAATGTAATAATAACCTTTATGTTAAAATATTTCATAAAATTTGAAGACTCGTCAGTGCTTACTTACTTCAATATTCACGAGTATTTTTTTTATTCCAATGACCCACAAAAGTCATGTTGAAGTTGATGTTGAAAAAAATGCTAAGTGTCATGTTTTTAATGAGCAGTGGCCAATTAATTACTTTTTTGCACTACTCAATGATACTTGCACATGTCTTATTTGCAATGAAGCCTTGTCAGTGTTCAAGGAATATAATGTGAAACATCACTACACAAAACATGCCTCAAATTACGATAAATTTCAAGGAGCTTTGTGGCAGAAAAAACTCTTAAAACAGCCTAAACTTTTCTAAGTCAACAATGGTAGATTAGAACTTTTACTCATTAAAATTTATCTGCAGTTAGAGCTTGTCCCAAATCATTGCCGAAGAAGGAAAGGCCTTTATGGATGGAGAATTTGTAAAACAAATTTGTTTGGCAGTTGCAGAAGTATGTTCTGAGAAAGTAAAGAATTTTGCATCTGTAAGTTTATCTTCATCAAATGTAATGAGAAGAATTTAGGAGCTGACATTCAAAATCAGCTCGTGGAAAAAGTTGTGAATTGACATATTTTTCAATAGCAATTGATGAGAGTGAAGATACAGGCCATACAGTTCGATTACTAATTTATATCCGAGGTGTAAATCAAAATTTTGCAGTAACTGAAGAGCTAGTTGCTTTAAAAAGCTTGAAAGATACAACAACAGGGGAAAATATATTTTTGAGTGTGCCAGAAGCAATTGATGGCCTCAAATTGAATTGGGATTTGCTATCATGAATTGTTGAGGAGGCTTCCATCCTGCAGTGGGTTGATAATGGCTACAGTTTACCTTTTTTTTTTATCAGTGATTATGATGGATGGCACTAAAATTGGGTCATGGGTCAGCTTCATAAATATCTTGAGAGTAAAAATATTAAAAAACCAATGCAATTTCATTGTATAATTCACCAGCAGTCTTTGAGCAGAAAATTTTTGGGCGTAGATCTGGTAATATCAACAGTAAATTTTATTTGCAAGACTGGTCTGAATCATCGGCAATTCATAAATTTTCTTGAAACTGTTGAGGCTGAATATGGTGATTTGTTCCACACTGAAGTATGATGGTTGAGTCGCAGTAACATGTTGAAGCGATTTTTTGAACTTAGGATCAAAATAGACCTATTTATAACGAAAAATGAAACTTGTTCCAGAACTGTCAGATCTCAAATAGTTGTGGACCTTGCCTTTATAACAGATATATATATATGAACACCTGAATTTTTCTTAATATGAAACTACAAGGTTGAGACAAACTTGTCAATGAATCTTATTATAATCTCAAAGCATTTGAAACATAATTGGAGTATTTAAAAGTCAACAACTACAGAATAATTTTTCACATTTTCCATGTTGCGATAATTTATCTAAAAATATGCCTAGTTGTAATTTTTCCTCTTGAAAATTTTTTTCAAAATGTTAGTTTGTTGCAAGAAAATTTTGCGGCTACATTTTCTGATTTTAAAAATAATTCAAAGGTGTTTGAACTTTTTCAAAATCCATTTGACATACATGTCAATGACGTTGATGAGAATTAACAATTAGAGTTGGTAGATCTTCGATCTAATGATGCACTGAAGACAATATTTAAAAATGATAATCTATTCAATTTTATTCAACATTATTTGAGTCAGTTTATCCGAAAATTAAAAATTTTTCAACAAAGGTTACATCAATTTTTGGAAGTACATGTATATATGAGCAGACCTTTTAAAAAATTAAACATGTAAAATCAAAAATACGGTCGTGTCAAACTGACCCGCATTTACATGACTTTTTTAAGAATTGGAACTAGTACTTCAAAACCTGATATTACGAAATTCAGTTGCACTCTACAACCACATCGCAATAGTTATAATTTTGTTGTATTATTAATTATATTTTTGCTATTAGTACAATAAATAAGTAATAATTAAAATTTGATATAAACAAACTGGTATATTTTAAATTACGTATCCATCGATTTATTTTTGAATCTGTAAATATAGGTAGGTATAGAATTTGTTTCTCTGCATAAGTAATTAGGAATTTTCTAATTCCTAATTACTTAAGCAGAGAAATAATTTTCAGTAATTAGGAATTTTCTCCGGCCCACCAAATATTCCAAAAATTCATATGTGGCCTGCTTCTCTAAATGTTTGGGGACCCCTGCCATATACAAAGGGATGACCACTTCCTAATCCCTACTTGCAAAATTCCTGTATATCATTGACAAGACCCCATGAGTTGCTCTGGCAGCCTGCTGCACTGCTCAGAAAACACTTCATATCAGACTGCATAATTACTCCCAGGTCTTTTTCTACCCTGAGTGTAGTACCTCACAGTTGATAAGTTACTCTGTGGTTACTGCTAGCCATATGCAGTACTTTGCATTTGTCAATGTCAAACTTGAATTGCCACCTCTCAGCCCATCTGCCCAAACTTTACTAGATCCTGTTGCAGTAGCATACTATCATTAACAAATCTGCCAATCTTTGTATCATCTGCAAAACTGAAAACATATTAAGCCTGATATATACCTTCATCAATATCATTGATAAATATAGAAAACAACAATGGGCCCAACACCAAACCCTGGGGGACTCCACTAATAACATTAGTCCATGAATAGAGGTGTCCATTGATTACCATCTCTGTCTTCTCCCACTCAACTATCCCTTTATCCATAGTAGCAACTTGCCCTTAATGCCATACTGCCCCAATCTGTATAGTAGTCTTCCATGTGCAACAGTATCGAAAGCTTTCCTGAAATCCAAATATATGATATCAGAATTATTTTTTGCATCCATTTCCTTTGTGACCACATCTTAGTATCCAATCAGATTGATCAGACAAGACTTGCTCCTTAACAAACCCCTGCTGTGTCTGAACTGTAACGGCAGTCTTGTCTAGATGATCCTGCAGTGCTTCTTTAACCAGTGTCTCCATCGTTATCCCTGGAACAGAAGTTAAACTAACAGGTCTCTAATTACTTGTGACATCCTTTGATCCTCCTTTGTGAATTCGTGATATATTTGCACATCTTCAGTCTGTGGGGACCTCCTCTGAGTCCAAGGATGTTCTCATAATTATGGCAAAGGGTTTGCTTATTTCCTTTTCTGCCTCTCAATATAACTGGATAGATCCCATCCATCCAAGGTGCCTTTCTTATGTTTAACTTCAGTAAATTCTCCTTCACTTATTCTCAGTTATCACAAAATCAATTAACTCCCTGTGTAAGTTTGATAAACTTTTTCCCTTAACTTGCCTACAGAATTTTTCATGTGTGAATGTAGATGCAAATTACTGATTCATTCAGAGTTTTGTGGTATTGAGAACGAATTGTTTCACATCTCAAATCATTCCTGTTTATATTTGATTGCCTCCAAATATATAATGAATAAAATTATCATAAACAATTCACACTTTATGTTCAAAATCTTGTGTGCATTAAAACTTTTAAACATTTTTTTTAAAATAACAAACATCATACCAAAAAATTAATATTCCCAATATGTTCTTTGAAAAATTCATGAACCTTAATTTTCAATTTTTTTTTTTTTTTTTTTTTTTTTTGTTCCTAGGTCAAAATGTTAGCGATTTACATTTCGATGGTGTAAGTTCTTTCATCTCATTTCCTCCTCGAAATATTCAAAAAAAAATGGATATTAAAATAAGATTTAAACCCCAGGCTCCCGAAGGCATCTTGTTTTATGGTGCCCAACATTTTAATGAATTCAGTGGAGATTTTGTATCTGTATCCCTACATTATGGCTATATGGAATTTCGATACAACTTGGGTACTGGACCAGGATCTACTCTTGTGCTTAGAAGCAGTGGAGAAATAACACTAGGTATCTTATTTCTCTCATTTTATATTCTTATAAAGTGACAGTGTATCCTACTTGTTAAGCAAATTATCTTATGGGCATAAAACTTGATAACAATGGTAATTCCAGTTATCACTATCACTAACCATTTTCAATTCTCTGTGTCTTTATCAACCATGCATCATAAAATTAAAGTTTATAATGTCCTTATATATTTATTATAAATCAAATATGCTATTTTTTTTTCAAGTTTCTTTTAAAAAATTCCAGGGTCTTGGCAAACAGTAGAATTTGGACGACACAAAAGAGTTGGATATTTAAGATTAAATGGAGTTGAGGTAAATGGAACTTCTCCTCCTGGGATGGAGACTCTTGACATCACTTCAGATTTTTTCTTAGGTAATGATATAATTAAACTGCTTAAGAAGTGAGATAAAGTTAGGCAGATAACTATTTTAGAAATTTATTGCTGATATAATTAATTTCTTGCTTATCTATTAAATGTTGGTGTAGATACACCATAGATACCTCTTAAATAAAAAATAAAATAGTAGTGTAAAGGCATCATTTCAACTGTATCTCATATTGTGATCATCCTTCACAACAACTTACCATGTATTGCACTACCTTGAATAAGTAACACTTCACTAATAGACAAGACTACTGTTACTTATTCACCTGGGTAGTGGGCACACCCACCACCCAGACGGCACCATTTTAAGGCTTTTTGGCCTTTCATCAGTGGGTGGGCAGGTACTCTGGTATTGCAATCATGACAATCAGTTGTGAAGAAAGTTAATCCTATAATATGAAAGATGTCAAAAGGTGTACGTGATAATACTATAATAAAAATCCAAATGCAACAAGGCATAATATTATAAGAGCTTAAAATTATCTATTAAATATTTGTGTAGATACACCATAGATAGCTCTTAAACAAAAACTACAATAGTAAAGGAGTCAATATCTACACCAATATTTAATAGATAATTTTAAGCTCTTATAATATTATGCCTTGTTGCATTTCGATTTATTAATTTCTAGATATATAAAAAATATAAAAAAGACATTATAGGACTGGATTAATGGAAAATGAAATACTATGTTTGGTATAAAATAGTAAGTTTATCCCAGTATCAACCATTTAAAAGCAAAATGATAGATCATAAAAACATACAGAATAAAGCTTACTTTTTATAAATTAATCAATCAGAATTATTTTCTCTTTTATGTATTTTTCAGCCAGATGAATTTAATGTTTATTAGAATGGCTTAATGATGTAAGGAAGCAGTCTTTTTCTGCCTCTGTCAGAAAAAGGAGGAAAAAAAAAACCACTTTATCAATGTCGTTTATTTTCATAAATGACATTGATAAAGGGATAGAGGGCGTGATGTCTAAATTTGCAGATGATGTTAAAATTGGTAGAGTAGTTAATGATCACTGTCAAGCTGAGCTTCTTCAGAGAGACCTAGATAGACTTCAGGAATGGTCAGAAAAATGGCAGCTGTGCTTTAATCCAACAAAGTGTAAGGTATTATACCTGGGAAACAGTAATCCCAAAAAAACTTATTCACTTGGTGGAGTTCAACTAAACCCAGTACTGGAGGAAAGGGACTTGGGTGTTACGATACGGTCAGACATGAAATTCTCTGAGCATTGTAAACAGGTTGCAAGGAAGGCCCATGGTGTCCTTTCGATGATCTATCGAACTTTTGCAAGTAGAGATAGGAACGTGATGATCCCATTATATAAGGCTTATGTTAGACCAAACTTGGAATACTGTGTTCAAGTATGGAGACCGCACTAAAGAAAGACATCGAGCTTCTTGAAAGGGTGCAAAGATGGGTAACTCACCTGGTGAGATCGGCAAAAGGGCATCCTTATGAAGAAAGACTTTGAATATGTGGGTTGCAGAGTTTGGAAACTTAGACACCTTAGAGGAGATTTGATTGAGGTGTTTAAGGTTGTGAGAGGCATCAGTAAAATGAATGAGGACAAAATTTTCAAGATTATAAATGATGCTAGAACTAGGGGACATAAATTCAAGTTACGGGGGGAAATGTTTAGACTGGACTGCAGGAAGTTTTATTTTAGCCAGCGAGTTATAAATTACTGGAATAAGTTGCCTTCATGGGTGGTAGAGGCCGACAGTTTGGGGAAATTCAAAGGTCATCTGGATAGTACTTTCGGGTAAGGGAAGCGCATAGGATGATAGGTTTAATTTCCTTTTTTTTTTATTAATTATTATTATTTATTTATTTTTTTTTTTTTGTTTTTATCATTGTTTTGTTCGGGTTTTTTTTTTTTTTTTGGCTGGTGCAGCATAAGCCATAGGCTTTCTTGCACCATGCAGCCATTACTAATACTAATACTTACCCAGTCCACATTCTCTCTTCCTTCTAAGAGTTAAAATAAAATAATGCCAGCAGTATGGTAAGACAAGAGCAAAAATAATCAAAATTAAACCTAAATCAAACTGGGGAGAAGAGAAGGGTAACAAGAGTAAAAATATTTCACTAGAAACTCTCTAAAATAATTTAGAAAATCTAAATGAAAGAATAATAATTCATTGAATTTTGAAATCCAATTAAATAGAAATTTTGAATTTTGAAAGCCAATTAAATAGAAATTTAGTGGTACCCCCTCTGATAGGTACCAGGTCCAAATTTATGTGAAATATCACCAACAGAGGTGTTAACCACTACAATAAAATAAAACAAAAATAAACCAAAAATAGACTGACCATTATGCCCCATCTCGATAGAGGACCACAAGGCCAATAATGATCAAGGAATTGCTACATTTCGATCACTGGACAAATCGCCGCAAAGGAGAATCGATCGAAAGATCAGCCCTCCCTCAGATCAAACCACCGATGCAGAAGATTTGAACAGCGGTGGTCCTGATGCAGTGAAAATTAAAAAATAGAACAGCTATGAGCACTCCAGTGCAAAGCCACACTACTGACAAAAATAATCTTCACCAGATTATATAGACGAATAATGAACTATGGATGGCAGCACAGGCGCAGCGTTAGCAATTCACCTATTCGGAGTGTTAGCAACGCTGCGCCTATGCTGCCATCCATAGTTCATTATTTGTCTATATAATCTGGTTAAGATTACTTTTTCAGTAGTGTGGCTTTGCACTGGAGTGCAAAGCCACACTACTGAAATCTGTTCTATTTTTTAATTTTCGCTGCATCAGGACCACCGCTGTTCAAATCTTCTGCATTGGTGGTTTGATCTGAGAATCAGATGGCGGGCTGATCTTTCGATCGATTCTCCTTTGCGGAGATTTGTCCAGCGATCGAAATGTAGCGATTCCCTGACCATTATTGGCCTTGTGGTCCTCAGTCGAGATGGAGCATAATGGTCAGTCTATTTTTGGTTTATTTTTGTTTTATTTTTTTGTAGTGGTTAACACCTCTGTTGGTGATATTTCACATAAATTTGGACCTGGTACCCATCAGAGGGGGTACCGCTAAATTTCTATTTAATTGGCTTTCAAAATTCAATGGATTATTATTCTTTCATTTGGATTTTCTAAATTATTTTAGAGTTTCTACTGCAATATTTTTACTCTTGGTACCCTTCTCTTCCCCCCCCCCCTCCCCGGGTTGATTTAATAAATAAATAAATTTTTCATTTATTGCAACTACAGCAAGCCCATCACAGCACTAGGCTAGGGGCATAAATTCAGTACAAAGGAGACAAATATATATATATATACAGTATATAAAAAATACATAGGATATTCTATATATACATTAACAACGAATATGAATTATAATGATCAAAAATATATATTGCACAACATCACATTTAGCTCTCGGATGTAGTTACTGGGTTGCAGGCAGGCAGTTGTTTGTGTTTCTCATAATTTGTTTGGAAATGAGACTCCTGTAGGCTTCAGAGTTGAGCAACCTCTTACAATCAATGTTGTGATAGTTTATGAGGTGAAGGGATGCATTGGGGAACATCCTGTCCATTTGTTTTAGTCTGGAGAGTTTGTATTTGAATTGTTGTTGGTTTCTTGAGTTTTCTCTGTTGGTGGGAGCTATTATGTTGACTAGGTTTGGTGAACTGGATGCAGAAGTAATTAACTTTGCAAGAAGCATGACTCCAGACTCATTGATCATCTGTTGCAGAGGCTTTGTTTTTAAGTTTTTATAAAGCTGTTGCCTGGATATTGTACGGGGAAAACAAAGTTTATTGTTCAGCCATCTAAGAACCCAATACTCTAGCGCAAGGAATTTTTTTATGGTAACTTGAGGAGCACCAGACCAGATTTCAGAGGCATAGGACAGAATGGGAAAAATACACCTCTGAACATGGTTAATGACTATTTTTCTATCTTGAATCGCCGCTGTTTCTTGCTTGATCAGCCATCTTGATTTTTGAATTTTTTTTAGCAACATATACATAGTGAGAATTAAATGAAAGATTTTTTGTCAAAAACAACTCCTAGGTCTTTGTGAGCAAATACGTTGGGAATTGAAACATTTGCAATTTTAATTTCTATGTGGTTTGGTTGTTTCTGTAAGGAATAAGTTATTTGAGCAGATTTGTTTGTATTTATAGTCAGATTGAGATTCTTCAGATACTTGATGATTCCGCACATCTGTAAATTCGCATCATGGCTAACCTTGGAAACGTCATCACAGGATTTGGAAATAATAAACAACTTTAAATCATCGGCATAAGCCAGCAGATTTGGATTTTCTTGTAGAAGTGGTTGTAGAGATGCTGAAAATATAACACTGGAGAGAACACCTCCTTGAGGAACACCTGTTGCGGTTGTGACGAGAATATTATCAGTATTAGTGGGGAAGATGAAATTTCTATGATTTAGGCTGTACTGAAGATAGGATATAACCATTGTGTCAATGAGGAAATGATTTTTCAGTATTTCGATGGCTTTCTTGTGATCAGTGTTGTAGAAAGCACCTTTGATGTCTAAGTAAAAGACATCGCATTGTGCTTTATCCTGAAACGCAGTTTGGATGCGCACAATGGTGTCAGCTAGGCTTGTTGTTGTAGAGTGCTCTGTAGGACCAAAATGCATGTTGTCGGGTGCATTAGCAAAGATCGCATCCCGAAGATATGGCAGCATGATCCTATCAATAATCTTAGCTATTATTGACGATACAGCAATTGGACGATAGCTTATATGGTTATTATTACTAGCCTGTTTTGGAATCAGGGTAATTCTAAAAGGCTTCCATAATCTTGGAAGGAATGGCTGGGAGATGCAACTGGAAATAATATGAACTAGAGAATCAATGATGAATGCACTGGCCAATTTAATAATAAAATTAGGGATGCCGTCAGGGCCTTCACTACTATCAATTCGTAGTTTGTTAATAATTTTCTGAACTGTATTCTTGTTTACAAGTTGGTTGATTAGCAGGGCTTGATTAGGATGCATTTCATGTTGAACGCTATTTGCATGTTTATAAGAATTGAATTCTTTAAATTTGTTTTGCATATCTTCATTGCAGATGTCAAAATTGCATGTTTCCATATTTAGTTTTATCCATTCCAAAGTCTGGTCATGCTGCAAGGTAGCTCTTGTTTTTGAAGAAAGTGCTCTTTTATTATGCTTGAGCCTGAACGTTAAGTAATTTTTGTATGCCTGAAATTTTTTTGAGCTGAAACAGTGCTCTGCTCTTTTTATACTTTATGTATGTTGATGAAGTGCCGTATTTCTTCCACTGCCTGTGGCATTTTTGTTTCCTTTTAAAGTATGGTTTTAGATGAGATTTGAACCACGGTTTGGATTGAGAAGAAAGTCTTACAAGTTTGGATGCCGACTCTGTTTTTAATTGATTTAACCATTTTATTAGTAGAAGCGTGGTGTCCTGAACAGGTATATTTTTAAGAGAATCCCATGGATAGTATTTTAAGAGTTGCAAAAACTTTTCTTTCTGAAGGAATTTAATTGATGATATTCTTTTAGTGCTTTCTAGAGGGAGGCGAGGATTCCCACAGCAAATTGTTGCTTGCAATTCTATACTTTTGTGGTCAGATCTAAATGTAATGTTGCTACTATGCTTTTCTTGAAGTTGAAGATTGGAGTAAACTAGATCAAGTGCTTGATTACCTCTTGTAGCAGGGACGTTGATACTTTTAGCTCCTAGAACTAATAAGGAGTCGGACAGCAATTTCATTTGCAAATTATATTTGGGCAGGGGGAGATTAAAGTCGCCCATTATAATTATGTTAGATTGAGACTTATGAACAGTGATGATCCAGGTTAATACTTCGTTGATAATATCAGCAGTAGGTCCAGGCGGAATATAAATATTATATATTTGAAGTAGTGAATCTTTAAGTTGGATCAGAAGAGAAATTCCCTCAAAGTTGTACGAACAGGTGTTGTAGGTGTTAATAACTTTAATGTTGGATTTTAAAATAATTGCTGATCCTCCACCGATTAATCCTAGATGTCATGTATGGAGTGTAGTTTAAATTTTTCAGCAGTAGAAAAACATCCTGAAGAGGCTCCTGCATCCAAGCTTCAATTAAACATATTATATCATGAGTTTCTTCAACCAAAAGTGCTATAAGCATAGACAGTTTATTTTTTACGCTTCTTACATTCTGAAGAAAAATGTTGAGATTAATATAGGTGTTAGAAGGATGTTCGCAAGCATTAGGAGGAAGGACAAATGATGGACTGTGATGCGAACCCGGACTGGTATTCTCTAGCTACGCAGACAGCTCAACAGGTTGAGAGTTAGACGTTAACTCCTCACTGAAGTTGTTGACAGAACCTTGAACAGTTCCATAAAATGGCATGACTAGTAGACCATTCGGCCAGATATCAGGATTTAGATACTTTTGAAGGTCAAAATCCTTTAGTGCAGTTCTGAAGGATGCGTAAGTCGGATGTTTGGTTTTTATCTTGAAAGCACTACCCGGAATTTCCAGCTCCAATAGTAGCTGATCCATCTGCTGGGAGGTAGTATTGGGATCTAGTCTGCTAACAAAAATATTATTACTTTTAAACATCGAACGATTTCTAATTTTAATACAAGACTGTGTATTTTTTGTTCCTATTATGCTACTATATTTGTTTCTTCTGCAGGGAACCTTGAAACTTGAGGAGTTTGAAGGCAAGCTATTATGGGTAGGCACTTCAGGATTAGGATTAGATGGATAATTTTGACAGTGCACGTACATACTGCCAGGTTTCTGTTGATTTCTAATTGTGGTCGGTATCAGTTGCATACTTGTGTCAACAATACATTGCGAAGATACACGATTCTGCCCTCGGAGAGGATGAGAGATAGAACTAGATCTGATAGATGGCGCTGCTGTTGTTTCTGGAACAAATTCTTCAGCATCTGGACTGAGGACTGGATCTGCAATCTGATGAACATAAGAAGGGCAAGGTATTGGAGGGCTCTCAATCATTGCCTTTAGCTCAAGAAGCATGTGGTAGAATTTGGATTGTTGGTCTTCTATTCGGAAAAGATGCTGCTTAATATCATCATTCTCTCTAAGTTGTTTTCTCAACATTTCTTCCAGGGTAACAAATGAGATATCTTTGTCCGGGGATTACCATACTGCTGGCATTATTTTATTTTAACTCTTATTCTTATTTATATGGTTATATTTCAAGCATCATGTAGAGGATTATACCTTTTGCTGCCTCTGATGTATGCTGTACTATTTTATTTTATTATGAAAGATTCCGTTTCCAACTATTTTAAACACTATTCAAATATATGTATAATTATATATTATGAAGAACGTGTAAAGAAGGTTTTGTTTAATCGTATTGAATCTACGGTATACACCAGAAGTGAATTCTACGAAATGGATAAGGCGTGTAGTAATATATGATAGTATAACCAGGAAAGAGATGAAGAGATTCAATATGATTAAACAAAACCTTCTTTACACTTTCTTTATAATATATATATGTATGCATTATGGCTGTAGGGTACGTTTTACTAATGCAGTGTCCCTGATCCATAATCAACACTGTCTTCATTTTTGCACTCTCCAAATTCTATGATTACTTAGCTTCTTAATACTATTCGTTTATTACACACACACACACACACACACACACACACACACACACACACACACACACACACACACACACACACAAATCTGGAATCATAGAGAAAAATATAACTAATTCATATATTTTCATCTCCAAGATGTCTTTGAATAAAGAAGAATGAATCCAGATAATTCTTCTCGTTGGAAATCTGAGTAAGAGAAAGGTCACTGCAGAATTTAACAGACTTTATCCGGACTGCAAGCCAAAAATACCAAGCTGTGTTAGCAGACTTTTTACAAAGTTTAGGAAAACAGGATCTACAGAGGATAAACTACATAGTGAACCTTCAAGAAGGGCCACCAATGATGACACAGCCACTGCTATTCTCGCTCATTTATGCAAAAGTCACAAAAATCTTCAATTATGCTATGAGACAAGAGTGTTGAAAAGGAGCTTTCACCATATTCTTAAGGCTCACAAATGACAACAAATACAAACTTTGGATCTTGCTGAAATTAAGCAACGATGATCCAGACTGATGGATGGAATTTTGTGAATGGGGTAGAGAACAGTATGCTCGAAATGCTAACTTTACGTCCACATCTGTTTAGCGATGAGGCTGTTTTTTTAAGAAAACAGAGAGATAAATGACAGAACACTTAAGGGAACAAAGCATGCTACTTGTGTAATGGTATGGTGTGGCATGTGGAAAGACCACATAATAGGCCTCTTCATTTTTCAAGGAAATGTCACTGCACATGCCTGTTTATGTATGCTCGAGGAAGTATTCCCCACTCTCTTAAACAGGGATGGAAATTTTCCAACATGGTTCCAGGAAGCTGGTGCTCCTGCACATTACAGCATCCATGTAAGGGAGTTTCTTCACCAACAATTTCCTGGTAATTGGATAGGATGTTGAGGGCCTGTGGAATGGCCAGCGAAAAGCTCAGATTTCAAACTGCCAGATTTTTTTTCTCTGAGGTCACTTGAAGGACTGATCTACCCGGAAAATTCAGAGAGTTTAACATTTGTGACGGTGCATTATTGGTGCATGCAATCATTCACTATGTGTCTGCTGACTGGACATCTTGTTTGGATTTGTATATCAGGAACAGTGATGGACCCATTGAGCATGTTCTGTGAATAAAATTGCCAGTTATTTTTTCCTGTGATTCTAGACTCATGGGACACCCGTATATACACATATGTACATATATGTATGTGTGTATTTACACCCTACATTCCATATTTGCAAATCACAAATTTTCTTTGAATAGTTTTTGAGAATGAGCTCTTCAATAGAGAAATTCATTATTTGTACAGGTATTGAAAACTTTCAATTGAGATATAACTATCTTGTGCTGTATTACATTAGCATGCTACTCATTGTTTAAATGATAAAATCTCCCAAAATATAAATTTTAGTTTTGGATTTTTACAGAAATTGAAATAACTATACACACTTAAGCACTTCAAAATTTATAATAGCTATTGCTATTTTATCTTATTGAAATAAGGTAAGTTCAGAGAACTGTCTACCCCTTTCATATATTTTTTGTGGGCAGTAGGATTTAAATCGCCCATATTGTTGTTTCTCATTTTCATAAATAACATCAACAAAGAAGATGTTATGTCAAAATTTGCAGATGACAAAGACTGACAGATCATTAATGATCAGTGCCAAGCAGCACTCCTTCGGGATGACTTGAACAGACTTCAAAGATGGTCAGAGAAGTAGCAGCTATGTTTTAATGCTTCTAAATGCAAGGTCTAACATTTGGGGAATAGCAACGCACAAATAAATTATACACTTGGTGGGATTAAATTAAAAACAGTGGAGAAGGAAAGGGATCTGGGAGTTACAATATGGGCAGATATGAAGTTTTCTGAACAGTGTATACAGGCAGTCAGGAAAGCTCAGTGTCGTATTGAGGATTTATTGAACATAATCCTGTAGATAGAGGTCATAATCCCACTGTATAAGGCAGTTGTAAGACCACATTTGGAATACTGTGTTCAAGTAGGGAGACCTCATCTTAAAAAAGACATTAAGCTTCTTGAAAGGGTCCAAAGATGGGAAACTTGAATGATGAGATTGGTAAAAGGACAACCATATGAGGAAAGACTCCAATTATGTGGGCTACAGAGCTTGGCAACCAGACACCTCAGAGGTGACCTGATTGAGGTTTATTAGGCTCTGAGAGGGATTAGTAAAACGAATGAAGGTAGAATTCTCACTGTTATACACAAACAATTAGTTGAACAGATATCGGAAGCCTGTAGGATAATGTATTGCAATGCTTCCCTAAAAGTGCAATTTTTTTTTTTTTTTCCTGTAAAATCTTTATACTCTGGTAGTATCACTTGATGCCCACCCACAAAAGTAAGAGTTTCCATTTCCATTGCAGTCCAGAGAAATTCTCTGTAAAAGTTTTTATTTTATTGTGGATTATAGTAAACTGGCCTAGCTTCCTGCAACTCCCCTTCCCCAAAACTTAATTTATTTCCCCAGTGTGGAAATAATGTAGTATAGTCACAGTTTACACACGCTATATGAGTGCCTTGTGATTTTGTCTCAGCACTCACTTTAAACAACCTGTTGTCTCTACAACAGTATAGTGGCTTTTTCATTTGTTGCTCAAATGAATAAAAGTCTGATTTTCTGTCACAAACTAGAGGAATTCTTTGTTAGAGACTTTATTTAATTGGGAATTATTTTGCCATATGAGGTGGAGACTGTGTATGACTTTTTTTTCCCAGAGGCTCAAGTTTTTCCTCCCAAATGCATGCAAAATTATCTAGAATATACAGATTATAAACATGAATTAGTGACATTTCATGGCTTTAGTTGCTTCAGCACTCTGCTTAAAAGGCGCCTCCGTAGCCAGGTGGGAAGGAGCAGCAGTGTGTAGCACAAGCTTCTTGATTAGACCGGGGTTCGAGCCCATCACCACCGAATACGGAGGATGCGGAAAGGTCAGCGAATGACCACTGCATATCCCGGAGCAATATGGCCTTAGTTGCTAATGCTCGAAATAACAAACAAACAAACAAACTCTGCTTAAAACAATCCAACCTAAACAGTTCTGTGAGCATTGTGGATGTTGCAATGATCAAGGAGATTTCATCAGATATTTTAATGGCAGTAAAATATTACCAGAGAAGGTGGAACCCAGTAAAATTTGCAAATTACTGTTGTTATTAAGCTGGCAACATTAACATCCCCAATAGTAACTCAGACATAGTGGTGCTGGATCTGACAGGCTCACCTACTTTTTTTTCTTTTTTTTTTTTTTTTTTTTTTATTTCAGAAACAGGTTTTTTTTTTTTTTTAATTTGCCTTGTACTATACCTTTTTGTAATGTATTGAAGTACTTATTAAAAACGTTCTTTTTACAATTCTTGTTTTTAGAAAAATCAAAATTTTTATTAATTCTAATAAAAAAACCATAATCTTAAAAAATAAACACAACTATCAGTCACTTCCATTTTCACGTTCATAAAATCACTGAATCACAAAAATTCAAACAAACCATACACACTTATTAGTATTGTTTACTAATTTCTCTTAATAACTCTGCACAAAAAAACAAATATTACTTCCACAGACACTCATGTAAAGCTTTTTATATATTTAGAAAGACAGATAGAGGAAAAGCTACTAATTGCAAACTGGCAATTGATATTTTTGATATTTTTTGACATAATTGATATTGTTCAGGTAGGCCTGTAAAGCCCTATACCCCCTATACCAGCAACTATTTTTTCCAGTTAAAAAAAACAACAGGTATTGATTAAACACAAACTATCAGCAAGAAAGCTTAAAGAGGTCTAAATATGTGCTAATTTACTGGTAATATATTAGATACTTTGTTTCTTTAATAAAGACACTTTGAAATTGGCATAAAAAATCATCAAATTTTGTAGTAAAAGCAAACAGATATTTTAATTTATTTTTAATATTAAATATTAATATTTATAATATTTCTACAAAAACAGTAAATTGTTTTGGAAAAACCACTCTTTTCTCTTAAAGGGGGTGCGTCTGACCTTGCTGCATTAGTTAAAGATGCTGTTGAAGATGAGCCATCAACTTTTAATGGATGTATTCAGTTATTTGAAGTAAATGGAAGAATGTATGAATTGGATTTCTCAGGTGATTGTACTGTAAGAAGCTTTCTAACTTTAATCCATTTAATTATCACATCCTCTAGTATATTGCCAATAATTAAAAAGACCTGCTTCATTTATGGTAAGTGAAGCAGCAGTTTAATACATCTTGTTTCATTTTATTTTATTTATTGTTATGGTGGTCCAAATATGAAAGGTTAGGAGAACTACTCCAGCATCATAGATTACTACTCTAGATAACTGGGGGATTAAGAAGTCTCAAGATATTTGTTGCTGGTAGACTTTTAATTTTGATAAGTTATAATTCTGAGGAAATGTGTGGAGAAAAGTTGTTCCAGAAAACAGAAGCAGAGTCTGTAAATGGAAAAGGAAAGTTTAGCCAGCGTTTGTAACTATGAATGAATGGCAGTTAGTTAATGCATACAATCACATTGGTTAAAAAAAAAAAAAAAAAAAAAAGAAAGAAAGAATCATAGATGCTAATTCAAAAGTATAGTAATCATGGGAACATTTGGTAATTTCTAAACCATTGGGATCTAGAAATTACCCTGCAAGAAATGCTAGTGATTTTTGAATACTAGGGTAGAACGTAGAGTACAAAAGGGATACAACCAATGCAGATTAGATAAAGCTAACCATAATTGGAAGTAATTGCATATTAGATAATAAAAGAAATACTTAATAGATCAGCCCTGCACTAAACTGTCTTAACTTACACACACAGTGTGTTTCATAACAAGGGGACCATACTTTCGAGATCAATTCCATAAATGAAAAAAATTTTATAAATCTGTGTCCAATTCTGAACAATTACAAAGATATTAGCATTAGTAGAGGCATATGATGCAAGAAAGCAAGCTTATTCAGCATCAGCCAAAAAAAAAGAAAAAAAAAAAAAAAAAAAAAAAAAACAACCACTACTCCCATTTCACCCCTCAATTCGTTCGAAATACCTGTCCAGCTGAGCCTTAAATTTGTTTAGGCTATCAACTTCAACAACAAGCGATGGAAGTCTATTCCACAAACCAACTGCCCGCTGGCTAAAGGCGAATTTCCGCACATCTATCCGACATCCGTCCTTCCTCAATTTGAATTTATGCCCTCTCAGGTGATTATTCTGAGCAAGAGGAAGAATTCCATCGGCATTGAGCATGCTCAAGCCATTCAAAGCCTTGTACACCTCTATCAGATCAGCTCGGCGATGCCTAGTCTCCAGGCTCTGTAATTTGCAAAACTTAAGCCTTTCTTCGTAAGAGCAACCCTTTGTTCCATTCACTAATCTTGTTGCCCTTCTCTGTACTCGTTCCAGCAGCTCTACATCCTTCTTGAAATGAGGCCTCCAGACCTGTATACAGTACTCAAGGTGTGGCCTGACCAATGCCTTATACAAGGGAATAATCACATCCCTGTCCCTGCTAGAAAAATTCCTGTATATCATTGACAAGACACCATGAGCTACTCTTGCAGCTCGTCTGCACTGCTCAGAGAACTTCATATCTGCCTGCACAATTACCCCCAGGTCCTTTTCATTCTCTACCACTGTCAGCGTAGTACCACAGAGTTGATACGTTGATCTGGGGTTACTGTTTCCCATATGTAGTACTTTACATTTGTCAATGTTAAACTTCATTTGCCACCTCTCAGCCCATCTGCTCAACCTTTCCAGATCCTGTTGCAGCAGCATAGTATCAGTAGTGTCCTTAACAACCCTGCCAACCTTTGTATCGTCTGCAAACTTGGACATTAAGCCTGATACACCATCATCAATATCATTTATAAATACAGAAAACAACAATGGACCCAACACTGAACCCTGAGGAACTCCACTAATAACATTAGTCCACGTTGAGCAGTGTCCATTGATTACCACTCTCTGTCTTCTGCCACTCAACCATCCCTTTATCCATAGCAGCAATTTGCCTCGAATGCCACACTTCTCCAATTTGTGCAGCAGTCTTCCATGCGCAACAGTATCAAAAGCCTTTCTAAGATCCAAATATATAATATCAAAGTTATTCCCTGCATCCAGTTCTTTTGTGACTACATCATAGTATCCAATCAAATTGGTCAGACAAGACCTGCCCTTAACAAACCCATGCTGTGTCTGAGCTATAACTGAATTCTTGTCCAGATGATCCTGCAGTGCTTCTTTAACCAGTGCCTCCATTAATTTTCCTGGAACCGAAGTTAAACTAACAGGTCTATAATTACTTGTGTCAGCCTTTGATCCTCCTTTGTGAATTGGGGTTACATTTGCACATCTCCAGTCCATGGGTACCTCCCCTGAGTCCAAAGAAGCTCTCATAATTATGGCTAGGGGTTTGCTTACTTCCTTTGCTGCCTCCTTTAATATAACTGGATAGATCCCATCCACCCCGGGTGCCTTTTTTATGTTTATCCTCAACAATTTCTCCTCCACTTTCCTCTCAGTTATTAGAAAATCATCTAGCTCACTGCCAATGTTTACTTCACCTACGACATTCCCCTTCCTGAATAACTCCTCATGTGTGAATGTAGATGCAAAATACTCGTTTAGATTGTTAGCCACCTGAGCTGGATCCTCAACTGTTGAACCATCAACATCCAGTGGACCAATCTGATTCATCCCTTTCCTTCTTGAGTTTAAATAGGTAAAGAACTCTTTTCTGTTTTTCTTTGCATCCTTTGCCAAGGATTTCTCATAATCTGCCTTTGCCTGCCTAATCTCCTTTGTGACTTGGTTACAGACCAACTTATATCTATCATAGGCTTCCACGTCACCCATTAATTTGTATGTATCCCATGCATTTTTCTTCTCTGCCATATGTCTCATTAGTTCATCTGACAACCATTTAGGCCTGAACCTTGAACAATATTTCTTGGTTGGTATGTAAAGCCTGGTAGCTTCCAAGATTAGTTCCTTGAATGCTTCCCATTTTGAATTTGCTGTTGGTAACATCAACAGTTGGTCCCACTGTATAGAATTTAAATACTGTCTCAGACCAGCATAGTCTCCTTTACGAAAGCAAAAACCCTTCCCTTTACCTCTGATGGTAGTTACCTCCTTGAGTAAATCCCACTTCAGCACACTGTGATCACTGCCACCCAGTGGTTCATTTATCTGCAGATTCCTAATGCATGAAGAATCACTACTGATAATCAGATCAAGAGTATTACTCCCTCTAGTTGCCTCCCGAACATGCTGGTGTAGAAAACAATCATCCAATAAATCCACAAAAGCCTTGCTAGTGTGTGAGTGACCAACCCACAAATTCCAGTCAATATCTGGGAAATTAAAATCCCCCATTATAAGACTCTCTGATTTACTGGCCCACTCTATTTCCCTGTACAGTATCTTATTATACTCATCAGAGTCATTAGGCCTATAGCACACTCCTACTCTCAATTTTGATTTACCTATGCTTATGTCACACCAAACTGACTCAACACTGCACTGTCCAGCGATGTCAACTGGCTTCACTTCCTTGGATTTTATGTGTTTTTTAACTAATAGCATAACCCCTCCTCCCTTCCTATCCTGTCTATCCTTTCTGTAGACGTTGTACTCCCCAAATTCCAGTTCTGCATTCCTTATATCTGTGTGACACCACGTCTCTGATATCCCAACAATATCTGCCTTTGATGTTTTGAGTAATACCTCAAATTCATCAAATTTATTTATTAAACTCCTAGCATTAGTGTACACGCAAGTATACATGCACCTGTTTCTATTCTTAGCTACCCTAACACAACCCATGTGTTTACTTGTACCGCAATGACTTTCAGCAGTCTCTGAAATATCCTGCATCTTGTTTTTCAGGCTTCTGCTCATTCCAATAGAAGCAGTGCAAGAATCTCTTTCACCTCTGCCCGTGGCTACTGTTAATCCATTAGTCTTTGTCTCCCCCCAAGCTAGCAGTTTTGCGACCCACCTAACACTGCCTCGATAGCATCAGCAAATATTCTTGCACCCTTTCTATTTAAGTGTATCCCATCCCTGTAGAAGCAATCTCTCCTGTTAACAAGTGCAGTCCAGGCTGAAAAAAATTCTACCCCTTCAGCCTTGCACAATCTTTCCAGGGCCGAATTGATCGACAAGGCTCTCATCATATACTCCCTCCTATCGTGTCTGAGCAGAATTGCAGACACTTTCAAATTCAACCCTACTTCATGGGTTTTTTTCAACAGTGACCTGTACTTGTTAAGTAATTCCGCTGGTCTCCTATTCTTAATATCATTAGTGCCAACGTGTTCAACTATATCACCTTTTGTGCCCTTAAAAGATGATATCTGCTCTACAACATCATCAACCTTTGCCCCTGGCAGACATACCCTGGTCCTGTTCCACCTATCCTTTTTACAAAGCATGTTCCCCGTTTCCCTGACAATTGAGTCACCAACAACTACTAGTTCCTGTTGGACCAGCGCATTCTGCCTTGGGGGCTGCCTCTGTGTTGCAAGATGACCAAGTCCAAGCTCTGGTGTTGATGTGGGCAGCTGAGAGCTTGATGGGCCCCTCAATTTATTTCCTTCGAGGGCATCCACCCTGTCCTTCAAGGTCTCATATAGGCCCATAACAACGCCGAGTTGTCGCCTAATTTCCTTGCACTCCTTGCATCGTGCACACACAAAGACATCCCCCATGGCAGTATCATGTCCCGTACCCGATTGCTCCGCAAACATCAAGCAAACAGTGCATCTTAAAAGGCCGTGATTCAGGGGGCAACCGCCCCCCTCAGTTCTCCCCTGAGTCACAGCACTCCCATTAGCTTGAGCCTTTTGCTTTGCTGCTCTGGTCAGAGTCATGATTTCGATTTAAATGTCAATAAAATTACAATTTCAGAACAAAATTAAAACCTTAAACTTGTATCTTAACACAGTTATAACGCTATATTTATTTTTCGGTATCGAGTGTTATCTACGAGTTCCCTTTATATAACTTCCGTATCAAGTATGTATTAATTATTTGCTACGTTTGTACTCTAAGTCGTTATATATATATAGTTAAAAGTACAATTTAATTGACAATGAAGTTTAACAAGATTAATAGATGTACTGATTAATTGACAATATTATATTATGCACTATACTATACAAAGCTAATGCTATCGAATTCCGGATATGCTGTATCGCGCTTCAGTAACGAGTGTTATCTACGAAATCCCTTTATATAACTTCTGTATCAAGTTATGTATTAATTATTTATTTTTACTAATTATTTATGTTCCGTAACCTAAGTGGTTATATGTATAGTTAAAATTACAATTTAATTGCCAATGAAGTTCGACAAGATTAATAGATTTTACTGATTAATTTTCACGTAGCAATGGCGGCCGTTTATGAACGGTAAACACGTGGATTTGATACCCTTTCCGATACTAAGTAATACCTACAAAATCTCTATCTAAGTTATTTTAACTTTAAGTACCGTAAATAGGAATATAAAGCTACTCTAGAAATAAGTTAATATGTCAATTTAAACTAATAAAGCAGAAAATAAATCAGAAAAAACTTCTCTATTCCAAGAGCGGCAGAAAGGCACGTCCGCACAGGAAATCCTCGACCTCCAAGAATAATGGCTGAGTAATTTTCAGTTGTAGAAAAATATTAAATAAAAATAAGCAGACACATACCTAATAAAATGTTTATTAATACTAGGTACTTGCTTCTTCTTATTTATTTTATATTTTTTTAGTTTTAAACTCCATAGCCATTTTTTTTTAAATCCATTCAGGCATATCTCTATAACCATTCAGAATCAGACACATTTATACTGTATGAACTTTTTTCAGTTTTTCAGTCCCTGGGTACCAAAGCGTTATAGTGATCAAGAGACTCTTTGTGTGATTCAAAAAGTAATTTCTCATAAATCTGGTTCATATTTAGTTTCAAAAGTTTTTTCACCCATTAAGTTTGCTTAGTCTTATGAATTATAAGCTAGTTTCAGAAAGGAAGGTGACCTTTCTTTTTATTGCTAGCTGACTAACTTTATGCTGCTTGATCACTTGATACTTGATGCAGGGGTCACCAATGAGTGGACCGTGGACCACATCCAGACCGCATAAAATTTTTTTGCAGACCACCGGGTAAATTAACCTAAATCATTAATTTAAATATACAGTCAGACCTCTGTTTAAAAAACTTCTTTATAGAAAATTTTTCTATTATTTCTGATTTGCTATCAGTTGTACAATCATTTCTTATGAAACTCGACATTTTCCTCTGATTTAAATGAGCCACTGCACTTTCCATGTACAAAAGAAGTATTGACGGAAGAACTTAATATACAGTTAGATAAAAGTGAATACAATAATTTTCTAGAAAAACTAAAACATTAATTCAATGAAAGGTTTGCAGATTTTAAGAAAAATAGGAAAATTAACACAACTCCTCATTTGTCCATTTTCACTTGAACCAAATGGGGATTGGACTAATGAGCCAGCAAACTGGTTTAAAAGTAATAAAGCTGCACTGCAATTAGAAATGAGTGATTTGCAACAGTTTTGGGGAAAATGTGTGCAGCAACGTTGAAAAGTATCCTGAAATAAAGAAACTGTGTATTCAGTTATGTACAATGTTTGGATCAACATATACGAGATGCTACCCAAAAGTTCCCGAAATGTATTTATAAAATAAATTAGACTCGCCCTGAGTCTTATTTGCCATCATCACCTTCGAAGTAATCCCCTTGAGAGCATAACCACCGATCCCAGCACTTCTCCCATGATTTGAATGCATCCTGAAAGTCCTTCTTCATCATAGTGTTCAGCAACACCTGCTATTCAGTTTGAATATCCTCTACACTGTCAAATCTTCAACCCTTCAGCTTGTTTTAATTCTTGGGAAGAGGAAGAATTCACAGGGGGCTAAGTCTGGTGAATAAGGGGGTTGGGGATGATTGTTATATTGTCGGATGCCAAAAACTGTGCCACAGCAAGAAATGTGTGGTCCAGCATGTTGTCATGATGAAAGACCCAGTTCTTTGTGCGCCACTTCTCTGGACGTTTCCTCCTGACGGCTTCCCTTAACCCCCTCACTACGTCACAGTAGAACCTTGCATCTGGCCAGGAGGGATGAATTCCTTATGGATAATCCCATCAATGTCCAAAAAAACAGATCAGCATAGACTTCACATTGCTCCTCGCTTGTCGGGCTTTTTTCAGTCGGGGTGAAGATGGGCTCTTCCACTGGGATGATTTTTGCTTGGTTTCTGGGTCATACCCATATACTCAACTCTTGTCACCAGTGATGACTGTAGAAAGGAGGTTTTGACCACTCCTGGCCCATTCTTTAAGATCTCTGTTAACTTCCATGCAGTGATGCTTTTGGTCCTCACTCAGTCACCGTGGCACAAACTTGGCTGCAATCCTTCTCACATTCAACTCATGTGACAAAATCATCTGACACGTGCCATGCAATAGCCTTATAATGCCACAAATGTCGTGGATGGTGCGCCGCCTGGAGTCTTCATAGATCGCCGCCAGAACTTTTGTGACAGTTTCTGGGACTGCTCGATGATGGATACCCAGAGCAATCGTCGTCATCGACTGACATTCAACCGTTTTTAAAATGGTTAAACCAGTAGTAGGTCTGCATCTGGCCTAAAGCATTGTCACCAAAAGCTTGTTTCAACTTCTTATGGGTTTTTGCTGCTGTATCGTCAAGAAGGAAACAAAACTTGATGCAAGCACGTTGCTCTCTCACATCAGCCATCGGAACAATAACAAAATATGGGAAACACACTGCCGAAGAACTGCGCATAAATATTCAGTGACTCTGTCCAGTCTGACGCTACATGGCACACTGATTCACAAAGGATGCATGCAGTGTTACCTAGCGCCACAAGTCCATATTAGACGTAGTTCCCGTGCAATGTTCAAATTTCAAAAACGGTTGGGTAGCGCTGCAGACCTCTATACGTGAATCAATATTTTCAGAAATGAACCATATTAAGAACAAGTTTCAATCTCGGCAAATGAATGATCATCTGAGAAATTTGCTTCAGATATCAAGTACAAGTTTGTTCCAAATTTTACAAAAATTGTTTTAGAAAAAAAAAATTTAATTTTTCTCATTAATATGTATGTTTTTTATTCCACTCACCCTAATTAAGTTAACTTAGCCTTATGAATTGTAAGCTAGTTTCAGAAAGGAAAGTGACCTTTCTTTTTATTACTAGCTGACTAACTTTATGCTGCTTGAAAATCCTCTTGCTCAAATTGTGCACCTGAGGGGGCATAAATTGAAGTTGAGGGAAGACAGTTGTAGAATAGATGCGCAGAAATTTACCTTTAGCCATCAGGTGGTTGATCACTGCAACAAACTTCCATTGGTCGTTGTCGAAGTTGATAGCTTAAATAAATTCAAGGAAGAACTGGACAACTTTTGGAGTGAATGGTTTGGTGAAATGGGGAGGGTGGGTTTTTTTTTTTCTTGGCTGATGCTATGTAAGCTTGCTTTTTTGCATCATATGCCTCTACTAATGCTAAAATGTATATAAATTTTAAAAAATGCCATTTTTCTCATTAATATATATATGTACATAAATTTTAACATTGTATCTATAGTAATTACATAAATAAATACAGATATAACTTAATATTTATTAGACTATGTATTAATTTTATTTTAACTTCAAGCATGCTGACTGCGATAAGATATTTTTTCTAATAAGGACCACGATGAAAACTAATTGGTGACCCCCTGCTCCAGTGACACTGCTTCTGCCTCCCCATAGCAGTGGTGGAAACCTGGGTAGTAAAGCTAACCCCCACCAGATCCAAAAGGAGCACAAAATAGACACAATGAACTGTCCACCATTAAAGCCACCAAGCTCCCAATGAAATGATATACACCAAATTGACCATGACCTCTCCACCTGAGAAAGTTAAAAAAAGGCTACAATTGATCAAGAACTTCCAGCTTTCTTTTTTAGGTACCCATTGTCATCTGAACCTGTGAGCAAACTCTATCCATTCATCATTCACAAGTGCCTTTAAAATTCAACAGTCACTCAAAATTATCAAATGACATTCCAAGCAGTTATTAAAGTTAACATCCATAAGTGGAATACCAGTCAGAATTACTCCATATGCCACCCTTAACTCCTTCAAGGAGTAACTGTTAAATGTTTTAGAAGAGATAATCCAAAAGCTGCATGAGCAGAAAGTAATGCCTCCTATTTTTTTTCTCAGAAAATTGAATTCCTACAACTATGCCTTTTACATCAGTTAATCCTCAATCATTAATAAACACACTGTTATTTTTTCGTAAAGTCACCACTTCCACCATATCTGAGTCAGACACTGTATTCCAATCCTCTAAAAGTCCTTGCTCTTGCTCCGGAGAGCTTCATGAACACTGTGTTTGAGTTGGTCATCATCCACAAAATTGGTTCCACAGAGTGCATCCTTCAGCAGGCTGAAGAGGTATGAGAGGGGTGAGGAAGAACAGTGTACCCCATCATGCAAAGACTGGTGTGGGGTCATGCATTGTCATGGAGAAGAACCTCATTAAGGTTTTTGGCCAGTTGAACTTTACAGATGTGGGCTTTCAACTTTTTCAACATTTTCACACATCGATCTGAGTTGATTGTGGTGTCACACTCCAAAAAGTCCACGAGCAATCTTTGTCCCAAAACATTGTCACCATGACATTACCAACAAAAGGCTGTCTTTTGAACTTGTGCAGTGAATTTTGATGATACCATTCCGACTGTCTCTTCATTTCAGGGTCATAATCGTGGACCTAAGTTTCGTAACCTGTAACTATGCTTAAAAGAAAAACCTCTCCTTCGCTCTCGTAGTGCTGGAGAAGTTCCATACAGATGACTTTCTGGGCTTCTTTGCTCATATGTCAGCATTTTCTGGACCCACCAGGCGCAAACCTTATTGTAGCCTAGTTCCTTTATAATGGTTATCACTGATGGTTTCCTCCATACCCACTGCATCGCACAATTCACATGTTGATGCGGCAGTCCTCCACTAAAATTATTAAAATAATTTTAGTGGAGTTTCTGCCATCAGAGAATTAATCACTAGTGAAACGATTCATGCAATAAAGCCTGGTATTTATTTTAATAGCACCCCACAACAGCAAACCTCGTTATTTATAAAAGATTAAGAGCCAAGGCAAGAAATGTAAGGCAAACAGCAAAAAAGAATCATGGATACATTTTGCCCCTACCATTACAGAAGATAAACAGATGCAGATTAATTTGGAAAGGAATCAGACAGTTAAGTGATAAGTCTTCACCAATTTTCTTAGAATGGGCAAGACATCCCCTCTTCTCTGGAGATAGCAAAGGCTCTTGCAGAACGTTCTATAATATATCAGAAGTAACAGTCTATAATCATTTTTTCCAACATATTAAAACATCAAAACACCAGCCTCTCTCTCGAATGTAATTGGCCTTTCACAATAATTGAACTCAAAGGGTCTTTAATCACAACATCCAACAGTGCTGCAGGTCCAGATGAAATACATAACTTTATGCTTAAACATCTAAATAGCCTTAAATTTGCTCATGATTTTTTTATAATTAAATATTATCAAAAAGCTCATATCTGCAGTCTAAGCAACATTTTGTTTAATCTAAAAATATTTTTTAACTAAATGTCTAAGAGTATGAAAGAGTTGGTTTATGTATGGTTACTGCCCATACATCCTGGGTAGTAGAAATGATGTGTGTGCAGTAACCATGCATAAACCAACTCTTTCAACTTTTTTTTTTTTTTTTTTTTTTTTTTTGTTTTAGCTTTCCTCAAATCAGGAAAAGATCAATCAGTTCTATGGAACTATCAGCCAATGTCACCCACCGGTTGCTTAGACATACTATTAAAAAAAAAAAAAAAAAAAAAAAAAAAATGGTACATATGCAGGTCACTTGGTTTCTGGAAACAAAAAATCTAATGAATGAAAATTAGCATGGATTAGGCAAAATAGATTATCCTCAATATGTTACAGATGTTTGTTTCTGCTTTAATCATCAAAGCAGAAATAAACATCTGTAATGCATTTATTAGAAAGGAATGCTTAGTTATGGCAGGTGTCATTGTTAAAAAAGCTTTGAACACTATATGATGATTTGGTGTCTTGCAAAACCTTCATTCTTTAGGACAAAGGGGCAGTTACCTCGCCTCATACAAAGTTTACTGCATCTCAGAACCTTCCATGTACGATACAGAATTGTACTCTCTCAATCATATATTCAACAAGGCATCCTGCATGGGTTAGTCCTTAGTGCTACACTGTTTTCTGTTTGATTATATAATACGATACAAGATATCCCTAATATTCTTGAAACATCTATATGCAGATGATCTCACAATCTCATGTCATTCACAGACTATGCACACTATAGAAAGACAACTTCACATAAACAAAAAACAGAATAACAGTTTGAATTGCATGCAATGGCTGTTCTCTCTCAGAACAAAAATCCATGGTAATCCACTTCTCTAAGAATCATGACATGCATCCTGAACTGTGGTTGAAAACTAGTACATGCCCAGTTACTAACTGTATCAAATTCCTAAGCCTAATATTAGATAGTAAGCTCACTTTTACAACACACATTTATATACACTATTTATATAAATGTAGGTCCCATTTAGATTATGGGGCTCCTATAAATGATTCAGTTATACAAAGCATTCTTATAAAATTAAATACCATCCAACACAGTGCCCTGAGAATTGCTTTGCGGCATTTCAAACATCTCCAGTTCAAAACCTTTATATGGAAGCAGATGAACCTCCACTACATCTCAGGAGGAAAATGCTATTTCTGAATTATGCAGCTAAAATTCAGTCTTCCATCACATCCCATTCAGAAACACCTCCTTGAACAGTTTATGCAATAGAATCTGATTAAAGTCTAAAGAAAAGTCAGCATATTCACCTTGACAACATTCACCAAGAAATAGAACAACAAGAGGCATCCTAAAATGATTTGCCTATGATAGCTACTCTGAACCTTTAGGAAAAAATTTGTTAGCTTTCTGCAATGTCCAACATCTACACACAGCTCATTCTGCTTCCTTTTCTCACACTTATCAGATTTATGCTGATGGCTTGAAAATGGATACTGCAGCAACATCTCATACTCTGTATACTTCTGTCTCCCTATGATTAGAATGTAGTATTTGCACTGCTGAACTGTTTGCCATTAAAATGGCTTTAGAACATGTTAAGTACTTGTCTATTTCACAGACCTTAATATACACCAACTCTCTGAAAGCAGTATCTGCTCTGATAAATAATTCTTCCATTTACGTCCTATAAATGAAACAAATATGATCCTACTTACAGAATTTTAGAACAAAAAATCAAACAAACAGCCATGTTCTGTTGGATTCCAAGACATTTTGGCACCCCATGGAATGAATTAGAACACTAAGCTTTCCAAACATCCAATGACCTCAAAAACAGCTGAATTCCATCTCTGTATTATAATGCAGAGAACTTGCAAAGATAAATGACTTCAAATCTGGCAGACACAAACCAATAACAAACTTTTTCAGATCCAGCAGACACCATAACTATGGCAGTATTGTTTTAGAATAATTCAGCAGAAAGCAGTAATTCTAGCAAGGCCACATATCAGCCATACACATTTAACTCCAGTCCACTATTAATGGGAGAGAATCCTCACCACTGCATACATTTTAACACTCAACTTACAGTGAAACACATCCTTGTTGGCTACAATTAGTATCTCAGTGCTCAGGCATCAACTCCACCATTTCTGTTAAACTTTTATAGAATACTGTGACACTACAACATTTAACAGGAAATGATGCAAACCTGACTCTTTCAACTATTTAAAGTAGATCCAGATACACCACAAATTCTGAACTAATATAGCATACTAAATGAACTACCTTGCCTCACAGGCAATCTACATATAGGCATAAAATGGCTTTAGTAATCCTTGTGCCAATAAACAACTGTATCAACAACTTAATTGTTTCCGGGTCCTGAATCGATCCTGAAAGAATGGCCCACATGTTTATGTTTGTTTGTTTTTTGTAAGGGTTTTCGGTGCAGCTTACAGTTGGAGGAAGTTGTTCTGCAATGGAATTCACTTTGATGGCAAAAGGCGTAACACTTAAAACTGATCTCTGGGGCACTCCATCCTCTTAACAAAAGGGACAGGGGGCAGATCCCACACAAAGTTAGAACAAACGATGGGATAAAAAGTTTTTAATAAAAGTTGGGAGATGACCTCCAAAGCCAATGCTATAAAGGTCTTTTAGAATTCCACCTTGTGTCGTACACTTTTTCCATATCGAAGAACACTGATACCGGGTGTTCTTCCTCTGCAAAGTTCCAAGACTGTTTCAACAAGTATCTCCTTCTCCTCGATATCTGTTTTCTCTTGGGAACTAAGGTGATGCTTCAGACTTCTTATTCTTTTCTCGAGCAATTTCTGGTGGATCATTAGAAGGTACCCAATATGGGAGTGGCAGCTGATTGATCTTTCGATGCAGGTTTTTTTGAGCTTAATAGGTAATGTGCAGTGGGAGTGAATGACTCTTTTGGAGGGATTGGTCATTTCTGTTTGACTTCTGATAGAATAGCTCCCTGAGTATAGATAGATTTGTTTATACTGTAGGGTTTCACCGCTTTTCTTGTCTCCTGATACGATATGTTCAGCTCTGCCTTAAGTTGTTGAATTTCTTTTTCTTCTTTTCATCTCTGACATGCTCCTGAGTAAGTTGGGTGTTCTTCTTGGCAGTTGATACAGGTTGATTTTGTAGCTTAACATTATGTAGTTTCATGGTCCTTTGCAGCAGATCGAGCACTTGCAATGGCTTCACAACAGGCCATTTGTGAGTGTCCATATTTCTGGCACTTAAAGCACCTTAGAGGGTTTGGTACACATGGATGCACTGGACAGTTGATATAGCCAGCTTTTATCTCATTAGAAGACATCAGTGAATTAAAGGTCAGGATGGTGTTTCTAGTGGGAACAAGTTCCCCATCCCTATGCAGGAATATTCTTTTCACAGCTGTCGATCCTTGAGGTTGTAATTCAGAACAGATTCCTCTTCAGACACTTCCATGAGATCCCATTTGGCAGTGACACCACAGGATGAGTTCAGTATCTTGTGAGGAGTAACGGTGATCGGCGTTTTCCCATAGATGTAGTTCGGAGAAGCTGTTCTAAATGTTTGTCACTTCTAGTCTCTACAAGGATGTCGCCTGGCAAAGCCATTTGACAGATTTAGGAGAGCCTTCCAACCCTTCCAAAAACCCATCTGGATAAAGAAGAGTGACATTTTTCCTATAACTTTCTCACTTGTAGAGTGTATTATCAGGTTTGTTTGTTG
Source organism: Mastigoproctus giganteus (assembly GCF_048544385.1). Classification (NCBI taxonomy): domain Eukaryota; kingdom Metazoa; phylum Arthropoda; class Arachnida; order Uropygi; family Thelyphonidae; genus Mastigoproctus; species Mastigoproctus giganteus. The sequence continues at coordinate 85,769,195 of NC_143580.1, read as the reverse complement.
TTTGTTATTTAGTTTTTAGGAGCATTAGCAACTAAGGCCATATTGCTCCGGGGATATGCGGTGGTCATTCCCTGACCTTTCCGCATCCTCTGCATTTGGTGGGCTCGAACCCCAGTCTGATCAAGAAGCGTGTGCTATGCACTGCTACTCCTGCCCACCTGGCTACAGAGGCACCCTGTATTATCAGGTAAAGGTGTATTAGACCTGATATTTTGTCTGTTTTCTTTATTTTTGGTGAAGTGATGTCAGGGGATCAACATTCACATTTTCAGATAAGGAAAGGGGATCTGAAATATTTTTATCAGAATTCACAGTTTTTTGATTTTTATTCTGTGCCCGGGCTCCCCATCCACCATGGAGCTCAAATGGGATGCCCACTATATGTATTTTGCTTCTCCATCAATAGGTATTTGAATGATGCAGTTTTAAATGCTGAATGGCATTAAAATATCACTTTAAGCACTCTTTTAAAATATAATCATGATGCATTTAACCTCAGGGGCTCACATCTGGTGAGTATGGGCTTGGCAAACCCAGGGTCCTGAGCTGGATATCATTATTCTTCTCTTTCTTGGCAATGCCTTTCTACTTTTCTCTCTCTCTCTGTCTCTCTCTCTCTCTCAATAATTTTGGAATTTTTTTTTTTTTTTTTGGCCAGTGCAGCATAAGTCTCAGGCTTCCTTGCACCATATGGCTAATAATAATAATAATATTGTTAAAAGTTATCTATGTTATAATTGACCAAGTTAGGTAAACTGCTCGAGTGTAAAATAGATTCATCTTACCCATTGATTTTGAAATGCATTTTAAACTACAAAGTTCCAATGAGACCTTTAAATATTTGCTTGGTTTGTCAGCCATTTCTGTTTATTAATTTTAGATAATAAGAAAATGACAGGAACCCCTTTTTATTCTTAGATGCAACAGGAGGTCGAAACATCAATGATTGCGATGGAACAGCATGTGGCTATAGTACTTGTAAGAATGGGGGTACCTGTATTTTGGGAACAGAGGCCAACAGTGGTTTCTTATGTCATTGTCCAGAGGTAAACATTTTAGTTGCACTGTTTAAAGATTAAGATTATTGTATGTTATCTCTTTAAGCTGTGAATATAGATAGTGAATGTTAAGTGATCAACAGTATGTCAGCACAAATCATGTGATAATATTTGACTCTTTTAAAAATATATAAACTTTGTACATTCAAAAATAACTTTAACCATTTGCAACATAGAAGAGAACCTTACACAAATGAAATTGCCAGCTCTCCAGATTTATTACAGAAACTCAGTTGTTTTTTTTTTTTTTTTGTTTTTTTTTTTACCAATTCTCTTGCTCGTTATCCTAACATTGTTTTTCTCCATTTCTTCATTAAAAAATTCATAAACTATGACTTTTCCACTGTTAAATTCTGAGCTTTTTAAAAAATTCTGCAAAACTGTACATGAAATAACATCATTCATCTCTAGTTAATAAATTGCCTATCAGATGTACTACATTTATGTTTTTGCTGTGACTGGAGCTTAACAACACAAAAGCAGCTAATGCCTAAATGTATCTGTTTGCAATTCACTTTAAACTTGGATTATCAGCGTTAATTAAATGTAGGCATACAGTTTCAGCTGCCTAAGAAAGGAAATAAATTCTGTAAGAAGTGCTGTATTTCCTAGATGTTGCAGTATTGGAGGGGGGCCCTGTAGGTTTGAACAGTGTTAGACCTGATATTTGAGTAACAATGCAGTCAATTAAAATATTTGACAGCGAGCTGAGTTTTACGAAAAGTGCACTGAGAGGACTTTAACCCATAAGTAAATGAGATGTGTAATATACTTGTGGGCATTGCAAAAATAATGCTCATACAACTTTCTCTCATCTGTTTTGGCTGGAGCTAGAAATATATTTTTGCATATGTGGAATGTGTGAAATGAAATGCTAGTTATATTGTAGTGTTGAACTTTTTTTTTTTTTAAATGAGTGTAGCAAGAAGCTGAATTTGATTTAACAGAGTATTTCAGTATGATGCCAAAGAAGTGATATACAGTTTAAAAAGATATCATTATTCATATCAGTTGTCATAGAATATAATCCACATATACATAGAACAGTATCTGCCTGCTAGTCAAAGAATTTTCAGCTCCAGGAAAGGGATAAGTTTTTAAAAAATTCTGCCATTTTATTGACCTAATTGTATATTAAATCATACTCTATTAGTTAGCTTTATAGTCATAGTCACACTCATTAGTTTATTTTTTAATTTAGCTAGAGATTTTGCAGGTTATTACTTAATATACATAGAACCTTTGTATCATTCAAATCTTGCCATTATAATTATAGAGTAATTGGTAGGGGAACTGCAATTTTTTTAATTATGGTAAATATGTAGCTCAAAAGTTCAAATTACTTAGGTTGGTATTAGGTGGATAATTTCGTTATATATATTATAATTAACTTATAACTTTCAAATGTAATGGTATAGCCTAATATATAACACAAACTTGGTAGTGTGATATTGCTCCATAACGTGAATTGGAGCAGGATTGTTATTGCATTTAACTTTTCATTTAGAATTAGAAGTGTAGTTATTATTTTATGATTACTTTGGTTAATTTGATTGGTACTTAGCATTTATAATTGCTTAAGGAACCATATTTGATTTCTGCCATCATTTTTTTGTATCAATAAGAATATTTGAATTTTAATTATATATAATTAATAACATAAACTTCATAGCATAACCAGTGCATAGTGTTATTCCTGAATTAAGTATATTTGTTTAATGTAGTATTTTTCATTATATTAAATTTGAACAAAAATTACAGGGAAAACTGAGAGGGCAGTTGTCCTCCAAATCACAGCCCTATGAAATGTATGGCTTGTTTGATGTTTGCAGAACTATCAGGAATGGGACATAAAATTGCCAAGGGGGAAGTATTTGTGTGCTCAATGTAAAGAGTGTGAGGATATCAGGTGCAATCTCAGCGTTTGTGAGAGCATGAAGAATGGGGTGGATGCCCTAAAAGGAATTAAATTGGGGATCCCATCAAGCTCTCAGCTACCTACATCGATGCTAGAAGTTGCACTTGATAATCAGGTAACACAGCAGCATCTCCCAAAGCAGAATGCACTAGTCCCACAGATGGTAGTTGTTGTTAGATCTATTTTCAGGAAAATGGAAAATATATTGTGCAAAAAGGATAGGTGCAATAGGACCTGAAATGAAATTGCATCAAAATTCAGTCAGTGTACGTTACCCCTATCCCATCTCTGATGCATGGTCCTTCGTGCACATGCACCAAGATTGCAACTAATCTCCATGCTATAAATTCCGTCGCAATACCCACAGTTTCACTTTCCTGAAAGATACCCGACAAGACAAAACCAAATTGACGACTGTCCCCCCCCCATTAACCTGCCATCAGGGACCTGGTGCCTTGCACTCACTAAGTAAATATAAATGGGAGGGAGATGAACAGGTAGCCAGGGAAGAAACTCAGCCAAATAACATTAGAAAGCTTGTTGCAAGGAGATGCAATGTAGAATGAAAGAAGGACGAATTAAATGAATGAGTGTGAAAGAATTGTGTGTATGTCATGGGCATGGAATGAATGTGATATTGTGATGAAATATAAAAAATGTGAAGTTAGGGTGTAAGACAGTGACCCAGCATGGAAGCAAAAGAGAGTGAATGAGAGTTTTGGTAAATGGGAGTGAATGAAGGTGTGAATGTAAATGAAAGTGTGAAAGTAAATGAAAGTGTGAAAACTCACCTGTGAAATATATACTTTTAGCGTGTACATACTAACACAAATGAACTTAGTTACTAACAACACCAACACTATGCATGCCAGAACTGCACCCCAGCTGAATAATACTGGTAAGTTGAGGGGCCTTAGGATGCAATTCAGAGAGAGAATGGAACTGAATAAGAGAAATGAATGCTTGAAAGAATGAATTAAAGCATGGGTGTGAGCAAGAAAGAACACAAATTTTAATTCTTACTTAGTTTATAAACACTAACCCGTATTTTATAAATTAATTATTTTATTTAAGTTAATCTTTAAATAAGTATTTTATCTTAAATTACACTACACACCATTGCATTCCCCTCTCCCCCCAGGTATGAGAAAGAAGATGAATGCATGAAAAAAAAAAAAAAAACTATCTTAAATATAAAGTGTAACAGAATAAGAGTGAGTCTAACAAACTGTGTCTCTCCCCTACCTTCCCTGGATTGACTGGCTGGAAAATGGACTATTTATGGCCCCATGCCCACCAAGCAGACACCATGCCGTGGCTACTTAGCCGTTATGGTGTGGGATGTAGACACTGGTCAGTGCAACTTGACCCATAACCAGTGTGAGATTGAGCAACAAAAAAGGAGCTCCAACATAGGGAACCTTTCCCTATGATCCTCCATTCCTACCATCTGGGTGGTTGTTCCCTCACTTCCCCCACCATGGGTGGCACCCTTTCACCTGGTGGGTCACTCCACTGTTAACTATCAATTCCCACCTCCAGGGCAGTACAGGCATCCTGAACTGGGTTCCCCTTGCTGTCCCTCTTTTCACTCAGGTGGGCACCTCTACTACTGCCTTCTGTATCTTTCTTCCTGTTTGTTCTCCACCCCACTATTGCTTCCCAATTTTACTTTTTTTTTTTTTACTGGCTCTCCCTACCTGTCTTGGCTACCTCACAGTTCACCCTGCCAGTGCTTTATGCCCCCTACTCCCTGCTCTGGACTTACGTTCTGGACGGTAAACTAGAGTTTTTTTTTTTTTTTTTGTGTGTATGTGAAAACACTTAAGTTCTGCAAATTGCAGTGGTTGGAGACTAGGCACCTGCGCAGTGATCTGATTGAGGTGTATAAGGCCTTGAATGGGTTGACACGCTGAATTCTGATGCGATCCTTCCACTTGTTCAGATTACGAACCTAAGGGGGCATAAATTCAAATTAAGAAAGGACAGATGTAGAATAGATGTGCGGAAATTTGCCTTTAGCCAGCAGGTGGTTAATTGCTGGAACAAACTTCCATCTGTCGTTGTGGAAGTTGATAGGTTGAATAAATTTAAGGAGGAACTGGACAGGCATTTGGAGGGAATGGTGTGATTTTTTTTTTTTTTTTTTTGGCTGATGCCGCATAAGCTCATACACTTGCTTTCTTGCAACACATGCCACTACTACTACTACTCTGGGGTTACTGATAGCAATATGCAGTACTTTACATTTGTTAGTTAGTGTTAAACATTCAATTGCCTACTCTCAGCCCATCTGCTCAACTTTTTTAGATCCTGTTGCAGTAGGGTACTTGTCATTAGTGTCATTAACAACCCTGCCTACCTTTGTATCGTTTGCAAACTTAGTCATTAAGCCTGCTATACCTTCATCAGTATCATTAATTAATACAGAAAACAACAATGGACCCAACACTGAACCCTGGAGAACTCCACTAATAACATTAGTCCACGAAGAGCAGTGTCCATTGATTACCACTCTGTCTTCTCTCACTCACCCAACCCTGTATCCGTAGCAGCAACTTGCCCTTAATGCCACACTGCTCCAATTTATAAAGCAGTCTTCCATGTGCAGTAGTATCAAAAGCCTTCCTAAGATCCAAGTACAGCAGACTTTCGATTTACTGGGACACTTCAAAACTCCAAATTAAAAAAAAAAAAATTAACCAAAAATCCTAAAATTCAAGTAACAACTGGAATAGGTATAAACAGATGTTTTGCAAGTCGTAAATAAGCAACAAGTGGTGGTGTTATAAGTCGTCATTGGAAGATTAATATACCTATTATCTTGCAACCCCGCTCTCTTCACACCTGCCACTCAACAAAAAAAAAAAAAGACCAAATGCGTCGCGTCGATTGTTGTGTTCCATTGCACTGCAAAAAGACAAATTTTATGTCAAGGATGTCAATTTTTTTTATAGTAAATAAATTTTTTTTGTTTAGAAATCGCAAAAATGATGGGTAAACGCAAAGGAGTTGCACCTTCAGTTAAACAAAAACTTTAAATTATTCAAAAGTTTGATAATGATGAACCATTATAATGTTGTTGACTAAACCATATGCAACATCATAAAAAATAAAGGAATGCTATAAGATTTAATATTGACATCGCAAAAAATAAAGGGAAGCATCATATTGGACACAAGAGTAGTACGTGCTAATTTTTTTACTATATCGGCATATTTTTTACGTAGGTTGCTTGAACATTTTTCAAAACAGTTGGTCCCAGACTTACGCAAATTTGGACTTAGATAAATTTTTTTTCACTCGATTTTTTTTTTTTTTTAGGATAGTAAAATTTAAAACAAATAAAAAAAAAACATAAAATAAGCAATCAATGACGACGATCGTGGTACGTGCAAATTGCACAAGTAAGATACAGAGTAACAAGCAATAAAATAGGAAAGAAGAAAAGATTCTTACAATTTATATTTATGGGTTTCTTTTTTAAATATGACTAAAGATTTCAGTGAAGGGGACAAACTTTTCACCATAATAACGTAAAAATCCACAGATTTGCAGTTATTGGTATTTTCGCAAATACAATAAGTTGAGTTTACTACCATTTATAATTAGATGCATGAACAGAAAAGCCCAATAACACGGAAAGTGCAAATTGTTTTTATTGTTTTTTGGTAGTGACCTCCAGAAATGTGCTTTAGTAAAATGTGAGCTCGCGCGGGGTGATAATAGTGATTTTTTGCCTGAACCCTGTGAAGTTCTTTACAGAAAATTCATTTTGACTGTTATTGTGGTGCCAACTAAGAGAATAAGTGACAGCAGTACTAGTAAATCTACCAAGAAAAGGAGTGCGATCGATTTGGATCAGAAAATTAAACTAATAATCAAGTACTGCGCTGAATTTAGATTTGTCAATAATAATAAAGTAGCAATATGTTATTAGTCATTCCAGAGTTACGTAAAACTCGACAAAGTAAGAAGTCCTGGAACGTATCTCTTACATGTGTCGGGGACTTCTGTCTGTATTTTTGGATTAACCAGGAAATCGATTATCTGGGATTTGTTTTTTACCATCTATCCTGGAAAATCGAGAGTTTACTGTATATGATATCAAAATTATTCTTTGCATCCAATTCCTTTGTGACCACATCATAGTATCCAATCAAATTGGTCAGACAAGACAGTGTGCTGATGTGGGATTTACTCAAAGACGTAACTACCATGAGGGGTAAAGGGAAGGGTTTTTGCTTTCATAAAGGTGACTACAGTAGTCTGAGATAGTTTAAACTAACAGGTCTGTAATTACTTGTGTCACCTTTTGATCCTCCTTTGTGAATTGGGGTCACATTTGCACACCATTTATGGTGTGCAAATGTGAAGAATTATGGCTAAGGGTGTGCATACTTCCGTTGCTGCCTCCTTTAATATAACTAGATAGATCCCATCCACCCTAGGTGCCTTTCTTATGTTTATTTTCAACAATTTCTGCTCCACTTTGCTCTCAGTTATTATAAAATCATTTAGCACACTGCCAGAGTTCAATACACCTGACATTCCCTTCCCTGAATAACTCCGCATGTGTAAATATTGAAGCAAAATACTCGTTCAGTTTGTTAACTACTTGAGCAGGATCATCAACAGTTGAACCATCGATATCAAGTGGACCAGTCTAATTCATCACACCCTTCTAGAGTTTACATAAGTAAAGAACTCTTTGCTGTTTTTCTTTGCAACATATTTTTCATAATCTGCTTTTGCCTGCCTAGTCCCCCCTTTTATTTTTCTTTTTTGTTAATTGTTGGCGCATTGGCTTCTGTGGCCATAATGCACCTCCCAAAGTTTTTGCATTTTGCTCAGATCCAAGCCAGAGGCAGGATTCGAACCTATGACCTTTGGGTTGCCAGGCAGGCACTTTACCCACCTGGCTAGCCCGGTCGGCAACCCCCTTTGTGACTTGATTGCAGACCAGCTTATATCTACCATTGGCAGCTGTGTCACTTGTTAATCTATATGTATTCCATGCATTTTTCTTCTCCACCACATGTCTCATTAGTTCACTGACATCCATTTAGGCCTAAACCTTGAACAATATTTCTTAGTTGGTATAAAAGGCCTAGTAGCTTCCAAGATTAATTCCTTGAATGCTTCCCATAGAATTTGCTGTTGGTAAAACAAAAACAAAGCAAAAACCCCTTCCTTTACCCCTGATGGTAGTTACCTCTTTGAGTAAATTCCACATCAGCACACTGTGATCAATGCCACCTAGTTGTTCCTTTATCTTCAGATTCTTAATGCATGAAGAATCCCTAGTGATAATCACATCAAGAGAATTACTTTCTCTGATTACCTCCCGAACATGCTGCTGTAGAAACCAATCATCCAATAAATCCACAAAAGCCTGCTAGTGTGAGTAACCAACCCACAAGTTCCAGTCAATATCTGGAAAACTAAAATCCTCCATTATAAGAAAATCTGATTTACTAGCCCACTTTATTTCTCTATACAGTTTTTAATTATACTCATCAGAGTCATTAGGCCTATAACGCACTCCTACTCTCAATTTTGCTTTCCCATTGCTTATGTCAAACTAAGCTGACTCAATACTGTGCTGTCCACCCATGTCAACTGGCTGCACTTTGTTAGATTTTTTGTTTCTTAACCAATAGCATAATCCGTTCCTCTACACATTGTACTCCCTAAATTCCAATTCTGCATTCTTTATATATATGTGTGACACCACATCTCTGATATCCCAACAATATCTGCCTTTGATGTTTTGACCAACACCTAAAATTCATAAAATTTATTTACTAAACTCCTAGCATTGGTGTTCACACAAGTATACATGCACCTGTTCTTATTCTTAGCTACCCTAACACAGCTCGTCTGTTTACTTGTTCCGTGATAACTTCCAGCAGTTTCTGAAATCCTCTGCACCTTGTTTTCCAGGCTGCTGCTCATTCCAATAGAAGCAGTGCAAAAATTACTTTCACCTCTGCCAGCGGCTACTGTTAATCTCTTAGTCTGTGTATCTCCCCAAGCTAGTAGTTTTCCAACCCACCTAACACTATCTCAATAGCATCAGGGAATATTCTTGCACCCTTTGTAATTAAATGTATCCTGTCCCTGTAGAACCAGTCTCTCCTCTTAACACGCATAGACCAGGCGGAGAAAAATTCTACCCCATTTTCATAGTTGAAAAGATACTCTGGAAAGTGTACATATAACAAAACAAAAACTAAAAAAATGGATTTGTAGTGTGTAGTGAAAATTTTGTGAAATACCTATGTGTAAATAAAAGCTAATTTCATCCCCATATTTCTGAAATCTGCTTGCTGTTTAAATCCTGATATAAACTTCAACACAAGTGTAGTATATCCCTATTAAGCATACTCTTAAACTAAAGAATTGCCTTCTCACAGTCTACAAAGAGACCCAAAACCAGCAAAAACCAATACCTCTTATCCAAGTTTGCTATATGAGAGGTGATCTTTCTAAATTGAAAAAATGATAGTTGTAGTATAAATATACAGAAATTTGATTTCAATCAATGAGTAATTTATTGTTGGAATAAACTTGAATCTAGTGTTACAGAAGTGAGTAGTTTGAATAAATTTAAGGAAGGAATAGAGGGAATGTACAGATAAGTGGGTTTTTTTTTTTTTTTTGTAGCTGATGCTATATTATTAGTTTGTTTCTTTGCATAATTTGACACTAATTCTACCATACCTGCATTTATTTAAATTTGTATGTCATTAATAATTCTAAATTTCACTTCTAAAGTATATGATTTCTACTGTGAATTCCAGGGTTACAAAGGAGAGCGATGTGAAATTCCAATACAATGTTGGAATCATGGATGTTTAAATGGAGCAGCATGTGTACCACTACCTGCAGATAAGTTTAATTATTCCTGTGATTGCCCATTAGGATGGGATGGCATTCTGTGTGAAAAAGGTAAAGGTTTATTGGTTTGCTTTTATTTAATTTATTTAATTCATGTTAACTAATATTGACAATGTTTTCATCAATATCAAAAGATTTAATTAACTAAATGTATAGTTTTATTGAATAAACATTGCTTCTTTGATATTCTGAAAATTTTGGCAGTTCTATATTTCAACAGAAAACTTTGGCATAGCAATTATAGGTAACTTAACACTTCCAAAAACACAATTAGCAAGTTACTTCTCTGACACATGGGAATTTATGACGAATGCTCTACATTGTGTTCAGAATTTTGGCTGAATCCAGAATTCACCCAAAATTAAGGTGAAAAACATTCATTTTAGCGTTAGCATTAGCAGAGGCATATGATGCAAGAAAGCAAGCTTATTCAGCATCAGCCAAAAAAAAAAAAAAAAAAAACACACCACTCCCATTTCACCCCTTCATTCGCTCGAAATACCTGTCCAGTTGAGCCTTAAATTTGTTTAGACTATCAACTTCAACAACAAGTGATGGAAGTCGGTTCCACCAACCAACCACCCGCTGGCCAAAGGCAAATTTCCGCACATTTATCCGACATCCGTCCTTCCTCCATTTGAATTTATGCCCTCTGAGCTGATTATTCTGAGCAAGATGAAGAATCCCATTGGCATTGAGCATGCTCAAACCATTCAAAGCCTTATACACCTCTATCAGATCACCTCGCCGGAGCCTAGTCTCCAGACTCTGTAATTTGCAAAACTTAAGCCTTTCTTCGTAAGAGCAACCCTTTGTTCCATTCACTAATCTTGTTGCCCTTCTCTGTACCCGTTCCAGCAGCTCTACATCCTTCTTGAAATGAGGCCTCCAGACCTGTATACAGTACTCAAGATGTGGACTAACCATTGCTTTATACAAGGGAATAGTAGTACTACTACTACTCCCTTGTATAAGGCAATGGCTAGGCCACATCTTGAGTACTGTATACAGGTCTGGAGGCCTCATTTCAAGAAGGATGTAGAGCTGCTGGAACGGGTACAGAGAAGGGCAACAAGATTAGTGAATGGAACAAAGGGTTGCTCTTACGAAGAAAGGTTTAAGTTTTGCAAATTACAGAGTCTGGAGACTAGGCTCCGGCGAGGTGATCTGATAGAGGTGTATAAGGCTTTGAATGGTTAGGCCACTCAAGATGTGGCCTAACCATTGCCTTATACAAGGGAATAATCACCTCCTTATCCCTGCTAGAAAAATTCCTGTATATCATTGACAAGACACCATGAGCTACTCTTGCAGCTCGTCTGCACTGCTCAGAGAACTTCATATCTGCCTGCACAATTACCCCCAGGTCCTTTTCATTCTCCACCACTGTCAGTGTAGTACCGCAGAGTTGATACGTTGCTCTGGGGTTACTGTTTCCCATATGTAGTACTTTACATTTGTCAATGTTAAACTTCATTTGCCACCCCTCAGCCCATCTGTTCAACCTTTCCAGATCCTGTTGCAGCAGCATAGCGTCAGTGGTGTCCTTAACAACCCTGCCAACCTTTGTATCATCTGCAAACTTGGACATTAATCTTGATATCCCATCATCAATATCATTCATAAACACCGAAAACAACAACGGACCCAACACTGAACCCTGAGGAACTCCACTAATAACATTAGTCCACGTTGAGCAGTGTCCATTGATTACCACTCTCTGTCTTCTGCCACTCAACCATCCCCTTATCCATAGCAGCAATTTGCCTCCCATACCACACTGCTCCAATTTGTGCAGCAGTCTTCCATGTGCAACAGTATCAAAAGCCTTTCTAAGATCCAAATATATAATATCAAAGTTATTCCCTGCATCCAGTTCTTTTGTGACTACATCATATTATCCAATCAAATTGGTCAGGCAAGACCTGCCCTTAACAAAACCATGCTGCGTCTGAACTATAACTGAATTCTTGTCTAGATGATCCTGCAGTGCTTCTTTAACCAGTGCCTCCATTAATTTACCTGGAACAGAAGTTAAACTAACAGGTCTATAATTACTTGTGTCAGCCTTTGATCCTCCTTTGTGAATTGGGGTCACATTTGCATATTTCCAGTCTATGGGTATCTCCTCTGAGTCCAAAGAAGCTCTCATAATTATGGCTAGGGGTTTGCTTACTTCCTTTGCTGCCTCCTTTAATATAACTGGATAGATCCCATCCACCCCAGGTGCCTTTTTTATGTTTATCCTCAACAATCTCTCCTCCACTTTCCTCTCAGTTATTACAAAATCATCCAGCTCACTGCCAATGTTTACTTTACCTACATCATTCTCCTTCCTGAATAACTCCTCATGTGTGAATGTAGATGCAAAATACTCGTTTAGATTGTTAGCCACCTGAGCAGGATCCTCAACTGTTGAACCATCAGTATCCAGTGGACCAATCTGATTCATTCCTTTCCTTCTTGAGTTTAAATAGGTAAAGAACTCTTTTCTGTTTTTCTTTGCATCCTTTGCCAAGGATTTTTCGTAGTCTGCCTTTGCCTGCCTAATCTCCTTTGTGACTTGGTTACAGACCAACTTATATCTATCATAGGCTTCCATGCCACCCATTAATTTGTATGTATCCCATGCATTTTTCTTCTCTGCCATATGCCTCATTAGTTCATCTGACATCCATTTTGGCCTAAACTTTGAACAATATTTCTTAGTTGGTATGTAAAGCCTAGTAGCTTCCAAGATAAGTTCTTTGAATGCTTCCCATTTTGAGTTTGCTGTTGGTAACATCATCAGTTGGTCCCACTGTATAGAATTTAAATACTGTCTCAGACCATCATAGTCACCTTTACGAAAACAAAAACCCTTTCCTTTACCTCTGATGGTAGTTACCTCCTTGAGTAAATCCCACTTCAGCACACTGTGATCACTGCCACCTAGTGGTTCATTTATCTGCAGATTCTTAATGCATGAAGAATCACTACTGATAATCAGATCAAGAGTATTGCTCCCTCTTGTTGGCTCACGAACATGCTGATGTAGAAAACAATCATCCAATAAATCCACAAAAGCCTTGCTAGTGTGCGAGTGACCAACCCACAAATTCCATTCAATATCTGGGAAATTAAAATCCCCCATTATAAGACTCTCTGATTTACTGGCCCACTCTATTTCCCTGTACAATATCTTATTATACTCATCAGAGTCATTAGGCCTATAGCACACTCCTGCTCTCAATTTTGATTTCCCTATGCTTATGTCACACCAAACTGACTCGACACTGCCCTGTCCATCGATATCGACTGGCTTCACTTCCTTGGACTTTGTGTTTCTTAACTAATAGCATAACCCCTTCTCCCCTCCTGTCCTGTCCTTTCTATACACATTGTATTCCCCAAATTCCAGTTCCACATTCCTTATATCTGTGTGACACCACGTCTCTGATATCCCAACAATATATGCCTTTGATGTTTTGAGCAATACCTCAAATTCATCAAATTTATTTACCAAACTCCTAGCATTGGTGTACACGCAGTTATACATGCACCTGTTTCTATTCTTGGCTACCCTAACACAACCCATGTGTTCACTTGTACTGCAATGACTCCCAGCAGTCTCTGAAATATCCTGCATCTTGTTTTTCAGGCTTCTGCTCATTTCAATAGAAGCAGTGCAAGAATCACTTCCACCTCTGCCAGTGGCTACTGTTAATCTATTAGTCCTTGTATCCCCCCCCAACTAGCAGTTTTCCGACCCACCTAACTCTGCCTCGACAGCATCAGCAAAAATTCTTGCACCCTTTCTATTTAAGTGTATCCCATCCCTGTAGAAGCAATCTCTCCTGTTAACAAGTACAGTCCAGGCTGAAAAAAATTCTACCCCTTGAGCCTTGCACAATCTTTCCAGGGCCGAATTGATCGACAAGGCTCTCATCATATACTCCCTCCTATCGTGTCTGGGCAGAATTGCAGACACTTTCAAATTCAACCCTAATTCACGGCTTTTTTTCAACAGTGACCTGTACTTGCTAAGTAATTCCGCTGGTCTCCTACTCTTAATATCATTAGTGCCAACGTGTACAACTATATCACCTTTTGTGCCCTTAAAAGATGATATCCGCTCTACAACGTCATCAACCTTTGCCCCTGGCAGACATTATAAAAAAGATAACACTATCATTACTTGCAAATTTTGACCTGAGGTGATAGCCTAGAGTATGTCTTTAATGCTGACTTTCAAGTGACTGGAGCAGTCTTCACCTCTCGTGAATGCATTTTTCTGTGTTTACTGATTAGCAGAAAGCAATATCCAAATTTTGACCAACAGACTGAGAGAATATTTTGTGTATAGGAGTTAAGAGTTAATCATGTAAATAAATTTATTGTCAGTGTATTTACCACAGATCCCTTTTGGACCAAAATCCAAGGGACAGCCTGCATAATTTAAATAAAATGAAACCTATAATTTCTTTATGTGATTAATTTTTATTCCTGTACATTGGTCAAAATTTCCAGTGTTGCCAGAAGTAATAGACTACATTAGCCAAGTGGTCAAACACAAGGGTACAGTAGTACCCATGTGTTTGAATTGACACATATGAACTGACTAATACAGTAATGTTCTTGTATTCTTTACTATCTTGTAAACCTTTCTGACCTGATGTAGGCATTAGCATTAGTAGAGGCATATGATGGAAGAAAGCAAGCTTATGCAGCATCAGCCAAAAAAAAAAAAAAAAACCACTTCCATTTCACCCCTCCGTTCGTTCGAAATACCTGTCCAGCTGAGCCTCAAATTTATTTAGGCTGTCAACTTCCACAACAAGGGATGGAAGTCTGTTCCACCAACCAACCAATTAACCGCTGGCTAAAGGCAAATTTCCGCACATCTATCCTACATCTGTCTTTCCTCAATCTGAATTTATGCCCTCTCAGGTGATTATTCTGAGCAAGAGGAAGAAGCCCATCGGCATTGAGCATGCCCAAACCATTCAAGGCTTTATACACCTCTATCAGATCAACTCGCCGGTGCCTAGTCTCCAGACACTGTAATTTGCAAAACTTAAGCCTTTCTTCGTAAGAGCATCCCTTTGTTCCATTCACTAATCTTGTTGCCCTTCTCTGTACTCACCAGCAGCTCTACATCCTTCTTGAAATGAGGCCTTCAGACCTGTATACAGTACTCAAGGTATGGCCTGACCATTGCCTTATACAAGCGAATAATCACCTCCTTATCCCTGCTAGAAAAATTCCTGTATATCATTGACAAGACACCATGAGCTACTCTTGCCGCCCGTCTGCACTGCTCAGACAACTTCATATCTGCCTGCACAATTACCCCCAGATCCTTTTCGTTAACTACCACTGTCAGTGTAGTACCACAGAGTTGATAAGTTGCTCTGGGGTTGCTGATTCCCATATGTAGTACTTTACATTTGTCAATGTTAAACTTCATTTGCCACCTCTCAGCCCATCTGCTCAACCTTTCTAGATCCTGTTGCAGCAGCATAACGTCAGTAGTGTCTTTAACAACCCTGCCAACCTTTGTATCATCTGCGAACTTGGACATTAAGCTTGATATACCATCACCAATATCATTTATAAATACCGAAAACAATAATGGACCCAACACTGAACCCTGAGGGACTGCACTAATAACATTAGTTCACGATTAGCAGTGTCCATTGATTACCACTCTCTGTCTTCTCCCCCTCAACCACGCCTTTATCCATAGCAGCAATTTGCCTCCAATGCCACACTGCTCCAATTTGTGCAGCAGTCTTCCATGTGCAACAGTATCAAAAGCCTTTCTAAGATCCAAATATATAATATCAAAGTTTTAAGTATCCAGTCAAATTGGTCAGGCAAGACTTTCTTTCCCTTAACAAAACCATGCTGTGTCCGAGCTATAACTGAAGTCTTGGCTAGATGATCCTTCAGTGCTTTTTAACCAGTGCCTCCATTAATTTTCCTGGAACAGAAGTTAAACTCACAGGTCTATAATTACTTGTGTCAGCCTTTGATCCTCCTTTGTGAATTGGGGTCACATTTGCACATCTCCAGTCTATGGATACCTCCCCTGAGTCCAAAGAAGCTCTCATAATTATGTCTAAGGGTTTGCTTACTTCCTTTGCTGCCTCCTTTAATATAACTGGATAGATCCCATGCACCCTTGGTGCCTCTATTATGTTTATCCTCAACAATTTCTCCTCCACTTTCCTCTCAGTTATTACAAAATCATCTAGCTCACTGCCAGAGTTTACTTCACCTCTGGCATTCTCCTTCCTGAATCACTCCTCATGTGTGAATGTAGATGCAAAATACTTGTTTAGTTTGTTAGCCACCTGAGCAGGATCCTCAACTGTTGAACCATCAATATCCAGTGGACCAATCTGATTCATCCCTTTGCTTCTTGAGTTTACATAAGTAAAGTTTTCTCTTTTCTGTTTTTCTTTGCATCCTTTGCCAAGGATTTTTCTGTTTTTCTTTGCATCCTTTGCCAAGGATTTCTCATAACCTTTCCCTGCCTAATCTCCTTTGTGACTTGGTTACAGACCAACTTATATCTATCATAGGCCGCCGTAGCCTAGTGGTCAGGCGCATGGGTGCATAAGTACACGTGCTTTGAGTGACCGGGGTTCAAGCCCGTGACTGCTGAATACGGTGCTGTTTCTTGTAATTTGTCTATCTTGTGAACTCCTCTGACTGTTTGGTCGTCCCGGAGTATAAACAGAAAATTTATTTATTTATTTATTAATTTATATGTAACCCATGCATTTTTCTTCTCTGCCATATGTCTCATTAGTTCATCTGACATCCATTTAGGCCTAAACCTTGAACAATATTTCTTAGTTGGTATGTAAAGCCTAGTAGCTTCCAAGATAAGTTCTTTGAATGCTTCCCATTTTGAATTTGCTGTTGGTAACATCATTAGTTGGTCCCACTGTATAGAATTTAAATACTGTCTCAGACCATCGTAGCCGCCTTTACGAAAGCAAAAACCCACTTCAGCACACTGTGATCACTGCTACCTAGTGGTTCCTTTATCTGCAGATTCTTAATGCATGAAGAATCACTACTGATAATCAGATCAAGAGTATTACTCCCTTTAGTTGCCTCCCGAACATGCTGATGTAGAAAACAATCATCCAATTAATGCACAAAAGCCTTGCTGGTGTGTGAGTGACCAACCCCACAAATTCCAGTCAATATCTGGGAAATTAAAATCCCCCATTATAAGACTCTCTGATTTATTGGGCCCACTATTTCCCTGTACAGTTTCTTATTATACTCACAGAGTCATTAGGCCTATAGTACACTCCTACTGTCAATTTTGATCTCCCAATGCTTATGTCACACCAAACTAACTCGACACTGCCCTGTCCATCGATGTTGACTGGCTTCACTTCCTTGAATTTTATGTGTTTCTTAACTAATATCATAACCCCTCCTCCCTTCCTATCCCGTCTATCCTTTCTGTACACGTTGTGCTCCCCAAATTCGAGTTCTGCATTCTTTATATCTATGTGACACCACATCTCTGATATCCCAATAATATCTGCTTTTGATGTTTTGAGCAATACCTCAAATTCATCAAAAATTTATATACCAAACTCCTAGCATTGGTGTACCCATAAGTATACATGCACCTGTTCCTATTCTTAGCTACCCTAACACAACTCATGTGTTTACTTCTACCACAATGACTCCCAGCAGTCTCTGAAATAACCTGCCTCTTGTTTTCCAGGCTGCTGCTCATTCCAATAGAAGCAGTGCAAGAATCACTTTCACCTCTGCCAGTCATCCTAGAGTATTAAACAGAATTTTTTTTATTAAAGTGAAAGCAGGCAAATGATACTTCATAAATGTTTATCACTGGCAGATAACATTTTGTTTGAATTGGTAATTTACACATTCACTGGCAGTGGCTGTAAAACTAAGAATCCTATCAGGCCTGCATCATCAAATATAAGTGTAAATGCTTGTTTCTTGGCAGTTAGCAGTGGCATTTACACTGAAAAGCAAATACAGTTGCTTTGTAGTATAAATTTGACAGACTGCACTCAGTAATTTTTGTTTTTGTGAGTTTTATGCAAAATTATTTTTTGCGTCCAGTTCCTTTGGTACTATATCATATGATCCACTTAAATTTGTCAGACAAGGTTGACCCCTGACAAACTCATGCTGTGACTGAAGTATAATTGCACTCCTGTTGAGATGGTCCTGCATTACTTCTTTAACCAGTGACTCCATTATTTTCCCTGGAACAGAAGTTAAGCTAATGGGGCTGTACTTACTCATGTCACTCTTTGATGTTGCTTTGTGAATTGGGGATACATTCGTACATCTCCAGTCCACAGGGACTTCCTGCGTCCAAGGATGCACTCATAATGGCTAAGGGTCTGCTTACTTCCTTTCCTAACTCTCTTAATATAACTGGATAGATACCATCCACCCCAGGTGCCTTTTTTAACTTCAGCAGTTTCTCTTCCACTTGGCAGTTAGCAGTGGCCTTCTATCATAGGCCGCCGTAGGCTGCAGTTAATTCGAAATCCTAATGCTCACTGATAGTGTTTGATGTGTAGGATGCATATAAATTATCAGGTTACACAGAAGCCCGTGGCAGATATAAGCTTGTCTGTAATCTTTAAAAGATATAAGCTTATAATAGATATAAGCTTGTCTGTAAAAATTTGGCAGGTGAAGGCAGATTACGAGAAATCTTTGGCAAAGGATGCAAACTAAAAAAGCAAAGAGTTCTTTATTTATGTAAACCCTAGAAGGAAAGGGATTAATCAGATTGGACCACTTAACATAGATGGGTTGACTATTGATGATCATCATGCTCAAGTAGCTGATAAACTGAATGAGTATTTTGCATCTACATTCACACATGAGGAGCTATTCACTAAGGGGAATTCCAAAAGTTTATCATACTCTAACAGGGAGCTAAATGATTTTGTAATAACTGAGAGAAAAGTGGAGGAGAAATTGCTGAAGTTAAACATAAAGAAGGCACCTGGGGTGGACAGGATCTATCCAGTTATATTAAAGGAGGCAGCAAAGGAAATAAGCAAACCCTTAGCCATAATTATGAGAGCATCCTTGGACTCAGGGGAGTTCCCCATGGACTGGAGGTGTGCTAATGTATCACCAATTCACAAAGGGTGTTCAAAAGGTGACACAAGTAACTATAGACCTGTTAGTTTAACTTGTGTTCCAAGGAAAATAATGGAGTCACTGGTTAAAGAAGCATTGCAGGATCATCTAGACAAGACTGTATTAACATTTAAGACACACATGCATTTGTTAAAGGGAGGTTGTGCCTAACCAATTTGATTGGATACTATGATGTAGTCAAAAAGGAACAATGTCAAAAATAATTCTGATATAATATTCTTGGATTTCAGGAAAGCTTTTGATACTGTTGCACATGAAGACTGCTGTACAAATTGGGGAGGTATGGGATTAAGGGTAAGGTGCTACAATGGATAAAGGGATGGCTGAGTGGGAGACGATAGAGAGTGGTAATCAATGGACACTACTCTTCGTGGACAAATGTTATTAGTGGAGTTCCCCAGGGGGTTTTGGTGCTGGCCCATTGTTGTTTTGTGTATTCATCAATGATATTGATGAAGGTATATCAGGATTAATGTCCAAGTTTTCAGATGATACAAAGGTTGGCAGGGTTGTTAACGTCAGTAAAGACAGTATGCTACCCCTACTGGATCTAGATAAGTTGGGCAAATGGGCTGAGAAGTGGGAACTGAAGTTTAACATTGACAAATGCAAAGTACTGCATATGGGTAGCAATAACCCAAGAGAAACATACCAACTGTGTGGTACTACACTCAGGGAAGTGGAAAGTGCAAAAGACCCGGGGCTAATTGTGCAGTCAAATATGAAGTTTGCTGAGCAGTGCAGACAGGTTACCAGGGCAGGTTATGGAGTTTTGTCAGGGATATATAGGAATTTTGCTAGCAGGGACAGGGAAGTTATTATCCCATTGTACAAAGTAATTGTCAGGCCACACCTACAGTACTGTGTACAGGTCTGGAGGCCTCATTTTAGGACAGATGTAGAGTTGCTAGAATGAGTACAAAGAAGGGCAACAAGATTGGTGAGGGGAACAAAGGGCTGCTCTTACCAAGAAAGGCTTACGTTCTACAAATTTCAGTGCCTGGAGAGTAGGCATCTGCAAGGTGATATGATTGAGGTGTATAAGGCCTTGAATGGATTGAGCAAGCTGAATGTTGATGGGATTCTTCCTCATGCTCAGATTAAGAACCTGAGGGGGCATAGATTGAAATTGAGGAAAGACAGTTGTAGAATAGATATACGGAAGTTTTCCTTTAGCCAGGAGGTGGTTGGTGGAACAGACTTCCATCTTTTATTGTGGAAGTTGATAGCCTAAATAAATTTAAGGTTGAGCTGGACAGGCATTTTAACGAATGGAGGGGTGAAATGGGAGGTTTTTTTTTTTTTTTTTTTTGTCTGATGCTGCATAAGCTTGCTTTCTTGCATCATCATGCCTCTACTAATGCTAATACTAAAACATTCTGGTTTCTCATGTGTGAATGTAGATACAAAGTACGTATTCAACTTGTCAGCAACCTGAGTTGAATCATCAATATCAAGTGGACCTATGTGATTCGTCCCCTTTCTTGTAGTGTTTAGATAAGAAAAGAATTCTTTGCTATTTTTCTTTGCATCCTTTGCCAAAGATTTCACATAATCTGCCTTAGCTTGCCTAACAGCCATTTTTCTGACTTGATTGCAGACTAGTTAATATCTGCCCTATGCTTCTCATCTGATAATTTATATATGTCCCTTGCATTTTTTCTTCTCTGCAGTGAGTCTCATTAGTTCATCTGAAATTGCTTTAGGTCTAAGCTTTGAATGAAAATTCTTAGTTGTTATAAAAACCCTAGTAGCATTTATGATTAATTCCTTCAATGCTTGCCATTTAGAATTTGCTAATGGTAATAGCATCAGTTGGGTCACTGTAGTCACCTTTACAAAAGCAAAAATCTTTGCCTTTAGCCTTGATGGTAGTTACATCTTTAAGTAAATCCCACATCAATACACTGATCACTGCCACCTAGTGGTTTTTTTATCTGCATATTCTGAATGCATGAATAATCACTGCTGATAATCAGATCAAGAGTATAACTCTCTCGTGTTACCTCTCCAACATGCTGCTGTAGAAAATATAATCCATTAAATCCACACAAGTGTTGCTAGTATGTGTGTGTGAGTGACCTACCCACAAGTTGCAGTCAATATCTGGAAAGTTAAAATCTTCATAATAAGACATTTAGATTTACTGGCCTACTCTATTTCTCTGTTCAGTTGTTCATTCTACTCATCAGAGTCATCAGCCTATAACATACTCCTATTCTCATATTTGTTTTCTCAATGCTTACTTCATATCAAACTGACTCAACATTGCACTGGCCTTCCATGTTGACTGGATGCACTGCCTTAGATTTTATGTGCTTTTTAACTAAGAGCATAATCCCCCTCCTATCTTGTCTGTCCTGTTTGTATACATTGTATTCCCATATTCAAATTCTGCCTCCCTTATATCTGAGTGACACCACATCTTTGATATCTCCACAATGTCTGCATTTGATGACTTGACCAACACTTGAAATTCATCAAATTTATTTACTCTGCTCCAAGCACTGGCAAACATGCAAGTATACATTCACCAATTCTTACTCTTAGTTACCTTAACACGATCCATCTTTTTACCTGTTCCGTGATAACTCACAGCAGGCTTCTAAATCCCTTGCTTTACATGCTGCTGCATGTTTCAGTCGATTTTCATTGGCAAACATGCAAGTACAGCATGCCCCTGTTATAACGCGGTTCGCTTTATGCTGATTCACTATAACGCTGTTCTTATATTATAACCCGTCGCTTTATGCTGATTCGCTATAATGCCGTTCTTATATCATAACCCGTATTATAACGCTGTCACAGATCACTATAACGCTCTTTTACAGATTTTGTCTTTGGCATATTTAATGAAATCGTTTCATTTTATGGAGTCGATAGCTTGAAAATGAATACCAAGACAGCATTAAAACGTTTCCCACGCCGACTGGAGAAATTTTCCCATGCTCAGTGAAATTTTCTCGCACACTAAATTAATTCCAGTACAGTGACTTGTTACGTAGTTCCGAGATCAACATTTTAAAAAACAATCAAGTATATTGCTTGTAATATTTGCGTTATATGCATTTATCCGAAGTCTAGTCATCACTCAGTACAGTATTAGACATTGTGCGTAACGGACAGTTTACTTGAACATTGTATCGTAATTAATGCAACCAACGCAGTTACATTTTCAGAGTTAATAATGGCCAATAAGAATGAAAAAGCAACAATGTCTTGGAGCAGTATGAAGACTATAAATGTAAGAAAAAGACTGAATTTGAAAATTAAATTAGGCATTTTGAAGCGAATCGATTCCTGTCAACGACAAGCAGATGTGTGCCATAATTTAGGACTTGCAAGTTTAACTGTGAGAACAATTATAAAAAAATAAAGAATTAATTTTAGCAGCAGGA
Source organism: Mastigoproctus giganteus (assembly GCF_048544385.1). Taxonomy (NCBI): domain Eukaryota; kingdom Metazoa; phylum Arthropoda; class Arachnida; order Uropygi; family Thelyphonidae; genus Mastigoproctus; species Mastigoproctus giganteus. The sequence goes on along the minus strand of NC_143580.1, from coordinate 85,746,744 downwards.
AAGATAGCTGTTCCACTGCAAGCAACTAGGGCTAGCCGACTATTAGGATTGAAATGGAAAGACTAACTAATTTTATTAAAGATAATATTCAATGCAGAATTCAGTTAAGTTAAATATTATAAAAGAGAGAGAGAGAGAGAGATATTAGCCAGTATGATGATCTGAAGAAAAAACTCACCTAAAAAAAAAATGTGGATCCATTTAAAACTGGTAAGTAATTAAATGTGGATCCATTTAAAGCTGGTTGAATAGATTTAAAATCCAGGGAGAAGCCGCAAGTGCAGATGAAGGAGCCGAAACTTCCAAAAAAGAACTTGTTAAAATTATTGAAGAGGAATATTATGTGTTATACTTCTCAACAAGTTTTAAACATACACGAAGCAGGACTTTTGTGGAAACGAATGCCTAAAAGAAGTTTCATATCGAAAGAAAAAAAAAAAAACATGCCAGGTTTCAAAGCGGGGAAGGATCGGTTGACTTTATTGTTGTGTAGTAACGCCGCGGGGAATTTAAAATTAATACCCCCTTTTAGTTTATTTGGAAGAGGGCCAAAGTGCAACCCAAAGTTGACACATTTTTCATGATTAAATTCATCAATTAAATTAAATCAATTTAGATCAATTAAATTCATGATTTTAATTGGAATTTTAAGTTTAATTTTCATACGGAAGTAGTTACCACATAATTATATACGTATGTAATGCAGAATATTTTATATGTACAAATATTTGAATATTAAATATTTTGACTGACATTTTTGTATCTTTTCACTACCGTTTATTATTGATTAGGAAATATCCTATGACACCGACCGCAACTTACAAATACATAAATACATATGTTACCTTATGAGAATGCGGCACTCGCTTAGCGCAGATTCCCTTAGCGCTCTGTTTTTCCGAGACGAATTATCAGCGTTAAGTGGGGGTTACCTGTATACATGCACCTGTTCTTACTCACCTTAACACGGTTCATCTTTTTACCTGTTCCATGAAAACTCACAGCAGGCCTCTAAATCTCTTGCTTTCCATGCTGCTGCGTGTTTCAGTAGAAACAGTGCAAGAATAATTTTCACCTCTGCCTATGATTATTGGTAATCTGTTAGTCCATGTATCCCCCAAGTTAGCAATTTTCCAACCCACCCAACACCACCGTAATAGCATCAGTAAATATTCTTGCACCCTTTCCATTTAAATGTATCCCATCCCTGTAGAAGCAGTCTCTTCTGTTAACAAGCACAGACTACACCAAAGAAAATTCTACTACATGATCCTTGAACAATTTCTCCAAAGGCCAAATTGATTGACAAGGCTCTCATCATACACTCACGTCATGTTTGGACAGAACTGCAGACACTTTCAAATTCAACCCTAACTTGCAACTTTCCTTAACATTGTCCTGTATTTGTTGAGTAAGTCAGCAGATCTCATTCTTTTAATGTCATTAATGCCAACATGTACAAGAATATCACCTTTTCTGCCTTTAAATGATGATATCTGCTCTATATCATCTTCAGCTTTTGCCCCACGGTAGATATACCCTGATCCTATTCCACCTATCATTTCCCGTTTCCCTGACAATAGAGTCACCAACAATAGCTACTTTTCTCTGGGACCAGTGCTAAAGTTGATCTCTGACATTGAGTTGGTCAGCTGAGAGCTTGATGGTTCCCTATTTTAATACCTTCGAGAGCATCTACCCTAATCTTCCAGCTCTCATAAAGGCCCATCATGTTCAGTTAGCTCATTATTTCTCAACACTCCCTGCACCAAGTACACACAAAGACTTCCCCTTGACTATATCATGTCCTTTTCCAGAAAGTCCACAAACATTGCACAAACAGCACATTTGCAAAGGTCTTGATTTGTAGGAGAACTGCCCCCCCCCCCCCCCCTTCAGTTCTCTTCTGAGCCACAGCTCTCCACTGCTTTGTGCGTGTTGCTTTGATACTCTGGTCTGGGCCATGATTTCTGTTTAAATTCAATATAATTGAGAATACTACACTAAACTAATATACTTAAATGCAATAATAACACTACTCTAATTCACCAGTTATACAGTAATAATACATACTAGCTTATCAAGTTTACGTTATATGTATTATGTGATACTGTTACATTTGTAAAGTTATAAGTTAATTATAATAGATAATAAAATTATCTAAGTAATACCAACCTATGGGATTCGAACTTTTGTGATACCTCATCATCATCAGCCATTTTCAATCCACTGCAGGATGAAGGCCTCTCTAACAACTTTCCGGTTCCTTCTGTTTTGTGCAATGGCCATCCATTTACTACTCACAAACTCATGAATTTCATCTGTCCATCTCCGTTGTTGTCTAACAGGTTTTCTTGTAGCTCCTCTTGGATACCATTCTGTTATTTTCTTAGTCCATTTGTCATCATGTCTTCGAGCTGTGTGTCCTGCCCAAGACCATTTTAGTTCTTTAGTTTTGATAAGAATGTCCTTTACTTGAGTTTGCTGCCTAATCCATGTGTTTCTCTTCTTATCTAACAGTCTGATTCCCAATATAATTCGTTCCATTCTACGCTGTGTAGTTCTCAACATCTCTTCCATTCTTTTGGTGAGTGCCCAAGTTTCACTTCCATAAGTCGTGGTGTTATACATTGGTTTAGGATTTTAACAAAGGAGTATACATTGGTTTATTATTTTACATTTCAGACAAATTGGGATATTGCTCCTCAGTATATCACTATATTTCCTGAGTGCTATCCATCCAAAATTTATTCTTCTCTTGACTTTCAGCCATTTATCATTATTACAGCTAATGACTTGTCCCAGGTAAGTATATGACTCCACCTTTTCAATTACTGCTTCTTCAATCAATCATTATATCACTTTCTGTGGCATACTTGTTCATCATTACTTTTGTTTTAGCCATATTCATCTTTAGTCCAAAATCCTTACTAACTCTGCCTAACTGATTAAGATTCTTAATCAGTTAGGCAGAGTTAGGATCTAATTCTCTAATTCTTTCGGATTGTGGCTTATGACCACAATGTCATCTGCAAATCGTAAATGGTTTTAAGTACTCTCCATTCACATTGACGCCTTTCTGCGACCAGTCTAATCTTCTGAAAGCTTCCTCAAGGGCAGCAGTAAACAACTTTGGAGATATTGTGTCTCCTTGTCGAACTCCTTTCTCAATTTTAAATTTTGCTACTGTCTTTGTCTAATCTAATAAAGGAGGTAGCATTCTCATATATTTTCTTCAAAATCATAATATATGAGGTATCTATGCCTTCTCATAATCCACAAATGCCAGGCATAATGGTGTTTTATATTAATTTGCTTTCTCCGTTAGCTGTGACATTACATGAAGGTGATCCATATTTGAGAATTCTCTCCTAAAGCCAACTTGCTGTTTCGGTTGATTCTCATCAAGTATTCTTTCTAATCTGTTAGTAATGACCCTTATGAACAACTTGTAGTGGGATAACAAACTTTGGTCTATAATTTCCAATTTCTGATTTATCTCCTTTCTTATGCAGCAAAACTATGATTGCATTATAACACTTCTTAGGCATCACACCTTTTCTAATGTATTTTGTGAAGAGTCTTGCCAGTTTTTGTGTCATGTCTCTTCCTCCCAATTTTAACAACTCTACAGTAACTTCATCTTCCCCTGGAGCTTTGTGATTCTTCATTTTCTTCAACGCGTATTCTACCTCGTCAGGAAAGATATCAGGTATATTGCATATGTTACTAATTTCCGATCCATCTTCCCCACTGCTGGCATCATTCCCTCGCTCCTTGTATAACTCTTTATAGTAGCCTTGACACTCTTGATATTGTGTCTCCTTGTCAGTGTTTTTCTTGCTCTTCATTTGTCATCTTCGTTATATCATTACATGTTGTTCTTGACTAATTTTTTCTTCTTCGGATGTATTTTTACCTAGAGGTTTCTTGGGCTTTATCACTTTCAGAAAGTTGTAATATTCCTCTTCGATATCTTGGTCCTTGGTCAGTTTTTTCCTTTCTTTTCTTACATCTATATCAAGTGTGCATCTTACCATTCCTTACCAACGTTCTAACATCATTCACGATATATCTTCTGTTAGTGAGGATGAAGTCGATGTCATTAGTTGTTTATCCATTTGGGCTCTTCACTTTCTGTTCACTCTTTTCTTGAAAAATGTTTTCATTACTGACATTCCTCAAGATTCTGCAAATTCCACAAGTCTTTCACGTCTTTCATTTCTTTCACCAGTTCCAAATTTTCCTATAGTTCCCCTTTCTGTGCTGTTTTGTCTCTTTCCAACCTTAGAATTGAAGTCTGGCGCTTCTTGATTAAACCGGGGTTTGAGCCCATCACCACCAAATACAGAGGATGTGGAAAGGTCAGGGAATGACCACCGCATATCTCGGAGCAATATGGCCTTAGTTGCTAATGCTCCTAAAAACCAAATAACAAACAAACAATAACAAGCATTGAAGTCTCCCATAATGATAGTGTAGTGAGTTTTCCATTCAGTTAGAAGACTCAATTTCGGTGTACATTTCTTCAACCTCTTCATTATCGTGGCTCTATGTTGGTGCATAAATCATCATAACCTTTAGCTTATACCTCTTAGAAATCCTGAGTAGCAGTCTTGACACCCTTGGTGATGTACTTTTCAATTCCAAAATGTTGTTTTTATATCTTTATGGACCAGAAAGCCAACTCCACCTTCACTCCTTTCACTGTTTCCATTGGTGTACAGCAGATTTCCACTTGATAAACTTATAAGTGATTCATTTCTTCTTCTTGTTTCAACCAAACCGATGATATTCCAATTCACATTTTCTAATTCCTTTTCCAGCTCTAATACCCTGTCTTCACCAATGAGCGATCTTACATTGTAATAGGCCAAGTTCAGTTTCCATGTATGGCAGCCTGGTCGTACCTAGAGATTCTTAGCGCCCTCTGCTTTCACTCTGATCCTCTCGCTGCCATAAGAGGGAGAGTGGAAGCCACTGGGGACTGAGTCCCATTTGTTTCGTCTTACTGCCATGTGCTGGAGGGTTTGGTCTTTTCCTCTTCATGCTGACCAGACATCTTGAAGAGAACCACTCTACACATTCATTGCCACCTAAGTGATGTAACAGGGCTTACCATTGAGAAGGCATGTATGAGTGTATTTTAGGGAGGCAGGCCAGCCAGACTGCTCCTAAATCTTCTGAAATAGAAAGATATTGGATCCATCAGTGTTTTAGACTGAGTGTCTGATAACACACAGAATGCCTGTTCCCCTCTAAGCCCCTGTGATTCCTATTTACCATAATTAAAACAATAAAAATACTTGGATTGTTTCTAAACATAGTATAAATATTTATACAATATTTATTTTAATTTAATTTCTTGCATTATTTTGCCAGTGATGTGAGCAGCAGATTGAATAAATGTCTCCAAGACATTAATCAATTAATTAAATGAGAACACAAACTTGAATTTTTCTAGCATTTACCGATTACAATTCCCAACTCCTAACCCATTTTTCGAAGTAATTAAGGATGGCAGTAAATGCAAATTGTTTCTTCTTTCTTGGTGTTCCAAATATAATAACTGATATTTTCAGTATATTCCTTATGAAAAAAGTACACTATTAAAGATCTTAAAATATTATGATTCATTCTGTACATAACTATTTCATAATTATGTACAGAATGAATGTATTCTCAGTAGTTGCAGTTGGTTAAAATAGGAAAACATAAAACATTATAAAGAAACTAATCATTTACTAAAACAAAACAAAATTAAATAAAATAATTTGAATCTGGATTATGTATTTGTTGAAGTTGTATATGTTTACTAAATATTGATTTGTGTGCACGCATGCATGTGAATATGATAGAAGTTTATGAAAAATAGCTGCACTGGATCTTATAGCACCTTCTGCTGGCTTGATGATGAAGTCAGTTTAAGATTGCTCAGGATTATTTCAAAATTGTAGAACAACTAAGAACATATCAGCTGAACTTTGTTTATTATTATTCTTTGGGAAAAATAGGTTTCAATGAATATATAGTAACTTCTTTTTCAGTAATCAACATCACTGTACCTATGTTTAAAGGTGACAGTTATATGTATATCCGAGATGTTAATTACATGGACACAGACTTGATGCAGACATATATATCTTTCAATTTCTCTATGGATTTGGACACAGGACTTCTCTTTTGGAACGGCAGGGTATGTTATTTTAGTCATTGCACACATACATATATAATATTAACCTGGTTGCAGTATTGTGCCACTGTGTAATGTGAGTGATATTACATAGCATAACAAGCCCCAGGTTTTAACTTTGATATTTGAAGAAAGTATTCAGTTTTTTAAATTGTGCTCGGAGTAATGGTTGACTTTTACCAGTGCTTATTAATTTTTTCTTCTGTTTTTTTTTTTTATAATAATTGGGAATTTTTCAAATGTCTTTTTCAGCCCTTAAAAATACTCATTTAGTTTTAATCAAAAAAAGTTTTAATTATACTTAAATTAAAAAAAAAAAAAAATGTTACTAACATAAAATAGAAACATGAAAAAATTAATTGCTGCATGGTGGTTTGCTATGTAGGTGTGTAATCAGAATCAAAAGTGTTTTTATGCCCTAAACTATAAATTTATAGCATTACATTACAAACATAATTTTATAATATAACTCTAAAATAAAGTACTTTGTACTTACTGCCAAATAAGTGGGATTAGCATAGGATTATTATTTTCATATCACTTAGTTTTGTGTGCAATTTTTATTAAATTTAGATTAATTAAATCATGCTAAGACTAAAGTAGAAAAGTAAAAGGCTCAAAGGAGCAGGAATGCTTTGGTTCAGAAGAGAACTTCTGAGGGCAGTTCTCTTGTGAATCAAAATTATGTTATTTGCATTACTTGTTCCCTCATTGTGAAGCTACCTTTAGCAGGATGTGATACAGCCATTGCGGATACCTTTGCATGTGTTTGAAAATGCATTTGTTCTTCTATTCCAAAAGGGCATGAAGAAGTTAAGTGCATATTCAGCATTCTGATGAGCTTATATCAGGAGTTGATGCCCTTGAAAGATTACAAGAGAGGGACTCATCAAGCACTCAACTGCCCAGCATCAGACAGCACAACTTCCTCCATTGCAGAGATCCTTTGTCCCAGAGGAATTAACTGCAGTTGAAAACTCAACTGTCAGAGAAACAGGAAATATATTGTGCAAAAAAGAACTGGTGGAATAGGTCCAGGGTATGTCTACCAGGGGGGGCTAAATTTTTTTTTTTTATGAAAACCCCAAACATGAGCGGTATTAGAACCTATAGTACTTAGTACCGTGCGCTTGAGTTGGAGGTTGAGAAGACGAAAGAAGATATTTGTTTACATTAGACTTGAACTTCTGTAGACTAATTTTCAGGAAATATGTACGAGGGAAGGTTGTTCAGAAAACGGTAGTTGAATGAATAAACAAGGAAGAAGAAAAGTTAGTTCTGTGAGTTTGGAGTTGGACGGTAAATGTATTTTGGCTGGTGGCGGTACGTGTTCACACTGTTTTGAAAGAGAGAGAGCAGGAATTATAGAAGCCAATTCAGAAGACCAGTGCCTCTGGAAGTATCTGTAGAAAAGGCATGCAGCAGAAGCAAGTACATCTATGAGACAGTGAATGGAGAGGCTCTGTTAGAGATGAGTTATTAATTAACCTAACTGCCCTCTTCTGAATGGAATCTAGAAGCCTGAGAGAGGTTTTGGGGGCATTGCCCCAGATGTGGAAACAATATTCCATAGCAGGGCAGATTTGCAATTTGTACAGAGTGAACAGCTGTTTGGAAGAAAAGTAATGCCGAGAGCGAAAGAGAAAACCAATTTTTTTAGATGCAGAGGAAGCAATATTTGTAATGTGCTTGTGCTAAGAGAGATTAGAAGTCAGGGTAATCCCCAAAAGAGATATATCATTTTACCTAGAAATCTGAGTGTCACCAAAGATAAGCATAGGAGCAGAAGAATCCTTTTTCAAGAAATATGACAAGACTAAGTTTTAGAAGGACTGAAATCAACTAAGTTGTCTTTGCCCCACTGGAGAATTACCTGGAGATCGGCATTTAAGGAATTGGTAGTGGATATTCGAGAAGTTGAAGCTGATTGAGTGGGGCAAGGTTTCTCAAAATGGAAAGGGGAATGCAATGTGTTATCATCGGCAAAACTATGGATAGGATTTCCAGTCAATGGAAAAAGGTCATTAATATACAAGAGGAAAAGAGTGGGGGAAAGAACTTAACCTTGGGGGACACCAGCATTAGGAGAGAAGTTAGAAGACAGAGCCATCACCCTCAGTGAGCGATCAGAGAGAAAACTGGATAACCAATTACAAAAAACAGTTGACAAACCATAAGATGGTTGTTATTGTTGTTGTTATTTGGTTTTTAGGAGCATTAGCAGCAAAGGCCATATTGCTCCGGGGATATGCGGTGGTCATTCCCTGACCTTTCCGCATCCTCCATATTTGGTGGCTCACGGGCTCGAACCCCGGTCTAATCAAGAAGCATGTCCTACGCACTGCTGCTCCTGCCCACCTGGCTACGGAGGTGCCACCATAAGATGGAAGCTTGTTTGAAGACCTTTATGCCAAACATGATCGAAAGCCTTTGAGATGTCAAGAGCCACTGCTTATGTTTCACAGAACTTTTCCATTGAATTTGTCCGATAGTATGAATCAGAGCTGTACTACTCAATATGTTCTACGTTGATAATAATATTAGTAAAAACTCCTCTTATTATTTTACTAATTGAATTTGTCCATAAATGGGTAACATAAGCCAGAATATCACCAATGGATCGACGCTGACGAAATCCATACTGGGAATCATTGATCAGACGGAAGGTTTCTAGGTAGTTTAAGAGTTGGCAGTTAATTGATTTCTCCATTACTTTAGAAAGAGTAGAAGTAATTGCAATGGGATGATAATTGGATGGGAGGAATTTGTCACCTTTTTTAGGAACTGGATGGATATGAGCAAATTTCCAAGCAGAAGGAAAAAAAGCTTTGGAATAAGAAAGTGAAAAAAGGCAGCAAAGAATAGGAGTAAGTTCAGGAACACAGGTTTTGAGAACAAGTGGAAAAATAACATCAAGATCTGGAGCTTTCTTAGCATCAAGATTCGTCAAAATCCTTCTGCCATCCTTTTGACAGAAGACCACAGGAGGCATTGAATGGAGTTTGTTGGGAATGGTGAGAGGTGTTTTACCAAGATCATTAATACATGAATTGGAAGAAAAATGGGATGCTAGCAGGTCAGCTTTATCCTTTGTTATAGTGACAACAGAACCATCTGGTTTTGAGCAGAGATGGGCAAAAGTTGTGGCCAGTAGCTTTGGCAAGTTTTCTACTCTTAGCCTGTTCAAAATCTAGTTTGGACTGATTAATAACTGCTTTACAATTGTTGTGAGCTTTGGTGTAGGCAGAAAATGAAACTGAAGAATTGGAGGCAAGCCTATTATGATATGCAACATTCTTTTCGTGAACAGCCTTAGCACATTTTTTGGAAAACCAAGGTTTAGATAAAGGACGAGATTTTAAAGTGAAGTGTGGGATAAAGAATTCCATTACTGCAAGAATAATTTCACTGACACGATCTGAGCAAACATTGACATCAGAAGTTTTGAAACAGTAATCCGACCAAGGAAAATAAGAAAAGAAATCTCGCAGGTCATCCCATTTTGCATTCTTGTAATGCCAAACAACATGAGGTTGGGAATAGCCATGAGATAAAGGCTCCATCAGAGAAGAGACAATCATGAAGTTGTGATCTGAGGTGCCTAAAGGACCTCTCACCTCGACCGTGTACTTAGAAGGGTTGTTTGTGAGAAAAAGATCAAGCTTGTTGGCTGTATGGTTAGGATTGTCTGGTATTCTGGTAGGTAAATGAACAATCTGTGCAAGGTCATTAGTAATTGCAAAAGCCTCAGCATCTCAACCAGCTGGGTTGGTGTGACTAGAAAATGGAAGCCAGCTGGAGTTGTGAACATTAAAATCACCAAGAAAAATCTCACTGTTAGGAAAGTTGGACTGGAGGAAGTCAAGTTGCAAAGAGAGGAAATCAAAGAGCTCCAAGTAATTAGTGGAGTTGGGAGAACGGTAGAGACAACAGATGAATTTGAAAGAATGAGGTAGAGAGATTTTTAGCCAGAGAAGATTCAAAATTACCAAGTCTCTGATGAGGAATATTGGAAAGGACATATGCACAAGTACCACCTTTGAGGCGAAAAGAATCATACAGCGAATAATTTTGGCAATGGAGATGAGAAGTGGTTGAATCAACTGATAATTGAGATTCTGTCAAAAAAAAAGTACACGAGTTTTGGCAGACTGCAAGTGGAAATGGATATTGTTGTGATTAGAACTGAGACCGTGTATATTTGTAAAATGAACTAGGAAGTGTTTGGGAGGTATAGACATTTTTGAAGATAAGCTTACTCTATTAGTTTGACAATTCATGGTGTATTTGATAGTAAGAAAAAGTGGAGGGGAAATGCTGTATGAAGTAATATAATTTTTGGATATGGCGTACACATGGTAAAAATATACTCAGATCCTTGAAATAACTTGGCCTCGACAATGCCCACCCCACATGCACACTACTCAGACTATCTGGCAGAGTAGAGGTAGCAAGATTATACGCTAGCTGATCTGGAAGCCCCCTAGAGAGTTACCAATAGGTTCAGTCCGGTGTACTAACTAGCAGCCAGCCTGCAAACACTGTTTTAGAGCTGTACCCTCGAAATGTAAGAAAGATTGGATCTCGCCATGATGCCTTTCATAACCTCAAAAGTCATCAGTCATACTGCAAGATGGAAGAGATGGGGGAAGGGTTGAACAGAACTTAGCTCTGGAGACTAAACATGAGTTCCACTACTTCAAGCCTGCAATAAGCAAAGTGGTGGTATCTCATCACCAATTGATGAGAGTCATCTAACATAACAGTGTAGAGCAGCGATCATCCTTTAAGGTAAAAAAATATGATATATTTGTACTTCTACTAATGATAGTAAAAGCAGAAGATATGATCATTTTAATTACCAAGTACAGAGGAATGTTGAGAAAAAGTTGCAAGTTAGGATTGAAAATGGTGTTTGAAATTCTGCTCAGACACAATAGGAGAGAGTATATGATGAGAGCTTAACAACCAGTTCAGCCTTTGAGACTGTGCAAGGCTTGTGGGAAAGAATTTTACTTGGTGAGATCTGTGATTGTTAGCAAGAGATTTTTACATGGATGAGATACACTCAAATAGAAGGGGTGCAAAAATATTTGTGGATGCTATTGAAGCATTGTTAGATGGATTGGAAAACTGCTAGCTTTGGGAGGTAGGGATACACAGCCAGATAGATTAACTGCAATTACAAGTAGAGATGTAATTGATTCTTAAAATTATTCTACTGGAACATGCAACAGCCTGAAAAGCAAGGTGTTGGGGATTTCAAAATCTTCTTGGAATAAGCAGACATTTGCTATATTAGAGTTACTAAGAGTATAAACAGGTACATGCATACTTGCACAAACACTAATACTAAGAACAAAATAAATAAATTTGATGAATTTAAAGTGCGGTTCAAGTCATCAAATGCAGATAATTCTCGGGATACTGGATGCAGGGTGTCACTGAGATATAAGGGAGTATAATGTGTACAGAAAGGATAAACAGAATAGGGGGGGGGGGTTATGTGACACCAGCACTGGGAAAACAAAAATGAGAGTAGGAGAACAGCTGTGCAAAAATAGAGTGGGACAGTAAATCATATTGTCTTTAATTTTTCAGATGTTGACAGGATCTTATGGGTTGGTCACTAACACACTGGCAAGATTTTGCCGATTTATCGGATAAATATTTTTTCTACACCAGCATGTTACAGAGGCAATGAGATAAAGCTTGATCTGATTATTAACAGTGACCCTTCATGCATTAAGAATTTGCAGATAAAAGAGCCACTGGGTGGCAGTGATCACAGTTCCCTTTGTTTTGAAAGAGATTTTGCTTTCATAAAAGCAGCTGCAGTGGGACCAACTGATGAAGTTACCAACATAAATTTTAAATGGGAAGCAATCAGTAACATAATCATAGATGCTACGAGGCTTTTTATCCAGCTAAGAAATACTGTTCAAGACTTAGACATAAGTGGATGGACTCATGAGATTTGTAGCAGAGAAGGAAACTGCATGGGATGCATATAAATTATCAGGTGATACAAAAGACTAGAGTAGATATAAACTAGTCTGCAGTCAAGTCACAAAGGAGGTTAGGCAAGCTAAGACTGATTAGAAGAATTCTCTGGCAAAGAAAGCAAAGATAAGCAGTAAAGACTTAAGAAAACAGTAATTGGAAGGGAATGAATCACATTTCTCCACTAGATGAATGGTTTAATTGTTGATGATCCTGTTCAGGTTGTTGACAAACTGAATAGGTTTTTTGCATCTTCATTCACACATGAGAAAATTGAGGGATGGGAGAGCCAGAACTATATCAAAATCTGACAGAGCTGGATAGTTTTGCGATAACTGAGAGAAAAGTGAAACAGAATTTTTGAAGCTAAATATAAAAATGGCACTTGGGGTAGAAAGGATCTATCCATTTATATTAAGGGGGACAGGCAAAGAAGCAAGTAAACCCTCAGCAATAATTATGAGAGCATCCTTTGATTCGGGTAGGTCCGGTCCCTATGGGCTGGAGATGTGCAAATGTATTCCCAATTCATAAAGGGGATCAAAGGGAAACATGAGTAATTACAGACCTGTTAGCTTGACTTCTGTTCCAGAGGTAATAATGGAGTCACTGGTTAAAGATGCATTGCAGGATCATCTAGACAAGACTGCAGTAATAGTTAAGACACAGCATGGGTTTGTTAAAGGGAGGTCTTGTCTGACCAATTTGATTGGATACTATGATGTGGTCACAAATTAACTGAATGCCAAAAATAATTTTGATATCATATACTTGGATTTCAGGAAAGCTTTTTATACTCTTACCCATAGAAGACTGCTATACAAATTGAAGATGTATAGCATTTAGTATAAGTTACTGGCTAAAGGCAAGCTTCCGCACATCTATCCTACAACTGTCTTTCCTCAATTTGAATTTATGCTCTCTCAGGTGATTATTCTGAGCGAGAGGAAGAATCCCATCAGCATTGAGCATGCTCAAGCCATTCAATGCTTTATACACCTCAATCAGATCACCTGGCAGGTACCTAGTCTTCAGACACTGTAATTTGCAAAACTTAAGCCTTTCTTCGTAAGAACAACCCTTTGTTCCATTCACTAATCTTGTCCTTCTCTGTACTTGTTCGAACAGCTCTACATTCTTCTTAAAATGAGGCCTTCAGACCTGTATAGAGTACTCACGGTGTGGCCTGACCATTGCTTTGTACAAAGGGATAATCACCTCCTTATCCCTGCTAGAAAAATTCCTGTATATCATTGACAAGACACCATGAGCTACGCTTGCAGACCATCTGCACTGCTCTGAAAACTACATATCTGCCTGCACAATTACCCCCAGATCCTTTTCATTCTCTACCACTGTCAGTGTAGTACCCAACGGTACACAATACTGCCCATCCGTCCACTCCCCACACACTTTTTAAATCTCTGGCCTTCACAGAGTTCTGTGCTACACAGAGTACAAAACTCGGAAATGGGGGAAACCCCTGGTGCCGTCAGACAACTAACACACTTTGTACTTTGTCAGTGTAGTACCACAGAGTTGATACGTTACTCTGGGTTTACTGCTTCCCATATGTAGCACTTTACATTTGTAATGTTAAACTTCATTTGCCACCTCAGCCCATTTTTTTTTTTTTTTTTTTTTTTGATTTGGTAGTTGTTGGCGCATCGGCTTCTGTGGCCATATTGCACCTCCCAAATTTTTTGCAGTACTTTGATCCAAGCCCGAGGCGGGAATCGAACCCGCGACCTTTGGGTTGCCGGGCAGGTACTTTACCCACTCGGCTAGCCCAGTCGGCACCTCAGCCCATCTGCTCAACTTTTCTAGATCCTGTTGCAGAAGCATACTGCCATTAGTGTCATTAACAATCCTGCCGACCTTCGTATCATCTACAAACTTAGACATTAAGCCTGATATGCCATCATCAATATCATTTATAAATACAGAAAACAACAATGGAAAACAACATTAGTCCACTAAGAGCAGTGTCCATTGATTACCACTCGCCGTCTTCACCCACTCAACCATCCCTTTATCCATAGCAGCAGTTTGCCTCTAATGCCACGCTTCTCCAATTTGTGCAGCAGTCTTCCATATGCAACAGTATCAAAAGCCTTTCTAAGATCTAAATATATGATATCAAAATTATTCTTTGCATCCAGTTCCTTTGTGGCTACATCATAATATTGGTGCATGCTGTTAATAAAAGAATAAAATTTTTTTCTTTTGAGTGAATAAGGACTTCTCTTTACATTTAAGTTAGTTATTTTATAAATATATTTTTATTTAGGTAATCACAGAAGATGATGATTATCTTGGGGTAGGCCTACTAAATGGTCGTCTTCGTTTAGTGTGGAATCTGGGGTGGCTTTCGCGTGGTGAAATAATGACAGTTAATATTAATCCCACCAGTGATGGTTGGCACTCTTTGACAATTCAAAGGTAGGTAGCATTCTGATTATGAGTTCTTCAATAAACTTTAGTAGTTCTTCGATTTTATTGTTATTTTCCTTAGTGTTTTCATAACTATGATTTCATCTCAGCTGTATATGTTATTTTAGGTCTTATTATCATTTTATATATTTTAACTTTAGCATCCGGAATGATGTTTAGATTCTTCCAAATTATATTATTTAACCCTCTTGATATTCTACTCACTTTTAATGCTTGTTCTTCTACTTCTTCATGAGTTATTACTATTTATCTGTATTTCTAGGTAGTTAAATTTCATTATTTGTTCTCATTTTTTCTTTCTAATTCACATCTGAGTGGTTCTTTTGTTATTGTTAGGCTCTGTTTTCCCTATGGATATTTCCATATTATGTCCTTTTACTTTTTTTATGAAAACATGTAGCATTATTTTTAAATTGTTTTCATTTTCTTCCATTTTTATTGCATTATCTGCATAGCAGATTATATTTAATTTTTTATTTATTTACTAATAAATTCATTATTAATTCATCCATTATAAAACTGAAGACAGTTGAACTCAGCAAGACTCTGTCTTATTCTTTTAGTGTTTTCTATTTTTTCTGTATTGCTTTGATCTGTTTTGATTACGCATTTATTATCTATATATATTTCTGATTACTTCTATTAATTATTTAGGAACTTTGTACAACTTTAAAATTTCTATTACATCTTTCATTTTAACTCCTATCAAAAAAAAATCTATGTAACGCATAAATTGATCTGTTATACGCTAATCATTTTTCTTCTATCTACTTTATCATAAATATTGAATTTATGCAAGATCTATTCTTCCTTATGGGTGGATGGGATCTATCCAGTTATACTGGAAAAGCCGCTAAAGTGGATTTTTCTTATTTATTGATTTGAAATTATTGTTTTTCTAAAACTTTTGATTTAAATTTAGTAGTATAGCATTATTTTGGGATTTTCTGACTAATTTGGTGTATTTATTCTTTACTCGGCCTTGCAATTGTATCGGCAATTGCATAAAAGTATCGGTAAGGGTATCCACGTGTTACAAGTCGCAACTCCGCTGAACAAGAAGTTTTTTAGCCATATTTAGCCGCTTATTGAATATTTTTACATCAAATTATTTTTTGTAAGTAGTTTATAGACCTAGTAAGGATCGTTAGTTTATCCTGAATTGAGACAGCGAGATTTGAAAGTTAATTAATACTTAGTGTCCATAGATTTACCGTCGTAACTTCCCGCAGTTGTCTTTGTCATACGATCGTTATATATCGAACCTAGATAGCGTTAGTATAGTATAGGTTATAATATTTTCAGTGATCGGTAAAATCTATTAAACTTGTTGAACTTCGTTGACATTTAAATTGTACTTTTAACTAAATACATATACCGACTTAGATTACAAACGTCACATAATTAATTAATACATAACTGATATGGAAGTTATATAAAGGGAACTCGGAGATAATTAATACTTGACACTAAAATATATATATCCCGTTATAACTGTGTTGGGAGATACGTTAGGGTTATAAACTGAAATTGAAATTTTATTTAAATTAAAAGAAAACATGACTCAGACCAGAGCAGCAAAAGAAGAGGCTCAAGCTAATGGAAGTGCTGTGGCTCAGAGGAGAACTGAAGGGGGCAGTTGCATGATGTTTGTGGAGCATTCAGGTACGGGACATGATATTGCCATGGGGGATGTCTTCGTGTGTGCACGATGCAAGGAGTGTATCGAAATCAGGCAACAACTCAGCATTCTTATGGGCCTATATGAGAGCTTGAAGGACAGGGTGGATGCCCTCGAAGGAACTAAATTGAGGGCCCATCAAGCTCTCAGCTGCCCACATCAACGCCAGAGCTTGCACTTGGTCGTCGCGCAACACAACGGCAACCTCCAAGGCAGAATGCGCTAGTCGTTGTTGGTGACTCTATTGTGAGGGAAACATGGAACATGGAACATGCTTTGTAAAAAGGATAGGTGGAACATGACCAGGGTATGTCTGCCAGGGGCAAAGGTTGATGACGTAGAGCAGATATCATCTTTTAAGGGCACAAAAGGTGATATAGTTGTACACGTTGGCACTAACGATATCAAGAGTAGGAGACCGGCAGAATTACTTAACAAGTACAGGTCACTGTTGAAAAAAAGCCGTGAAATAGGGTTGAATTTGAAAGTGTCGGCAATTCTGCCCAGGCACAATAGGAGGGAGTATATGATGAGAGCCTTGTCGATCAATTCGGCCCTGGAAAGATTGTGCAAGGCTCAAGGGGTAGAATTTTTTTCAGCCTGGACTGTACTTGTTAACAGGAGAGATTGCTTCTACAGGGATGGGATACACTTAAATAGAAAGGGTGCAAGAATATTTGCTAATGCTATCGAGGCAGTGTTAGGTGGGTCGGAAAACTGCTAGCTTGGGGGGGAGACAAAGACGAATAGATTAACAGTAGCCACTGGCAGAGGTGAAAGAGATTCTTGCACTGCTTCTATTGGAATGAGCAGAAGCCTGAAAAACAAGATGCAGGATATTTCAGAGACTGCCGGGAGTCAATGCGGTACAAGTAAACACATGGGTTGTGTTAGGGTAGCCAAGAATAGAAATAAGTGCATGTATACTTGCGTGTACACCAATGCTAGGAGTTTAGTAAATAAATTTGATGAATTTGAGGTATTGCTCAAAACATCAAAGGCAGATATTGTTGGGATATCAGAGACGTGGTGTAACACAGATATAAGGAATGCAGAACTGGAATTTGGGGAGTACAACATCTACAGAAAGGATAGACTGGATAGGAAGGGAGGAGGGGTTATGATGCTATTAGTTAAGAAATACATAAAATCCAAGGAAGTGAAGCCATTGGACATTACTGGACAGTGCAGTGTCGAGTCAGTTTGGTATGACATAAGCATTGGGAGATCAAAATTGAGTGTAGGAGTGTGCTATAGGCCTAATGACTCTGATGAGTATAATAAGAAACTGTACAGGGAAATAGTGGGCCAGTAAATCAGAGAGTCTTATAATGGGAGATTTTAATTTCCCAGATATTGACTGGAATTTGTGGGTTGGTCACTCACACACTAGCAATGCTTTTGTGGATTTATTGGATGATTGTTTTCTACATCAGCATGTTCGGGAGGCAACTAGAGGGAGGAATACTCTTGATTTGATTATCAGCAGTGATTCTTCATGCATTAAGAATCTGCAGATAAATGAACCACTAGGTGGCAGTGATCACAGTGTGCTGAAGTGGGATTTACTCAAAGAGGTAACCACCATTAGGGTCAAAGGGAAGGGTTATTGCTTTCGTAAAGGCGACTACGATGGACTGAGACAGTATTTAAATTCTATACAGTGGGACCAACTGATGATGTTACCAACAGCAAATGCAAAATGGGAAGCATTCAAAGAACTTATCTTGGAAGCTACTAGGCTTTACATACCAACTAAGAAATATTGTTCAAGGTTTAGGCCTAAATGGATGTCAGATGAACTGATGACGCATATGGCAGAGAAGAAATATGCATGGGATACATACAAATTAACACATGACACAGAAGCCTATGATAGATACAAGTGATCTGTAACCAAGTTACAAAGGAGGTTAGGCAGGCGAAGGCAGATTATGAGAAACCTTTGGCAAGGGATGCAAAGGAAAACAGCAAAGAGTTCTTTACTTATGTAAACTCTAGAAGGAAGGGGATGAATCAGATTGGTCCACTTGATATCGATAGGTCAACTGTTGATGATCCTGCTCAGGTAGCTAACAAACTAAATGAATATTTTGCATCCACATTCACGCATGAGGAGTTATTTAGCGAGGGGAAAGCCAGAGGTATGTTCAACTCTAGCAGTAAGCTAGAAAATCTTGTAATAACTGAGAGTAAAGTGGAGGAGAAATTGTTGAAGATAAACACAAGGAAGGCACCCGGGGTGGATGGGATCTATCCAGTTATATTAAAGGAGGCAGCAAAGGAAGTAAGCAAACCCTCAGCCATAATTATGAGAGCTTTCTTGGACTCAGGGGAGGTACCCACAGACTGGAGATGTGCAAATGTGACCCCAATTCACAAAGGAGGATCAAAGGCTGACACAAGTAATTATAGACCTGTGAGTTTAACTTCTGTTCCAGGAAAATTAATGGAGGCACTAGTTAAAGAAGCACTGCAGGATCATTTACACAAGACTTCAGTTATAGCTCGGACACAGCATGGTTTTGTTAAGGGGAAGTCTTGCCTGACCAATTTGATTGGATACTATGATGCAGTCACAAAAGAACTGGATGCAGGGAATAACTTTGATATTATATACTTGGATCACATGGAAGACTGCTGCACAAATTGGAGCAGCGTGACATTGGAGGCAAATTGCTGCTGTGGATAAAGGGGTGGCTGAGGGGGAGAAGACAGAGAGTGGTAATCAATTGACACTGCTCGTCGTGGACTAATGTTATTAGTGGAGTCCCTCAGGGCTCAGTGTTGGGTCCATTATTGTTTTCTGTATTTATAAATGATATTGATGATGGTATGTCAAGCTTAATGTCGAAGTTTGCTGATGATACAAAGGTAGGCAGGGTTGTCAAGGACACTACAGACACTATGCTGCTGCAACAGGATCTGGAAAGGTTGAGCAGATGGGCCGAGAGGTGACAAATGAAGTTTAACATTGACAAATGTAAAGTACTACACATGGGAAACAGCAACCCCAGAGCAACGTATCAAATCTGTGGTACTACACTGACAGTGGTAGAGAATGAAAGGGACCTGGAGGTGGTTGTGCAGGCAGATATGAAGTTCTCTGAGCAGTGCAGACGGGCTGCAAGAGTAGCTCATGGTGTATTGTCAATGATATATAGGAATTTTTCTAGCAGGGATAGGGAGGTGATTATTCCCTTGTATAAGGCAATGGTCAGGCCACACCTAGAGTACTGTATACAGGTCTGGAGGCCTCATTTCAAGAAGGATGTAGAGCTGCTGGAACGAGTACAGAGAAGGGCAACAAGATTAGTGGATGGAACAAAGGGGTGCTCTTACTAAGAAAGGCTTAAGTTTTGCAAATTACAGTGTCTGGAGACTAGGCACCAGCGATGTGATCTGATAGAGGTGTATAAAGCCTTGAATGGTTTGAGCATGCTCAATGCTGATGGGATTCTTTCTCTCACTCAGAATAATCACCTGAGAGGGCATAAATTCAAATTGAGGAAAGACAGATGTAGGATAGACGTGCGGAAATTTGCCTTTAGCCAGCGGGTGGTTGGTTGGTGGAACAGACTTCGATCACTTGTGGTGGAGGTTGATAGCCTAAATAAGTTTAAGGCTCAGCTGGACAGGTATTTTGAATGAACAGAGGGGTGAAGTGGAAGTGGTTTTTTTTTTTCTTTTGGCTGATGTTGCATAAGCTTGCTTTCTTGCATCAAATGCCTCTACTAATGCTAATGCTATTGAAGGAGGCAGCAAAGGAAGTAAGCAAACCCATGAAAAAATCCCTGGATTCAGGAGTGGTCCCCATGGACTGGAGATGTGCAAACGTATCCCCAATTCACAAAGGGGGATCAAAGAGTGACATGAGTAATTACAGACCTGTTAGTTAAACTTTTGTTCTGGGGAAAATAATAGAGTCACTGGTTAAAGAGGCATTGCAGGATCATCTAGACAAGACTGCAGTTATTGTTCAGACACAGCATAGGGCTTGTTAAGGAGAAGTCTTGTCTAGCCAATTTGATCACAAAAGAAATGGATGCAAAAAATAATTTTGATATCGTATACTTGAATTTCAGTAAAATTTTTAATACTGTTCCACATGGAAGGCAGAGAAGGTACAAAGACAGAGAGTGGTAATCAATGGGCACTGCTCTTCGTGGACTAGTGTTATTAATGGAGTCCCCTTTGGTTTGGTCTTGGATCCATTGTTGTTTTCTGTATTTTTCAGTGATATTGATGAAGGTATATCAGGCTTAATGTCCAAGTTTGAAGACAATATGAAGGTTGACAGTAATGAAGTATGACACTGCAGCAGGATCTAGAAAAGTTGGGCAGGTGGGCTGAGAGGTAGAAACTGAAGTTTAACATTGACAAATGCAAAGTATTGCATATGGGTAGCAGTAACCCCAGAATAATGTACACCGCAGTATTACACTCAGAGTAGTGGAGAATGAAAAAGACCTGGGGGTAATTGTGCAGTCATATATGAAGTTTTCTGAGCAGTGCAGATAGGCTGCTAGAGCAGCTCATGGGATCTTGTCAATGATATACAGGGATAAGGAGATGATTATCCCTTTGTATAAGGCAATGGTCAGACCACACCTTGAGTACTGCATACACGTCTGCAGGCCTCATTATAGGAAGGTTGTAGAGTTGCTGAAAACAAGTACAGAGAAGAGCAAAAAGATTGGTGAGGGGAACAAAGGGCTGCTCTTACCAAGAAAGGCTTTAGAGATCTGCAAATTGCAGTGTCTGAACACTAGGCATGTGTGCAAGGTGATCTGATTGAGGTGTATAAGGCCTTGAATGGCTTGAGCAGGCTGATGCCATTCTTCCTCTTTCTCAGATTACAAACCTTGAGGGGGCATAAATTCAAATTGAATAAAGACAGTTGTAGAATGGATGCGTGGAAATTTGCCTTTAGCCAGCAGGTAGTTGATTGCTGGAGCACACTTCCATCTGTTGTTGTTGAAGTTGATAGCTTAAATGAATTAAAGGAAGAAATGGACAAACCTTTGGAGTGGGAAGGTTTTTTTTTTTTGGCTGTTGCTGTATAAGCTTGCTTTCTTACATCATATGCCTCTACTACTGCTAATTCCTTACTGCTTATAACTTAATTCTAAAATTTCATTTAATTTTTCTGATATTTCCTTTGTATAAATTTCAATGAAATGTTCGAAAAATTTATACCCCGCAACTGCTTTTATTTATTTTTTTTTTAATATCAGTATTATATTTTTCCACCAATCACTTGCCATGTTCTTTTCTTTAAAAATGTGTTTAAATAATAATTTTATTAATTCTGTATTTAGCATTTTCTCCTCCTAATTTTAGTAACTCTATTTTTTCCGTATCTGCTGTTTTTTATTATTTCTTTAATTTGTTCCTAGTTTAATTCTATATCCTCTTCACTGATCTTATAATCTTTGTTTTCTAATATTTTCTGGCCTTCCTTTGTATATAATTTTGTAAAATAATTTACCTGTGTAGTTGAATTAATGTTTATTTATTATTTTAACTTATTTGTTTAACTTTTCCTTGATTTTGTATTATTTGCCAAATTTTTCTTTATGCTCCATAGAATATTCTAATTCTTTTAAAAACCTATCTCAATGTTCGTTTTATTTTTCTTAGCTGCTTATTTATTCTATTTAAAATCTCCTTATATTCTTGGTCTCTGCATCTGTTTTATTTAATAAATGTTTCTGAAATGCTTAGAACCTTTTTACAATTTTCCCTTATTCTTCTATTGACTGATTTGTACATTCCATTTCTTTTAATTCCAGATATTCTCTCAATCTATTTCTATATACATTCCTAATACACTGCAACCTCAATATAACACTGGTATTAGACAACAACTTTAATATCCATTATAAGCAAAGCATGTTATAGCCAAAAAAAATTACCATCCCCCATTTAACATAAATACATTTACTTATTATATAAATAATTTATTTACTAATGTTTTATGAGTATACAGACTAAAAGACAAATTATTAAAGCTTATACATTCCCTTTACATTCTACTAATACACAATGCTGTTATGGACTTAAATTTTACACATCCATTCTGCAACTTGGTTTCCCGGAACTGATGACAGCATTTTTTTCAGTATATAATTCTTAATAGTGGTCAGATACTTGCTTATTACTCTGATGTTCTAACTGCACCATAACACCTCATTAATGTTTTCAAGCACTTTGTTCATTTCTGGTGCTTTTTCCTTACACGAGTCTTCCATATATCGCTGGCCTTCTGTTTGTTGATTATCTACCCACTGTTCACAAACGCTATGATTTCTTCCTCACTCACAGTAATGTACAATTGGAGCTTATGCATCTGCCTCGATCCAAGCAGCCAGGTCATTTGTTCCAAAACTGCCACCATGTACGTTACAAGCAAAGTTTGTTTCTTGTTCTGAAAATGCTCCTAATTCCAGGTTATTATTAGCGATGTCAGCTTTTCCAGCAGTTTTCAATTGCTGTTGAGCTTACTTTCTTCCACACTAATCCAATATTGGATGTCTTTCAATATTTTTAGAAATTCAAGTTCTAGAATTTCTGAGTTCACAACCAGCAAGTAACTTGCTATAATAGAAGTCTCAAATAATGCCCTGAACCATGGACTGAATTAGTGCAGTTGTGTTCCTTGGCAGAAAAGTCACTCTGATCTAGCCATCTTTCAATTTCGGAACATCAGCTGAAGGATGAGCTGGGCAGTGATCGAATAGTAACAGAGCTTTTTCTTCTTGTTTTTGGAATGCATGTGGCATCACATCAATAGTACAAACTCACTTTCAAACCACGAAGAAAATATATTACTCATCATCCAAGTGTTCAAACTATTTTTATAAATCACAGGTAGAGATTTCATGTTTGTGTTAAAAACACTGGGAACTTAGGCTTTAGCTTGTGATTTCCAGTCTTGTTTGTGCACAGTAACTCTCTTTGTTAGCTTTCATGCCCACTCTGTTGGATGCCTTTTTAATATCCAGTGATGTCGGGGAGACGTTTATAGTACAGCACTTTCTCATTACAGTTGTACAACTGTTCATTTTTGAATTCACCATCTTGAATCACATTATACAGAAATTCAGGAAATGCTTCTGTTGCTGTAGTGTTACCAAATGCAGATTCACCTACAAGAACTTGGGATATCTTGTGACAGGCCTTCCATCTCCAAAGCTATCCTTCAGAACTTTGAATGTGTCATCATCTCCACCAAGTAGCTTACAAAATACAAGTGCTTCCAAAATTACCCGATTTATCAGTACTCCTTCACTATGTTTCTATTTCTGTAGAAACCACTTGTATAAGCTTTGATCTACATCACTATACTGTTTTCACAAAGTCTAGTTATCTTTCTTTGGAGGCCTGCTTCATGTTCTATGGAGCATATGAATGATCAAAAATTTTTTCTTCCTCTTTCATCCAACAGGTGGGTCGGAAAACTGCTAGATTGGCGAGATACACAGACTAAAAGATTAATGGTTGCAACAGGCAGAGGTGAAAGAGATTCTTGCACTGCTTCTATTGTAAAGAACAGCAGCTTAGAGAGCAAGTTTCTGAGGACTTCAAGAGCTACTGGGCATAATCGTGGAACAATAAATACATGGGCTGTGTTAGGGTAACTAAGAGTAAGAACAAGTGCATGTACACTTGCATGTACACTAATGCTAGGAGTATAGTAAATAAAATAGTTGAATTTGAATTTCTGATCAAGACATCAAAGGCAGATATTGTTGGGATATCAGACACATGATGCCACACAGATATAAGCAGTGCAGAATTTGGGAAGTACAATGTGTACTGAAAGGACAGAGAAGACAAGGAAGGGAGGAGAGGTTATACTGTTAGTTAAGAAACACACAAAATCTAAGGAAGTGCATCCAGTTGACACAGGTGGACAGTGCAATGTTGAGTCTGTTTGGTGTAACATAAACACTGGGAAAGGGAAAATGAGAATAGGTGTATGTTATAGGCCTAATGACTCTGATGAGTATAATGAACAGTTGTGCAGAGAAATAGAATGGGCCAGTAAATCAGAATGTCTTGTAATGGGGGATTTTAACTTTCCAGATATTGACTGGAACTTGTAGATTAGTCACTCGCACACTAGCAAGACTTTTATGGATTTATTGGAGGATTGTTTTCTACAGCAACATGTTGAGAGAGCAATCAGAGGAAGTAATACCCTTGATCTGATTATCAGCAGTGATTATTCATGCATTAAGAATTTGCAGATAAAGGAACCACTAGGTGACTGAACACAGTGTACTGATGTGGAATTTAATTAAAGATGTAACTACCATCAAGGGTAAAGGGAAGGGTTTTTGTTTTCGTAAAGGTGACTGCAGTCATTTCAGACAGTTTTTAAATTCTATACAGTGGGATCAACTGATGATGTTACCAATGGTGAATTCTAAATGGGAAGCCTTCACGGACTTAATCTTGGAGGCTGCTAGGCTTTTCATACCAACTAAGAAATACTGTTCAAAGTTCAGGCCTAAACGGATGTCGGATGAATTAATGAGGCTCCTGGCAGAAAAGAAAAATGCATGGGATGCATATAAATTATCAGGCGACACAGAAGCCTACTGCAGATATAAGCTAGTCTGTAATCAAGTCACAAAGGAGGTTAGGCAGATAAAGGCACATTACGAGAAATCTTTGGCAAAGGACGCAAATAAAAACAGCAAAGAGTTCTTTACTTATGTAAACTCTAGAAGGAAGGGGATGAATCAGATTGGTCCATTTAACATACATGGTTCAACTGTTGATGATCCTGCTCAAGTAGCTGATAAACTAAACAAGTATTTTGCATCTACATTCACACATGAGAAGTTATTCAAGGAGGGGAATGCCAAAAATTTATCAAACTAACAGGGAGTGAAATCATTTTGTAATAACTGAGAGCAAAGTGGAGGAGAAATTGTTGAAGTTAAACATAAAAAAGGCACCTAGGGCAGATGGAATCTATTCAGTTATAATGAAGGAGGCAGCAAGGGAAGTAAGCAAACCCTTGGCCATTATTATGAAAGCATCCTTAGTCAGGAGAGGTCCCCATGGACTGGAGATGTGCAAATATATAACCAATTCACAAAGGGGGTTCAGAGGATGACACAAATAATTATAAACCTGTTAGTTTAACTTCTGTTCTGGGGAAAATAATGCAGTCACTGGTTATGGAGGTGATACAGGATCACCTAGACAAGACAGCAGTAATAGTTCAGGCACAGCATGGGTTTATAAAGGGGAAGTCTTATCTGACCAGTTTGATTGGATACTATGATGTGGTCACAAAAAGGTGATTTCAAGGTGAAATCACCTTGGCACTATGATAGGCTGGATGCAGAAAATAATTTTGATATCATATACTTTGATTTCAGAAAAGCTGCTGTACAAATTGGAGTGGTAAGGCATTATGGGCAAGTTACTGAAATGGATAAAGGGGATGGTTGAGTGAAAAATGGCAGAGAGTGGTAATAAATGGACACTGCTTTATGGGACTAATGTTATAAAGAAGCCTCTGTCAGCCACTTCATCAGGAAATGAAGTGGCTGATAGAGCAGAAAAAACAGAAACTCACCAGACAGACAGACTGTTCTTAATACCACCTAATGAATGTAAAGCAAAAATAAAAAGATTTAGTCATGAACAATGGCAGAAATTGTAGCAAAAACATGAATTTACCAAACCTCTTCAAATGAAACAGAATGAAAACTGGATGACTAACTCACAAAAATTGAGAACAGAAAAAAAGTAACTTTCATGAAGCTGAGAATCCTCATGGTGCCAGAACAGTAATACATACCAAACAATCAAGCATATATTAGAATGCACAGCATGTGAAAGGCAAAGAAGAATGATCTTTGCTTGCTTTCTTGTATCATATGCCTCAACTAATGCTAATAGCAAAATCATTCCTTCTGGAATTCCACACTTATGAAATACACTACTTTTTTTTCTCCACTCTTAACTCTTTTGGTAATCTTTAACTTTTCTTCAACTGTATAATTTTTTCTTTTGGTGCCCATTCCTTCAGTCCTACTGCTTTTACTAATTTTTCCATGTATTTATTTCATATGAATTAGAGCTATAATGCTCAATACTTTCTACGTTGATATTCATATTTGTAAAATAATAATAAGAGTAGTTTTAAAAATATTAAAAAGAATTTAACGAAAATTTTCAAAACGATTTTCTTTCCTGAAGCTGACAATGCTTTTCGACCATATGTCGTGATCACAGAAATGAAAATTACCGAATAAGGGTGAACATGAAACTTAAATAGTGATTATTTGTCTTCGCGCATGCACGTAAAGGCCCCCGCATCAGAGATCAAATATGGCCCACGAACATTAATAGAATTCTCGTGTAATTTAATTTCTACGGTTTCTGCAATTACTAGTCACGTATAATTACATTGGACATTAAGTATTTTAGCCTTGTTAAATAAAAAAAGTGTTTTTCGTTAATGGCATGAAAGGCTAATTCTGACGCTGCTGAACGAGAAGCGTGAACAGAGGCTTCATGTTGATTAACACGAATATTCAGAGAAAAACGCGTCGAACCTTGGTAGCATTAGCATTAGTAGAGGCATTTGATGCAAGAAAGCAAGCTTATGCAGCATCAGCCAAAAAAAAAAAAAAAAAACCCACTTCCACTTCACCCCTCTGTTCGTTCAAAATACCTGTCCAGCTGAGCCTTAAACTTATTTAGGCTATCAACCTCCACCACAAGGGATGGAAGTCTGTTCCACCAACCAACCACCCGCTGGCTAAAGGCAAATTTCCGCACGTCTATCCTACATCTGTCTTTCCTCAATTTGAATTTATGCCCTCTCAGGTGATCCCTCTGAGCCAGAGGAAGAATCCCATCAGCATTGAGCATGCTTAAACCATTCAAGGCTTTATACACCTCTATCAGATCACCTCACTGGTGCCTAGTCTCCAGACACTGTAATTTGCAAAACTTAAGCCTTTCTTCGTAAGAGCACCCCTTTGTAAGATGAGTCGCAATCACCGCAAGATATGTTGTATACCAGGTCATTAATTTGTGTTGCGTACGAGGAAAGAACCGAGTGATTGTTCAGTATAGTGTGTAATTTCCATATTGGCCTGGCCACAATTTTAAATTCTGTATCTTTAAAGAATCTGTTAAGCTGTTTGTGCCGCTGTTCAACATATGGGATAGAAATAAAGTATTTTTTGATATTACTATTGTTGGTTGGTGTAGTATTTTGTATCCTATCCTTAGCTTGTACAGGGCACAAGCTAAGGATAACCCCTGTTTAAGAACTTGCTGGTTAATATTTGTATTTCTGAGCCCAAAGCAGATTCCATCATTGAATATTTATAGGCATTTAGAAATTGTTTAAAGATAATCGATCTTTGTAGGTGAACAGGTGACAGCTATTATAATATAGAAGCATACCGGTGTTTGTATGCTTTCTATCGAAAACCTACACGTTTTTCAATGAATATTCGTGTTAATCAACGTGAAGCCTCTGTTCACGCTTCTCGTTCAGCAGCATCAGAATTAGCCTTTCATGCCATTAACGAAAAACACTTTTTATTTAACAAGGCCAAAATACTTAATGTCCAACGTAATTATACGTGACTATGAATTGCAGAAACCGTAGAAATTAAATTACACGAGAATTCTGTTAATGTTCGTCGGCCATATTTGATCTCTGATGCGTGGGCCTTTACGCACATGCGCAAAGACAAATAATCACTATTTAAGTTTCATGTTCATCCCTATTCGGTAATTTTCATTCCTGTGATCACGACATATGGTCGAAAAGCATTGTCAGCTTCAGGAAAGAAAATCGTTTTGAAAATTTGTTATTCTTTTTTAATATTTTTAAGTGCATTGGTTTGTAATTATTTGTTACTCTAATGTAAGTTTTTTG
Source organism: Mastigoproctus giganteus (assembly GCF_048544385.1). NCBI lineage: Eukaryota > Metazoa > Arthropoda > Arachnida > Uropygi > Thelyphonidae > Mastigoproctus > Mastigoproctus giganteus. The sequence goes on along the minus strand of NC_143580.1, from coordinate 85,718,484 downwards.
ATTTTTTTGTTTTAATTTCTGGAGGGTATCATAAGGAAGGTTTTACGTACTATATTGAGGTAAACTCCTCTTATTATTATTTTACAAATGTATTTATTTCAGATGCCACAGAATTTACCATATTTTCAGAAAACTAAATCAAAATCAAATTGTCCAGCCTATCATAGTGCCAAGGTGATTTCAAGGTGAAATCAAGGGTCACGTGATTTCTCCATAAATCACTTGTCGGTTCATGTATATTCTTGTCTAGCAGTTTTTGCTATCCTAAGCGCAAATTCTAGTCGAAGACAGGATGGCACATGCTGTTTACAAAAATTTACTTTGTAACTAATGTATTAGAAGACAAAATGCACAAGGCATAATTCCCTATGGGTTTTAGGTAATTAACTATTATAAATCAACAGGGATTACCTTTATTTTAAATATAGGAAGCTTCTTTTCCAACTCTCCTGGTCCAACTCACTAATAATTCTTGAGGATGGCGATATCTATTTTGTAAAGCAGGTGGAACATCTTCCCCACTGTCAGAACCGTAGTGTTCAGACTGTGCGGCCACAACAATGAGCGCTCATGACTGCTGTCTACAAACACCATACTTCTGGCAGCATGGAAACCATTACTTGGATTGGCATAAAATTAGATTTTGAGTTCTAAACTGTTTAATAAATATGGACCGATTATTTCTTTCGGTCCTATAGCTGGACTTTAGAGTTTAATTTAGAGGTCTAATAAAATTGGGAATGGTGGGGGGGGGGAATTATTCTCTACATTCCTTAAGTTGGACTAGAACTTTTCAGGCGTCACAGGAACGGAGCAACTCACAATTAATCCGAAACTTTGTCTTATGTTGTAGTGTTTGTTCTTCACGCATGCGTATAAGTGACCAATCGTCGGACAATAGGAATGGCCTACGGATATTGATTGAAGTTTCGCGTAGTTTCATCTCTAAGGTTTCTGCAATAAGTAGTTTGTGATAGTTGTGTTGAATATTTATAATTTTTGTTTCATTAAAGCTGAATGAATCTCGTTCATTTATTGCGTGGAACAAAAGTTCAGATGCATTTGAACAACCCGCCCGCACAGAAGCTTCGTGTTGTTTTCCTCGAAGCTGTGCCACTCCCATGGTAGATCCCACATAGACAGCGTCGCAATTTTTGCATGAGATGCTGTATACGAGGTCATGCTGTAATTAGAAAGTGGTGTTTGAAGGTCGATTTCTGAAGAATGTGTGTAATTTGTTCATGGGTTTTGCTATGATTTTCATGTCAGTTCCCTTGCATATTTGATTAAGTTTATTGTACCAGTACTCGACATATGCAATTGTGATGAAATGTATTTTTGGTCTTGTCAGATTTTTGTGCAATGTTTGCTGCGAAATTGTTCTTATTTATTTTATCACGGGCTATTGTTTTGACTTTTTTTATATAGGTTAGCAGGTAACCCCTATGTGAGAATCTTGTAGTTAATTCATTTATTTCTGTGGTTAGAGAAGTTTGGGTGGAAGAATATTTAAAGGCATTAAGAAATTGGTTCAGCATGACAGATTTTTTGTATGGTTGGGGATGATAACTGTGGAAATGCAAAAGCATCCCCTTATTAGTGGATTTTCTATATATGCTGAAATTTAGGTTTTGTCCTAATCTGTGTATAGTAAAATTAAGGAAGTTTATGGAGTGGGTTTCTGCTTCAATTTCTAATTCAAATTTAAATTCAAATTCACTATACACTAATGTAAATGTACCTTACGCCTTAGACATAGTCTGGGCCTACTTTAGCATTAGCATTAGTAGAGGCATATGATGCAAGAAAGCAAGCTTATTCAGCATCAGCCAAAAAAAAAAAAAAAAAAAACAACCACTACTCCCATTTCACCCCTCAATTCGTTCGAAATACCTGTCCAGCTGAGCCTTAAATTTGTTTAGGCTATCAACTTCAACAACAAGCGATGGAAGTCTATTCCACAAACCAACTGCCCGCTGGCTAAAGGCGAATTTCCGCACATCTATCCGACAACCGTCCTTCCTTAATTTGAATTTATGCCCTCTCAGGTGATTATTCTGAGCAAGAGGAAGAATCCCATCGGCATTGAGCATGCTCAAGCCATTCAAAGCCTTGTACACCTCTATCAGATCACCTCGGCGATGCCTAGTCTCCAGGCTCTGTAATTTGCAAAACTTAAGCCTTTCTTCGTAAGAGCAACCCTTTGTTCCATTCACTAATCTTGTTGCCCTTCTCTGTACTCGTTCCAGCAGCTCTACATCCTTCTTGAAATGAGGCCTCCAGACCTGTATACAGTACTCAAGGTGTGGCCTGACCAATGCCTTATACAAGGGAATAATCACATCCCTGTCCCTGCTAGAAAAATTCCTGTATATCATTGACAAGACACCATGAGCTACTCTTGCAGCTCGTCTGCACTGCTCAGAGAACTTCATATCTGCCTGCACAATTACCCCCAGGTCCTTTTCATTCTCTACCACTGTCAGCGTAGTACCACAGAGTTGATACGTTGATCTGGGGTTACTGTTTCCCATATGTAGTACTTTACATTTGTCAATGTTAAACTTCATTTGCCACCTCTCAGCCCATCTGCTCAACCTTTCCAGATCCTGTTGCAGCAGCATAGTATCAGTAGTGTCCTTAACAACCCTGCCAACCTTGGTATCGTCTGCAAACTTGGACATTAAGCCTGATACACCATCATCAATATCATTTATAAATACAGAAAACAACAATGAACCCAACACTGAACCCTGAGGAACTCCACTAATAACATTAGTCCACATTGAGCAGTGTCCATTGATTACCACTCTCTGTCTTCTGCCACTCAACCATCCCTTTATCCATAGCAGCAATTTGCCTCGAATGCCACACTTCTCCAATTTGTGCAGCAGTCTTCCATGCACAACAGTATCAAAAGCCTTTCTAAGATCCAAATATATAATATCAAAGTTATTCCCTGCATCCAGTTCTTTTGTGACTACATCATAGTATCCAATCAAATTGGTCAGACAAGACCTGCCCTTAACAAACCCATGCTGTGTCTGAGCTATAACTGAATTCTTGTCCAGATGATCCTGCAGTGCTTCTTTAACCAGTGCCTCCATTAATTTTCCTGGAACCGAAGTTAAACTAACAGGTCTATAATTACTTGTGTCAGCCTTTGATCCTCCTTTGTGAATTGGGGTTACATTTGCACATCTCCAGTCCATGGGTACCTCCCCTGAGTCCAATGAAGCTCTCATAATTATGGCTAGGGGTTTGCTTACTTCCTTTGCTGCCTCCTTTAATATAACTGGATAGATCCCATCCACCCCGGGTGCCTTTTTTATGTTTATCCTCAACAATTTCTCCTCCACTTTCTTCTCAGTTATTAGAAAATCATCTAGCTCACTGCCAATGTTTACTTCACCTACGACATTCCCCTTCCTGAATAACTCCTCATGTGTGAATGTAGATGCAAAATACTCGTTTAGATTGTTAGCCACCTGAGCTGGATCCTCAACTGTTGAACCATCAACATCCAGTGGACCAATCTGATTCATCCCTTTCCTTCTTGAGTTTAAATAGGTAAAGAACTCTTTTCTGTTTTTCTTTGCATCCTTTGCCAAGGATTTCTCATAATCTGCCTTTGCCTGCCTAATCTTCTTTGTGACTTGGTTACAGACCAACTTATATCTATCATAGGCTTCCACATCACCCATTAATTTGTATGTATCCCATGCATTTTTCTTCTCTGCCATATGTCTCATTAGTTCATCTGACAACCATTTAGGCCTGAACCTTGAACAATATTTCTTGGTTGGTATGTAAAGCCTGGTAGCTTCCAAGATTAGTTCCTTGAATGCTTCCCATTTTGAATTTGCTGTTGGTAACATCATCAGTTGGTCCCACTGTATAGAATTTAAATACTGTCTCAGACCATCATAGTCGCCTTTACGAAAGCAAAAACCCTTCCCTTTACCTCTGATGGTAGTTACCTCCTTGAGTAAATCCCACTTCAGCACACTGTGATCACTGCCACCCAGTGGTTCATTTATCTGCAGATTCCTAATGCATGAAGAATCACTACTGATAATCAGATCAAGAGTATTACTCCCTCTAGTTGCCTCCCGAACATGCTGGTGTAGAAAACAATCATCCAATAAATCCACAAAAGCCTTGCTAGTGTGTGAGTGACCAACCCACAAATTCCAGTCAATATCTGGGAAATTAAAATCCCCCATTATAAGACTCTCTGATTTACTGGCCCATTCTATTTCCCTGTACAGTATCTTATTATACTCATCAGAGTCATTAGGCCTATAGCACACTCCTACTCTCAATTTTGATTTACCTATGCTTATGTCACACCAAACTGACTCAACACTGCACTGTCCAGCGATGTCAACTGGCTTCACTTCCTTGGATTTTGTGTTTTTTAACTAATAGCATAACCCCTCCTCCCTTCCTATCCTGTCTATCCTTTCTGTAGACGTTGTACTCCCCAAATTCCAGTTCTGCATTCCTTATATCTGTGTGACACCACGTCTCTGATATCCCAACTATATCTGCCTTTGATGTTTTGAGTAATACCTCAAATTCATCAAATTTATTTACTAAACTCCTAGCATTAGTGTACACGCAAGTATACATGCACCTGTTTCTATTCTTAGCTACCCTAACACAACCCATGTGTTTACTTGTACCGCAATGACTTCCAGCAGTCTCTGAAATATCCTGCATCTTGTTTTTCAGGCTTCTGCTCATTCCAATAGAAGCAGTGCAAGAATCTCTTTCACCTCTGCCAGTGGCTACTGTTGATCCATTAGTCTTTGTCTCCCCCCAAGCTAGCAGTTTTCCGACCCACCTAACACTGCCTCGATAGCATCAGCACTTAAACGATGATAATATAAAAATTAATAACACCAGACTCCCCAAAGACAATATTAGTAAATGCAAATTACATTCTCTTTCAAGAAAAAATATACAGACAGATTTTCGGCCTCCCAATGGGCCCAAACATCAGTGGACTCATTGCCGAACTATACTTAGACAAATTAGAAAAGATTCATCTTGATCCATTTATACCACATACACATATTATGGAAGATATCTGGATGGCATCCTAATTATCACAGATCATTTGACCATAAACAATATACTTCAGGTTTTTAATAACATCCATCAGAGATTAAAATTTGAATTAGAAACTGAAGCAGAAACCCACTCCATAAACTTCCTTAATTTTACTATACACAGATTAGGACAAAAACTAAATTAGCATTAGCATTAGTAGAGGCATTTGATGCAAGAAAGCAAGCTTATGCAGCATCAGCCAAAAAAAAAAAAAAAAACCACTTCCACTTCACCCCTCTGTTCGTTCAAAATACCTGTCCAGCTGAGCCTTAAACTTATTTAGGCTATCAACCTCCACCACACAGGATGGAAGTCTGTTTCACCAACGAACCACCCGCTGGCTAAAGGCAAATTTCCGCACGTCTATCCTACATCTGTCTTTCCTCAATTTGAATTTATGCCCTCTTAGGTGATTTTTCTGAGCTAGAGGAAGAATCCCATCAGCATTGAGCATGCTTAAACCATTCAAGGCTTTATACACCTCTATCAGATCACCTCGCTGGTGCGTAGTCTCCAGACACTGTAATTTGCAAAACTTAAGCCTTTCTTCGTAAGAGCACCCCTTTGTTCCATTCACTAATCTTGTTGCCCTTCTCTGTACTCGTTCCAGCAGCTCTACATCCTTCTTGAAATGAGGCCTCCAGACCTGTATACAGTACTCTAGGTGTGGCCTGACCATCGCCTTATACAATGGAATAATCACCTCCTTATCCCTGCTGGAAAAATTCCTGTATATCATTGACAATACTCCATGAGCTACTCTTGCAGCCCGTCTGCACTGCTCAGAGAACTTCATATCTGCCTGCACAACCACCCCCAAGTCCCTTTCATTCTCTACCACTGTCAGTGTTGTACCACAGAGTTGATACGTTGCTCTGGGGTTGCTGTTTCCCATGTGTAGTACTTTACATTTGTCAATGTTAAACTTCATTTGCCACCTCTCAGCCCATCTTCTCAACCTTTCCAGATCCTGTTGCAGCAGCATAGTGTCAGTAGTGTCCTTGACAACCCTGCCAACCTTTGTATCGTTTGCAAACTTGGACACTAAGCCCGATATACCATCATCAATATCATTTATAAATACAGTAAACCCCCGCTATTCGCGGGGGTTATGTTCCTGAGAAATGCCGCGAATACCGAAAACGCGAATACTGAGTAATGGCTCCCATAGTAATAAAGGGGTTCCGTTCCAAAGTATGAAATATATAAGAAAAACTAGTCAAAAATTTTGTCTTTGTATGTATTATATGTACTTTCATAAAATGACTATATACATAGACAATACATAGTGAAATGCAAGCGTATGGCATCGAAATGAAAATAAGAAACAATTTAATATTAAATGTAATATTTATTAGAAATTTCAAACCAGCGCCTTTGCTAGCTAAAAAACTTATCCCGCCAGTGCTTTCAAGTTTCGTTAAAGTGTTGATAAAGGAGTTTTGCCTTTTCACGAATGATGAGTGAACTTAACGGAATTTTATTTTGAGTTCGGTCTTCTATCCACAGATTTAAAGCTTTTTCCATTTTTCCTAATTTAACATCATGAGTTACAGAGCAAATTTTGGAAGCAATTAGCGCGTTTTCACGGACACTACGGCGGATTTTTTCTTCCGATTTTTTGATTGATCATACCATTGACTTATTGATTTTATAATGTTTTTCCACTAAGGAGACACATTCACCATTAGAAATTTTGTCTAATAACTCAATTTTATTCGCTAATGTCATCACCTTCTTTGTTATTCGTAGCCATATTTTTGTACGGGTTAGGAAGAACTTGTCCACAATAAAGTCACTTTCTTCCGTTAAAACACTCGAGAAAGTCTGTTTTATATTGCAAAACGGTAGATTTATCATTTTTGTAAGCGTATCAATTTATAAATAGATAAATTTAATCAATTTATAAGCATATAAATTAAAACAAGCGCATAACACATACTGAACAAGGATTAGCGAGAAACTTCCACGCTCGTGATTTTGTCACCCCTCTCCCCCCACCCACTGAGCGCTGTTTTGACCAGGAAAGATAATTTTAGCTACGCCCATGTTTTTTTTTTATGGCGGAAAATGTTCACGGCGCTTTAAAAGTAACATTTTTTCTTAGGTTTCATTTTATATTAAATCGGCGACCGCGAAACCGCGAATACAGATACCGCGAATAGCGGGGGTTTACTGTACAGAAAACAATAATGGACCCAACACTGAGCCCTGAGGGACTCCACTAATAACATCAGTCCACGATGAGCAGTGTCCATTGATTACCACTCTCTGTCTTCTCCCCCTCAACCACCCCTTTATCCATAGCAGCAATTTGCCTCCAATGTCACACTGCTCCAATTTGTGTAGCAGTCTTCCATGTGCAACAGTATCAAAAGCCTTTCTAAGATCCAAGTATATAATATCAAAGTTATTCCCAGCATCCAGTTCTTTTGTGACTGCATCATAGTATCCAATCAAGTTGGTCAGGCAAGACTTCCCCTTAACAAAACCATGCTGTGTCTGAGCTGTAACTGAAGTCTTGTCTAAATGATCCTGCAGTGCTTCTTTAACCAGTGCCTCCATTAATTTTCCTGGAACAGAAGTTAAGCTCACAGGTCTATAATTACTTGTGTCAGCCTTTGATCCTCCTTTGAGAATTGGGGTCACATTTGCACATTTCCAGTCTATGGGTACCTCCCCTGAGTCCAAGGAAGCTCTCATAATTATGGCTAAGGGTTTGCTTACTTCCTTTGCTGCCTCCTTTAATATAACTGGATAGATCCCATCCACCCCGGGTGCCTTTCTTGTGTTTATCTTCAACAGTTTCTCCTCCACTTTACTCCCAGTTATTTCAAGATTCTGTAGCTTACTGCTAGAGTTGAATACACCTCTGGCATTCCCCTCGCTGAATAACTCCTCATGTATGAATGTCGATGCAAAATATTCATTTAGTTTGTTAGCTTCCTGAGCAGGATCATCAACACTTGACCCATCAATATCAAGTGGACCAATCTGATTCATCCCTTTCCTTCTAGAGTTTACATAAGTAAAGAACTCTTTGCTGTTTTCCTTTGCATCCCTTGCCAAGGATTTCTCGTAATCTGCCTTCGCCTGCCTAACCTCCTTTGTAACTTGGTTGCATATCAACTTGTATCTATCATAGGCTTCTGTGTCATGTGTTAATTTGTATGTATCCCATGCATATTTCTTCTCTGCCATATGCGTCATCAGTTCATCTGACATCCATTTAGGCCTAAACCTTGAACAATATTTCTTAGTTGGTATGTAAAGCCTAGTAGCTTCCAAGGTAAGTTCTTTGAATGCTTCCCATTTTGAATTTGCTGTTGGTAACATCATCAGTTGGTCCCACTGTATAGAATTTAAATACTGTCTCAGTCTATCGTAGTCGCCTTTACGGAAGCAATAACCCTTCCATTTACACCTAATGGTAGTTACCTCTTTGAGTAAATCCCACTTCAGCACACTGTGATCACTGCCACCTAGTGGTTCATTTATCTGCAGATTCTTAATGCATGAAGAATCACTGCTGATAATCAAATCAAGAGTATTACTCCCTCTAGTTGCCTCCTGAACATGCTGATGTAGAAAACAATCATCCAATAAATCCACAAAAGCCCTGCTAGTGTGTGAGTAACCAGCCCCCAAATTCCCGTCAATATCTGGGAAATTAAAATCTCCCATTATAAGACTCTCTGATATACTGGCCCACTCTATTTCCCTGTACAGTTCCTTATTATACTCATCAGAGTCATTAGGCTTATAGCACACTCCTACTCTCAATTTTAATCTCCCAATGTTTATGTCACACCAAACTGACTCAACACTGCACTGTCCAGCGATGTCGACTGGCTTCACTTCCTTGGTTTTTATGTGTTTCTTAATTAATAGCATAACCCCTCCCCCCTTCCTATCCTGTCTATCCTTTCTGTAGACGTTGTACTCCCCAAATTGCAGTTCTGCATCCCTTATATCTGTGTGACACCACGTCTCTGATATCCCAACAATATCTGCCTTCGATGTTTTGAGCAGTACCTCAAATTCATCAAATTTATTTACTAAACTCCTAGCATTGGTGTACACGCAAGTATACCTGCACCTGTTTCTATTCTTAGCTACCCTAACACAACCCATGTGTTTACTTGTACCGCAATGGCTCCCAGCAGTCTCTGAAATACCATGCATCTTGTTTTTCAGGCTTCTGCTCCTTCTAATAGAATCAGTGCAAGAATCTCTTTCACCTCTGCCAGTGGCTACTGTCAATCTATTGGTCTTTGTCTCCCCCCAAGCTAGCAGTTTTCCGACCCACCTAACACTGCCTCGATAGCATCAGCAAATATTCTTGCACCCTTTCTATTTAAGTGTATCCCATCCCTGTAGAAGCAATCTCTCCTGTTAACAAGTACAGTCCAGGCTGAAAAAAATTCTACCCCTTGAGCCTTGCACAATCTTTCCAGGGCCGAATTGATCGACAAGGCTCTCATCATATACTCCCTCCTATCGTGTCTGGGCAAAATTGCAGACACTTTCAAATTCAACCCTAATTCTCGGCTTTTGTTCAACAGTGACCTGTACTTGTTAAGTAATTCTGCCGGTCTCCTACTCTTAATATTATTAGTGCCAACGTGTACAACTATATCACCTTTTGTGCCCTTAAAAGATGATATTCGCTCTACAACATCATCAACCTTTGCCCCTGGCAGACATACCCTGGTCCTGTTCCACATATCTTTTTTACAAAGCATGTTCCCCGTTTCCCTGACAATAGAGTCACCAACAACTACTAGTTCCTTCGGGACCAGCGCATTCTGCCTTGGGGGTTGTCTGTGTCACGCGATGCCCAAGTGCAAGCTCTGGCGTTGATGTGGGCAGCTGAGAGCTTGATGGGCCCCTCAATTTAGTTTCTTCGAGGGCATCCACCCTGTCCTTAAAGCTCTCATATAGGCATTAGCATTAGCATTAGTAGAGGCATATGATGCAAGAAAGCAAGCTTATTCAGCATCAGGCAAAAAAAAAACAACCACTACTCCCATTTCACCCCTCCGTTCGTTCGAAATACCTGTCCAGCTGATCCTTAAATTTCTTTAGGCTATCAACTTCAACAACAAGCGATGGGAGTCTATTCCACAAACCAACTGCCCGCTGGCTAAAGGCAAATTTCCGCACATCTATCCGACATCCGTCCTTCCTCAATTTGAATTTATGCCCTCTCAGGTGATTATTCTGAGCAAGAGGAAGAATCCCATCGGCATTGAGCATGCTCAAGCCATTCAAAGCCTTATACACCTCTATCAGATCACCTCGCCGATGCCTAGTCTCCAGGCTCTGTAATTTGCAAAACTTAAGCCTTTCTTCGTAAGGGCAACCCTTTGTTCCATTCACTAATCTTGTTGCCCTTCTCTGTACTCGTTCCAGCAGCTCTACATCCTTCTTGAAATGAGGCCTCCAGACCTGTATACAGTACTCAAGGTGTGGCCTGACCAATGCCTTATACAAGGGAATAATCACATCCCTGTCCCTACTAGAAAAATTCCTGTATATCATTGACAAGACACCATGAGCTACTCTTGCAGCTCGTCTGCACTGCTCAGAGAACTTCATATCTGCCTGCACAATTACCCCCAGGTCCCTTTCATTCTCTACAACTGTCAGCGTAGTACCACAGAGTTGATACGTTGATCTGGGGTTACTGTTTCCCATATGTAGTATTTTACATTTGTCAATGTTAAACTTCATTTGCCACCTCTCAGCCCATCTGCTCAACCTTTCCAGATACTGTTGCAGCAGCATAGTATCAGTAGCGTCCTTAACAACCCTGCCAACCTTGGTATCGTCTGCAAACTTGGACATTAAGCCTGATACACCATCATCAATATCATTTATAAATACAGAAAACAACAATGGACCCAACACTGAACCCTGAGGAACTCCACTAATAACATTAGTCCACGTTGAGCAGTGTCCATTGATTACCACTCTCTGTCTTCTGCCACTCAACCATTCCTTTATCCATAGCAGCAATTTGCCTCCAATGCCACACTTCTCCAATTTGTGCAGCAGTCTTCCATGCACAACAGTATCAAAAGCCTTTCTAAGATCCAAATATATAATATCAAAGTTATTCCCTGCATCCAGTTCTTTTGTGACTACATCATAGTATCCAATCAAATTGGTCAGACAAGACCTGCCCTTAACAAAACCATGCTGTGTCTGAGCTATAACTGAATTCTTGTCCAGATGATCCTGCAGTGCTTCTTTAACCAGTGCCTCCATTAATTTTCCCGGAACCGAAGTTAAACTAACAGGTCTATAATTACTTGTGTCAGCCTTTGATCCTCCTTTGTGAATTGGGGTTACATTTGCACATATCCAGTCCATGGGTACCTCCCCTGAGTCCAAAGAAGCTCTCGTAATTATGGCTAGGGGTTTGCTTACTTCCTTTGCTGCCTCCTTTAATATAACTGGATAGATCCCATCCACCCCGGGTGCCTTTTTTATGTTTATCCTCAACAATTTCTCCTCCAATTTCCTCTCAGTTATTAGAAAATCATCTAGCTCACTGCCAATGTTTACTTCACCTACGACATTCCCCTTCCTGAATAACTCCTCATGTGTGAGTGTAGATGCAAAATACTCGTTTAGATTGTTAGCCACCTGAGCTGGATCCTCAACTGTTGAACCATCAACATCCAGTGAACCCATCTTATTCATCCCTTTCCTTCTTGAGTTTAAATAGGTAAAGAACTCTTTCCTGTTTTTTTTTGCATTTTTTGCCAAGGATTTCTCATAATCTGCCTTTGCCTGCCTAATCTCCTTTGTGACTTGGTTACAGACCAACTTATATCTATCATAGGCTTCCATGTCACCCATTAATTTGTATGTATCCCATGCATTTTTCTTCTCTGCCATATGTCTCATTAGTTCATCTGACAACCATTTAGGCCTGAACCTTGAACAATATTTCTTGGTATGTAAAGCCTGGTAGCTTCCAAGATTAGTTCCTTGAATGCTTCCCATTTTGAAT